>NC_039359.1:113121706-113443135 GCF_003573695.1 Papaver somniferum | reverse complement strand
TTTGAAACGCAAGGGATACCAAATACACCCAACTTTTTCATTCGGCAACCTGTATAGACAAAACTTAATACAATTGCAAGAAGATCAACTTAATGATCCTTGATAATATGTATATAGAATTAATATCTCAACCTCTACTCGATCAGTATATATATAGATACAAGGTCCATGAACCTGATTGTTAAGCAGAGTACTTGGACGATCTCAAAAATCAATATCCAAGATCAATATAATCATATCGAAATAATTCAATCGGAATTCTGCCAAGTGATTAAACTTCTTTTAATATACGAATTCTACAAAAAACTGGTCTCGTAGTCAATTACAATTAAGCGAACGTATCTACTTAGACTGAATACATACAAACTTGTGTAAATCCAATTATAAAAATAAACAATATAATACTGAAAAGGAAAAACACAAGACACTAGGAATTTTGTTAACGAGGAAACTGCAATAGCAGAAAAAACCCCAAAACTTCGTCCAGATTGAACACCACACTGTATTAAGCCTCTACAGACACTAGCTTACTATCAGACTTCACACTGGAATGTAGTTGAGACCGAACCCACCCTCCAAGCGATTCAATTACAGTTGCGCTCCTTACGTCTTTTGAACCTCACAAGGTTCTACGCACTTAATTCCCTTGGATGTCTTCCTTTACAGCCTAAGAGTTGCTTTAGCCGAAGTGATGAATTTTGATACCAATCTTCCTCTAACAGATAAGCCTATTTGATTTCTGTTTATATCAACGATCAAGATGTGAAAATATGTTTGCAATAGACAAGCTAGCAAACCTCACAAATTCGGAACTTACGATCCCGAAAAGCAGCCTATATTCTTAACCACCTCTCAAGAACAATCGTCGAAAGATCAACTAAGATCAGGATACACGAACTTTGTGATTACTATCTATCTTGCCAGAAAGAGATTATGAAAACGTCGATAACAGAAAAGAAAAATCACATGAACTATCAAGGTAAAGATAGTTGGACTTGACTTCACCAATCCCCAAGCAAAATATTTTAATCATAGACCTAAAAGTTCAATAGAAGACGACTATAGAATAAACTAAGACACAAAGTGTCAGGGATTAATTTTCTCAGTTGACAGAGATGCTCTATTTATAGTTTTCGAAGTCCGGGGTTAACTTAGAATTCAAGCTACGATAACTTGAGATTCAAGCAAACAAATTAGGTCTTCAAACTACAATATAAAATTATACACATAGGTTCAGTTACAGAACCGTGTATAATGACTGTCCGGTTTGGAAAGTTAGCCAAAGAACTAAAAGCTATTTGATGTTCATTTAAACACCTAATAAATTAATCATGATACACATACATAAGCGTTTAAGGGATCAATAAAATCTTATAAGTGTTTAAGAGAGTTCTAGCAATGCTAAACGTATTAAAACAATAAGTCTTTAAGCATTTGCTAAACATTATCGGGACAATTGGTCCAACGATTTTCTAACTGTAGGGATGGTTCCCGAATCAGGATGCTACGGTTCGTGAACCGATTTCACCAACCTTACTAGACTACCGAACTCAGTTGACCACGTATCGTGAACCAGGTTCGCCAACTGCTAACCAATTATCCAATTTATAAAATCAGTTCACCACGGTTTGCCAACCGGGTTCGTGAACTGTACCTAACTGAACTTGTGGTTTGCGAACTGGTTCGCCAACCTTCATGTATCTATGGTATTCGAACTGGTTCGCCAATCTACCCTGAGTAGAAATTTTAGTAGGTTTTATTTCTCTCTTATGATGTTTGAAACGTTCCCAAGTGATATGATCATTTGTATGGGAAATTTTCAATTGATCCACAAATTAATTGATAGAACAAATATTGTTAAGGTCCTTTGAACATCTAATTGCTAAATCATATTTCGAGATTTTTCACAAGACAAGCTTGACTCGAAACTTCTTCTTTGTAAATCTATTAAAAGTCATACGACATAGTCTCAATAGATAAATGATGGTATAATAAGTAAAATAAAATGGTCCAGTCTTCACATACATGATACATAAGTTTTCCAAATGTCTTCGTCGATCTTCAGTCTTCAAGGGTGATCTTTGATACTCAACTACAATTCTAACCTATCCGAAACTTGACTTAGTAGACTAAAAATCAAGATATAGCTTTGGTCACCTAACATTGACAAAAAGCTTGAGATATCATAACTTGTGGGTTCAACCGAGCAATGCTCTAATAGGTTTCATAATCCTTTTAATCATGCTTGAGAGTCTCTACTTCAAAGAGGTCCAGCGGACCTAGTAATATAAACCAAAACTTTTTTTCTTATTTGTATCAATTGTTTGACCACTCCTGTTGAGGATTTAGTTGATGATCTTAATCGGATTTTGCTTCTAGAATCTTGTCACCTTCCTTTTGAGGATTTGGTGGATGAATCATGATTGGGTCCGTATCTTAAGTCAGTACGACCATTTTATCTTTAAAAAAATAATATTAAATGATGAATGAAAAGTAGCTAAGTTAGTGTGACCTCTTCATAAGCAAGTTATAAACAAGGATCCATGTATTGTTTTGTTTTTTGTTGTTTTATTTGTCCGTTTCTCCTTTCGGGTAGAATTTAGACATTTATATTCTCTTTCTCGGTCTAGTGTGTTATGAATATAGTTTTATGGATATACAAGCATTTCAAAAGCTTAACTTAGGATAGTTTTCTCTGATACAACTTTTATCCTTATTTTCCTTCTTTTGTTGGTTGAGTTGAATGTACTTGGTACTAATATAATCTTTAGATAGCCTGAAATGATTTATGAGTTATTGCCTTGTTGACAAAATCATGTATCTTAAAGAAGATTTTTTAAGGGATTTTATTTCTTTGGTTCGCATATTAGCTTGTTTAGTTATTGTTTTTTATAGTCAAGAATTTTGATTGTTGATCATATTTATAGCCTTATCTAAATAAGACTTTCTTCATGACCTTGGATATTAAGTCCACATCATATTTTACCTCTAAATTTAAATAAAAAGTACCTAGATAAGAGGTAGGATCCATGGACAATCTTAGATGGACAAGATCAGACAAGAATTTCGCCATTTTCTCCGCAAAACCCAAACGACAGTGAATTTAAGTGTAATATTTTGATGATAGGTTCCTCTTATAAGACACTACATTCCTACAAAAAAAAGAACGCAATTCGAGATAGCAAACCTCACCATCTACCAATCTTACAGGGTGTTAGTCCTCAAGGGGGTTGGGGGAGTTGGGTGTAGTTGTGTTTTTTCCCGTTAGTCGTGGGGGAGTCTGAGAGAGTCTCTCAAAATCCCCGTTAGTCGTGGGAGAGTTCAGAAGAGTTTTCCAAACTCCCTAGAAAACACCCGTTAGTCGTAGGGGAGTTTGAGAAAAGCTCTTGAAATCCCTGTTAGCGGTAAAACCCTAGAATGCTAGGGAGTTGGTTGTTTTGGGGAGTTCTGGAGAGTTGATAGTGTATTTTTGCCTGTACACAAATCTCTCAAAAGAGTAGAGATTTGGGAGGGAGTTTGGTTGGAGAAAGAAGATGAAAAGCTTCAGCTTTTAGGTATGCTTTTTTTCTTCTTTGATCTCCATGATTGTTTGTTTTGATTGTTTATAATCTGTTTTGTGTATTATTTTGATTGTTTTCCATATCAGTTTTTGGGGTTTATTCCATAAAAGTAAAGGATTTATATAAATAATCAAAACTCTCGTTTCTTGGAGATGGTATTATTATGCATCTCCTCGAACTGCACCTTCTCAGGCCAATTAACTCCATGACTTCAACTAAGTTGCAATCAACTTCCTCCGCAGAACTCAACTCACAATAGCACATTTCCAATTTCTATAATCATCAGCAATCCCATCGGAACAGCACAGTACTTTGTCCAATTCAATACTAGTTTGTGTGACTTTCAATACAATTGCAAGTTCATGTATAAACAAGTTGGCTATTTGATTAAATTTGCATCTTGTCTATTATATACTGTTAGCTAATCCTTTCTTCTCCCGTTGACTGTACCATGAATGTATCTGCAGGGACACAAATCACAGTGGATGTTATTTGATATGTGAATTAATGTCTAAAGTTCCTACTGTTTTCGCATATTCTTTTATGAATTTATTTTCATGGGTGTTGGCAACATCTGTATGATTAGAATGGGGGTGTTAAGTGCTTGAAATGTGTTAAAACTGTTGGATCAGTTGTGTTGATTTATGGAGCAAGGGAGTGCATATTTCCCCCAGTGTCTGACATAGTGGTCTAAACCAAAATCCTAATCCACTTGTTAATGTGTTGTTCACCATTTGATACTTTGAATTCTTTTTCTTTTTATCTTACAAATCTAGTTGCTTCATTTACCTATAGGTGTAATATGTTAACTAGTTTGTAATGTGAACTTAAATTTAATGAAATGCATTTTTCCATGATTTTATGTACCGCTAGCTCCGTGCCAATAAGGGGCACCGGTTATATCTTGTATACCGAATGGGTGACACCTGGCAGAGAGAAGAGGAGAATGGAAGTTTTGGTCTAAGTTTGGAAGTAAATAGTTGTGGTGAAGGTCAGGTGAAGTGTGGGTTGTATTTAGGTGTGTGGTGAATGACTAAATGGGAGCTTACGAAGATCAGGTCATGCGCTACGAGTGCAGTTTTTCCTTGGTTATGTGTTGTTGTTAGCCATGGCTCGAGTGCAGTTTTGTAGGTCATGTATTACTTGCAAATGAGGATTTGTTGTTTCTTAAAAGAGAATGAGTTAAGAATGAACTCTCTCAAACTCCCTCTAGTAAACTCCCTCAAACTTCCTACACTCCCCCAAACTCCCTGGAACTCAAAAACACCAGACTCTCTCAAACTCCCTACACTCTCTCAAACTCCCTCAAAATCCCCAAGATTTAAAATACACTCAACTCCCCCCAACTCACTCGAGGACTAACCCCCTGTTAATTTCAACCGTTAAATTTGAACGGCTGATATTCAAAGGGGTAGATGGTCGTTTTATACATCTCAAATTGTGTTCAATTTTTGTAGGAATGTAGACTCTTATAAGAGGAACATATCATCAAAATATTACACTTAAATTCATTGTCGTTTGAGTTTTGCGAAGAAAATAACGCAAATCTTATGTGACCTTGTCCATCTAAGAGATTCCATGGACCCTCCCTCATTAATTAATATCTTGAGGATTGGAGATGAAATTTAAGTAGAGAATCTTATTATTTTAATTCATTTTTATCATATAGTAAATGACTCTACAACCAAAAAATATAAATAAAACCTCCACGTAGGATGATTTTGACCTCAACCAGATACAATGAGCTAGTCGAGGTCATCAACCTGGTTAAAAATAAATAAATACTCCTCCACTGCCTCTTCACTGTTCCATTTTGAAAGCCATTCGCCGTGACTCAGACTAGTAGACGACCTCCAAATGTCACGGTATTCACTCTATCATCCAACCAAGTAAGACAAATACTGTACTTGCACTGATGACTATTGACTCAGTTTGACTAATTGCAATCGTTCACCAGGATTTTTGTTATTAATTTTGAATTAAAATCTTCCTTTTCGTTCGGTTATCCATAACTGCAGCTAGTGCACGCATTTTCATGCCTTTTTTCAACTTTAGAAACTAAAGTCTAAAACACGTTATTTCCTTCAAATTCAAGTAAAGAAAAGCAAAGAAATTCGAAGAATTAATTTCACCCAAGAAATTTTAGAGAGACAGAGAAAATGGCGTCGTTCCAGAATACATTCAGCAGCAATGAAGGAGAAGGTGAAGAAATTAGGGTTTCATCAAACAGTCCTTTCGATGATGTTGATGATGGCTACATAGGTTATGACTCTCGTCTTCCTTCTCAACGTTTTGACTCTAATTTTGATGTTAACGAAGTAGACGAAGAAGAAGAAATTAAAGAAAATCCTAGCGATTTATCTTCTATTCCTCCTCCTCAGGAAGGTTTGCTCAACGATGATGATTTCACCGTTCATCATGTATCTAATGTTGTAGTAGATGAAGATAATGGTACTCCATCTACAGAAACTTATGGTTTTAGTTCAACTGTTGTTGATGAACCTAACGACGACACTAAAAATTCTGAATATTCACCTTCTTTGTTCTCGGAGGTTCCTGAATCGAACGGTCATGAGAAGATGTATGATAATGTTGGTGTTTTTGTTTCTGATGATGGTCCTCTTCTTCCTCCTCCTACTGAAATGGAACCTGAGGAAGGAGTTGTTCTTCGAGAATGGCGTCGGTGAGGGTTTCTAACTGTTCTATTTACGGTTCAATTTATGAACATTTTGATATTCAATTTTTTTCCCTATTTTGTTTACATCAAAATGCGGTTTGAATTAGTTATGAATTTAGAATTTCTATTGGTATATGGTTACTTGTTACTGAATTATGGTTAGGGATTTTGATGGTTCACTTTTGTAGTTGTAGGTTCTATGTGTATTTTTCTGGAAAGCAGGGGAAAATAAGAATAATTACAATTTTGATTTCATGACCTTCATTTCATAATTTTCTGATCGATATAGGCACCCTGTGTAAACAGTAGGGATAATTGGATCTTCCATAGTACACATGATTTCTTATGTTTTATAGGTTTAGAATTCTCAAATAAGGGTAAAACTGTTATGTGATACATGTCTTATTAGAGAGAGATATGCTGATGTCAAAAGTTGTAATAGGATGTCATGCATCATGAGGAGTATTGAAGCAGTCCTGTTATTAATATTATTTTCTTGTATGTTCATTCTGGCCGGCTCAACAATCCTTATTCGTGTTGTATTCTGTATGTCACTTTTCTTT
The DNA here is from genome assembly GCF_003573695.1 of Papaver somniferum. NCBI lineage: Eukaryota > Viridiplantae > Streptophyta > Magnoliopsida > Ranunculales > Papaveraceae > Papaver > Papaver somniferum. Next base: position 113,436,335 of record NC_039359.1, on the reverse strand, counting down.
CCTTTCATTGTCTATACTGATTGGAGCATGTTACTAAAATATTTATTTCTGATACACCTGTGTATATACTTGAAAGTTAGTTTTATCATTTTTAATAGAGATTTTTGAAATTAATCTTCTTCACCCTTATAAGCATATTCTAGAATCCTAATTTGAAATTCTGCTTCGAATGATTAATGATGGATACATTTGGTGTCTAATGAAATTACAAAATGTATCCAACTCTTGCACCAAGTTTCTACTGCAAAACTTCTGTTACAACATAATTTTCTCTTGTACTGACAAACAGCACGAGAAAATTTGTGGTGTAATTCATAAATGGTAACTGCTACTTACATGTGTGGTGATTAAGCTTCCCATGACATACTTTTGTTGGCTCCCAAGTGACTAGTGTTTAGCATATAGGAAGGAAATGCATTTTTGTGGTTTGTTTGCATGCAAAATATGCAGCAATAATTGTTTTAGGGATGCTCCAGTCTAGTTTTTTGGTATAGTATTCCTTTACCAGCAAATAGTAGTTGATTCCTGTCGTTTGCTTGTTCTGCTTGGAACTACTTGTCCCATTAAATGATATAATGACAAAGAAGTATGTTTTTCTGCTGACTCAGCCAAAACGCAATTGAGCTCGAAGACAAAGAGAAAAGAGAGAAGGAAATGCGAAACCAGATTCTCGATGAAGCTGAAGTGTACAAAAAAGCCTTTTATGAGAAAAGGGAACTTAACTGTGCAACTAACAAAGTTAATATCAGAGAAAAGGAGAAGGTAGAACTTCTTTACTCTCTGCTCATTTCTACCTGTAATTACGTTTCTTCATCTTTCATCCATTAAAAATATATATGGGTGTGTGGTTGCAGCTATTCTTGGCTAATCAAGAGAATTTTAACAAAAACGCGGACAAGCAGTATTGGAAATCGATTTCAGAGCTCATTCCTCATGAAGTTGCCAGTCTGGAAAAGAAGAAAGGAAAGAAAGATTCAGAAAAGAAGCCATCAGTTGTGATTGTTCAGGGCCCAAAGCCTGGGAAGCCTACTGATCTTTCCAGGATGAGGCAGATACTCATTAAGCTGAAGCACGAAACCCCACCTCACTTGATTCCATCACCACTTAAACCCACATATGGAAAGAAAGATGGCACCCCGGCTGCTGCTGGAGAAAAACCTGTTTGTGCACCAGAGGGATCGTCAAAACAAGAGGTATCTGTGTTAGTTGAGGACAAGCTGGGTCCCATGCCAGATCCCGTTGCTGCTTCATGATCTTAATTTTCATATCTTACTGAACTACTAGACTAGATTTCTGTAATAATTATTTGGTCTTGCCTGCCGATTATATAAGGCAGTCGTGCATTACCAGAGACGAGAACAGGTAGGTATTTGACCAATTCACACTTTCTTTGAAACGTGGAACTGGAATGCTAACCTTTATTATTGTGCAATAGAATTTTCTGGTTTACATAAGAAATTTGTTTTTTTGTTTTTTTTTGAACACGGACATAAGAAATTTGTTGGTTGACTCGTTTAGTGGTGTTTCTACATGCCATATTTGGAAATAAATATGTGACCCTACTACATTGTTGAGAGTATATGCATCATCTGATCATGCAAATACCATAAAGTTCAAAACTAAACATAACAGATACTCGAAGCACCCCTCTTTATTGATAGATCAACGCTAACAACTTTTGAATCAATAGTTTAGAAAATGGGAAAGGGGTGGAAAGAAAAATCTTAGCACAAGCTATCAAATTATGCTAATAAAGTTAGTGTTTTCCGGTCTCCCAATTTATCAAATGGGATGTTTTATTTTACCAAAAAAGATAACTCATACTCCCTCCATCCCACTATTAGATGATTTATCAAATTATGTTAATAAAGTTAGTGCTTTCCGGTCTCCCAATTTTCCAAATGGGATGTTTTATTTTACCAAAAAAGATAACTCATACTCCCTTCGTCCCACTATTAGATGATCTAGTTTGCACAATTCTTAAGGCAAGGAAGGCAAAAGAGTATTTTATAAGTGATTTTTACAATTATACCCTTATGAATAATAACTAGTGAAATTTTGAAATGATTTATCTCTCAAACTACACCATGGATGTTCGCAAACTTCATACCATTGAAAAGCATTTTAAAACACCTATGTAACGAATGTAAACATGCCTATCAAATTATGCATATTTCTTATACAAACAATAATCAATTAAAAAGATAATTTTAGAAATATGTCATTGTTTAGTGATACAGGTCATCTATTATAGGACAAAAACAAAATCTAAAAGTAAATAGGTCAACTAATAGTGAGACGGAGGGAGTAGAATAAATGCAATTCAGCGGGATTTGTGGTGGGGAAAAAATAAGAACACAAAAGATGTTAGTTGAAAGCTTGGGAGTTTGTTACTAAATCTCTCACGAAGGGAGTGTTGGGTTTTAAGGAGGCCAATAAAATGAATAACGCAATGATAGCCAAATTGGTTTGGAGACTGGTAACACAACTTAATGCACTTTGGTCTTTTATGCCGAAAGATAAATATTTTGGTAATATCTTCCTCTTTTATGTCAAAAAACACTTAATGAACCCTAGTCCCTTGATATGGAGATGCATTTTGTCGGGAGTTTTTTTTATTCACCAATATAGATGCTGGGAGGTAGGTGACGGCGAGTTGATAAATGTATAGTCTGATACATGGATACCTAGTATCAGAGGTAACATATTATCCTATTGTAGATCTTAAAGTTATTCATTAATACTTGTATTTGAGCTGATTGACTCGGAAACAAAGAAGTGATAAGATAAAGAAGGCATGTTAGAAATAACTTACATACTGTTATAGTTGATAAGATCTTAGAAATAAGAATCTTTACAGATAAAGAAGACATGTTAAAAGTGGATAAATTAAGATGACCGTTAACTCCTAATGGGGAATCTACGGTTAAATCTATGTATGATAAATTACATAATTATGTCGTAGGTACCAATTCAAATATAGTTTCAGATATCTGTCATATTGCTTCTTTCTGTAAATCTTTTCGGAAACTCCACATATCACAAAGGATCAAAGTATTTCTCTGGAAATGCATTCACAATGCATTTACCAACTAGGAACAAATTAAGATACATTATTAAGGATATTCACATGAATTGTGTGTTATGTAACCATCCATATGAATCATCAAACATCTCTTCTTTGAATGTTATCCTGCTAAATCAGTATGGATATTGATTCCAATAATAGATATGAGTATTAAGGTGAATACAGATTCTCTCTTCTTGGAATTATATTCAAATTGAATTTCAGGTACAAGTGAGAGTGGAGCTGTAGATAACAGAGTTATTGAGGTGATGGCTATAAAATGTTGGTTTATTTGGAAAAAGAAATGCATTAGGATATTCCATAATAAGCCAACAATATTCCCCAAACCTCATTAGCTATACAACGACATCTAAACATTTGGTCTTCTCCAGTAAATGATTCAGATTTTTGTAACATTGTTCAATCACCTACAAGGCTGAACAATACCTCTAAGGATCAATTTAAACTGAATTTTGATGCAACTAAACTGGTCAATTCAGGTTATGGACTAATTTTCGTAATGCTACAGGTGAAGCTATCACAACTAGATCTGGGACTTTCACTGCAACTAAAATTGAAAAGGTAGAAGTTTTAGTTCTCCTTGAAGCTACTATATGGGCAAAAGACATGAAGCTTTAAGAATACTGGATTAAAGGGATTGTTAGAGAATTATATATTTTGCCTCGGGAAGAAACAACATGGTACAATGGAGGAATCGACCAATTATCAATGAAGCTGTGAATACACTGGAATTTTGTAGGAACATTTTTTTTATTTTTTGTTTAGTCATAAGATGAGTAATCAGGACGCTGATACAATGTCAAAAGAGGCAAAAAAGAAGAACTACCATAAACAACAATAGACGGCTACACCGGCTAACTATCTTTTTCAGTTCTTTTGATAGATAAGATGAACTTAAATTCTAATGTTAATCATGTTGTGATATCGGAGGAACAACGTCTCGGGGACTTCAATACTTCAATCATTTCGAATGAAATAAGGGCAACCAACAAAACTGTTTTCCCCTTGTAATCATGTCTTTTGGTTTATATATATATATATATTTATATTTTAAGTAAACTCAAGTTATAATGTGTTAAATTAGCTTTTTTCCTGATCATCGACAACAAAGGCAAAAAATTAATTTTCTATTGTCCTGTTCAGGGAAAGTGGTGAAAAGCATAATGGAAGTAATCCATTTTTGTACACCTTATTTTCAAGAGTGTTAATTTGACATATTTATTTGATTGGTTAAGTGGTTGAATGTATGATGGGGGGAAATTAAACAGAAGTACCACATGTTATACCATATTGTTTTACAATAAGAAAAGTTAAAATGTAAGCTGATCACCGCCCTATTCGAATATTATAGAACACTCCCCACATAACTATCATTAAAATATGGGTTATACCATCAAGCCTAAATAACCCCGAAAGTTTGTGGTACTAAGCATACTATAAATAGATCATGCCCCGTGTATTACATATGTTGGATCTTATTAATGGTGTACAACAATAAAGTTTTACTTCACTGGAGACACCGACAATATAAATTGTTACGATGCACAAGGGTTATCAAAATTGTTTTGATGTAATCAGAGGTCAAGTGTGGCCTTATATGTGACTCGAATTATACGATGCAAATATTAAGGAAAAGGTGGTGAAACTTAGACTGATATGGCAAGAACAATTTGAAAATTGTATTTGTTAACTTACTGTGATTTTCAAATCAATATGTTCAGCATATTACAACAACGGAGAATATGTTGGAAAAAAGTTCATGGCAAAAGTTTTGAAGGTTGTTCTCGCATCCTCAATGATTTGAACAAATAAAATGTTAATTTGTTCTTTTTTGATCGGTTAAAATCCGGACTTTGGGTGGTTTTGCTCCTCCAACTGAGTTACCATACCAACCTACACATATTTTTCAAGCATATCCACCAACTGCACCATTTTTCTCACAGAAAAAAGCCCATCACCCCAAACTCAATCTCCAAGAGTCTTGTGGAAAACATCCTTATCCTGGTCAAAGAAAAGCAAAATCAACAAGAAACGAAGCCTTTTTGGAAACTCATCTTCATTTACGAAAATTTTATGAAAGGGAATATAGAGAACTAAAACAGAAATGAATTTAGTAAAATATTACATCGTAATGATGTAATTTCATAATTACAAATAAATGCGGGAGAAAGTCAGCAAAGTTCGTTTTTGTTAACATTTTCAAAATAAAAAAACCACAACTAAAATTTTATCAGGGAAAAATTCATATAATAATACGAGACACATTAAAACCAAGTTTCCATTAACTTTGATGTTGACGATGGAGATGAATTATCAAATTAAGCAATTTTGAATTGAATGTAATAAACTAACAAGTTTTAGTTGAATGTAATAGTTTGTTTTAGGCTTCTCTTAAATATAACCCACGCTTTTATTAACCAAATCCCCTTTTAACGATATACCACAATATTTTTCAAGTTATTAACCATAGCCCATATCATAGCCCAAACCGAGTTAGCATAAATCAGTTTCTAGTAGAGGCGAGTTAAGTTCAAACGATCCAACTCAGTTTCAGTTATTAAAACTAGTTTCTAAAACGATATTCACAAACCCCGTTTTTCTAAAACCGGCCAACCACACCCTATAAACCCTAAAATTTCTTCTCAAAATTGGTTGAAAAATCAATCAATCAAATCATCACGGGACGAACTAAAGAAGAAAGAATCAAATCAACTTCACAAGATATTTCAAGGTTATTAAATTTTTTAGATTTTAAATTGAAACCCAAATGAGAAGAATTCGTTTTTATGGGGTTTTGCTGTTTAGGTAAGATTTTTGTTGTTGAGATTATGTTTATTAGTTATAGACCAATAAGTATACAACGAATTTATATTTTTAAAAGTTTTATCAGAGTTTTTTAGTTTGAAGTGTTAGTGTTAGGATTCTGCATTCCATGTGTTTGACAAATTGTCCAAATCAGATACATATATGTAGCATATGTGCAATTTAGTTTTTAGCCCAAAAAAAGGTTGCATGTTTATTTTATTTTATTTTGTTTGTGTTGCTGAAATCAATAAGTGCTAGATTGACTTTTTTATAGATGTTGTCAAAGATCTAGTTGTGAATCAAATCATCCTTGCTCTTCTTTTAATCTCCCAGACAAAGGCCCCATCCAAGACTATAATCTGCAAATAGTTTTTAAAATTGATAGCTAGTCTTTTGGATGCTTGAAGAGTACATATTGATGTTCCACGCTTTGTTGTTGTCCGTTGAATAGAGCCTATTGGTGTCCCATCTTTTTTTGTGTATTTGTAATGATACTCTTAGTTTTGCTTTCACTCGACATTCAATTAAAAATGAGTTCACCAGCGACAGTAGCTCAATTAGTCTGATGAATGATATAGTGCTTCTTTGAATTTGTTTATAATAATCACACATCAAATTAGTCATGAAAAAGACTTACTTAGAATCTTTGATTATGACTTAGCAGTGTAGAAAAAAGAAAATCTTCACTCATTCAGTCACTAACCCGAGAAGTTAATGTTTATAATTGTACAAGAAAACCCAAGTCACTGTCTAGTTAGTTTGTTGTTGTTCAAGCATATTTAAGTCAAGTGATGACTTGCTTAGTTGCAGATCATTTTCTAACTTTGTATACCTTTTTGTATATCTTAAAGCATAGATATATCCACATTAGTTTTGCAGCTCCTCTCTTAAGTATTTTTAGGATATATTATAATCATTAATAGCCTGACAGTAACCACATTATATCGACTTCTTAACCAAATTTCGCACTTTAGATCTAATTTACGTAACAAGAAGTGTATTGATCCACGCAATAGTGCTGAGATATAATTGTAAATATTATTTACGTTTCATTGGCTGCTTATTAGTTCGGTATTTGTTTTCCCATACTTCTAAGTGTTTGTTAGGAATTTTTTGATATAGGAATTTGTTGATATTAAGTAGATATGATAATTTTCTATCTTACTATTTTAGGATTACAAAAATAACGACAAAAATGGCCTCATCTTCGGTTAGAAGGGGTGATCGACCACCAAGTAAAGAAGTTGCGGATGAGATAGAAGATGATACAGTGGAAGAGAGTGACAGGGATGAATACGACGAGAATAAATATAGTCATGAAGCAAAAAATGATGAGGTTGATGACGAGAATGGTGATAAGGATGATGAAGAGATAATTAGCCACGAGCATGACAACAAGAACGATGATAATGATGATGAAGATAATAGTAACAAGGATGGTGATATAGAGTATAAAGGAAAAATTGTGGTTGAAGCAAGTGACATCCCCGGACAACCGATTGATCCACATCTTTTATGCTATTATGGAGACCACATTGCACAATTAATATGGGAAAACTCAGTATGTTAATTTTTTTCATTTTTTATTTTATTATTTTTGTTGTAAATGTTAGTAACTCTATTGTGTATAAATTGTGCTTTCGTTTGGTAGAATCCAAGGAAAAACCCAAGACCGTTGTTGAAACTCCATCAACACCAAGACATGGTAAAAATAATGTGTCCAATTGATAAAGAATGTGTAAAAGTTCAAGAGTATGTGCAAAATAGTGGTTTCTATCCGTTAATCAAGTATGGCCATCATAAGATTGATCGATCGCGCTCTTACCAATGCATTTCGTGAGCGTTGGTATCCATATACCAATACGTATCATCTACCTTTTGGGTTCTTGCATTAGTGTTGATCTTGGGTCTGCTATCTCATGTAAATTATCCAACATTTCTTGACGGTGCTCTTGTGTGGATCCTTTATACCTACTTTTGATTTTTTCAATAATTGATTCTCAATCTACATCTCCCACCACCTTCTTATACACCGGTACCAATGAGAGTTTTTTCCAATGTTCATCAATACAATCGAGCTGAAGTGTTTGACCCATGCGATAAAATTTAGATATCTCACAAGCACAGGGCTACCCATGGATTTTGCGAATCAAATGTTGACAACATCTCGGGTCTCTGTTGCTCAAACTCTCCCTTGAAGTAAAATCCAACGCAGTTCTGGAAACATGGTATACCAAATACTTGATGTATGGACTACGACGATGTTCATGTAAGACTATGTTTTTAGTTTTTTCAAATGATGCATGGATTTTGATCCCTCTGGTTAACCAAGCATTGTTCATATCCTGCCAACATTTTAAAAAATTGCATGTAGAACATTTAAGAAATCTTTTAAGAATAGCATGCTCGCCTTCAACACGATTTTTCGTTCTATTACCGAAGTGTTCCATCTGATTCGTCCATGCGCATACAAATTTCTCTTTACGAGCCAACCATTGTGTCTTAACATAAGAAATCCACTTTGGGTACTTCTTTCCCCATGATCTTTCCACAAAATCGAGGTTGATTTTATACATGGCGTACGATTCAGACATCCAAAGAGCATCCTGGTCCCCTTTTATCTTCTCAAGGTCTTCTGGAGTATCCTTGTTCATACATGTTTTGAAATTGGCACATACGTTTCTCTCTATGTGGAATGCACGTAAATGATTCGTTGCTTCAAGAAATACTTCCTCGAGACCCTTTTGAAGTTGTTGGTCATCATCACTGATAAATAAAGACAGAAGATAATTAGGGGAATACAAATCTTTTAGCTTTCTCAACGCCCAAACATAGTCTTCAGTCTTCTCTCCAGGCATGAAACAATATGCTATAGTAAAAGTATGATTTGTATATGTGACCCTGACAAAATGTAGCAACGGCATACTCCATTGATTTGTTTTGTAAGTACAGTCAAGGATGACCAAACTTGGGAAACATTGGGCAAGTGTTGAACCCTCGGGGTGAGAAAAAAATAATTGAACCACAACATCTGTTCTACCTTCTCTCTTGTTCCATGTTACATAGTGGTGCTCGTTGCATAACTCCAAAAGCTTTTGCATTCTTGTTCTTCCGGCTAATTGTTTAAGTCGGAATTTCACCATACAATTGTAGATAGTCGTCGTTGTCAAACAATTATCAGAATTTAGTTTCTTTAAGTGAGTTAATATTTGAGTAGGGGTACTTCCACTTAGTAACAATGCAATACAAAGATCCGTCTCGTTTGGTGTCAACCTCCCTGGTTAAGGATGACCAGTAAGGTTGTCATATACCAGATGATTATGTGTTCCATTTTTCACACGCACAATCCATTTAACTCCATCCACACAAGTACCTCTCAATTCAAAAGGACATCCACATTTTTTTGATCCCGCAGCTCTTTTTTTTATTTTCTTGTGTTGATAGATCACTTTGGAATTGTTTTGTATTTTCTCCACATGCAACCTGAACCTTTCGCATGCGAAAATGGTGAAAGACCCTTTGCCGTTCGGTTTTTGCTGTGATTTTCTAATAATCACAACTGTATGATTCTTCTTTCCGACTGATTGGCACCAATTAATCATGTCTTGACGACTTTCAAATAACTACAATAAATGGATAATAAATATTTAAAACTAATTATACTTACTATCAAATAATTACATTTTCAACATAAATGGACATGCAAAATTCCATACCTGATCGGTTGCAAAAGCATTTGTTAAATCGAAGAAATCAGTGTCAAGAGGTCGGTTGATGTTGGTTTCGATCTTATTAGTTGTTGTTCATGATTTGGTACATCATTTTCATTCTGTATATATAGTATATGCATGATTTAATTACGTAAATCAAGATATAATCATAATAAAATAGTATAATCAATAATTACAAATACAACATATAATTAAATAATAAGGTAAAAGATTTGTAGTATTACCTCATTATAAGAAATCAAGGTATTAGTAGAATTGTTGGTACCAACATGATCTTCCCGTAAGTTTTCAATTGATTTTTCTAGGATTTCAGATGGTGTCAGAGAACTTGATGAATTTTCTTCCATTTTAAAAACAAATATTAAATAACAATTTTATGAACTTTGTATCTAGTAACAACTAGGGTTCTAAGGTTAATTTTTTTTTCTCATGTATATAAACTCTAATATGAAAGAAGAAGAAAAACTGAAAAGAAAAGAAAAAAACCTAAAACGTTTTTTTATAGACGTTTCTTAATGATTCACTGACTCACTAACTCACTCATTCACTGATTTGCTAGCCTAGTTTGTGGGCTATGAATAATAATAAAAAATGTCAAACCTCAAATTTTAGTAAAAACATATTGACCAAAGTCAAATGGGCTATGGTTAATAAAAGCGTGAGCTATATTTAAGAGAAGCCTTGTTTTAACTAAGGTAACAATTTTAATTCAAATATAATGTAATGGTTAATTCTAATTAAATTTCCTTTGTTCCCTTAAGCTTAGATCTTATGGAAATTCCATATGATTTGTGTAAAACGCATATTATGCGTTTTAAGTTTTTTTGTTATCAATAGGAATAAAATAGCATGCAAAGTTATATATATGAATCTCTAGTATTGGTTAGTATGCAAGACTTGACTTGTTTCCAATTTTATCTACGTTGCTTTCAAGTCGTTTATATTGAAAACATAGCATGCAAAGTTATATATATGAATCTCTAGTATTGGTGAGTTGATCATTACATTATAATCAAAGTGCCAAAGAAGAATACACAAGTTATGTTACAACTTTGGTATATTGAAATGCGAAGTATAACGTTTATCTTTTGCGTATAGGCGAAATAACGCTATCTTTGTAATTCTTTACTAGACTGTGTGATGAACTTTCAGTTAATTCCATGCCTAAAAAACTATGTTTAACTACATTAGTTTAAGGAAGTAGATTTCCGAAACTTATTTTGTAATTAAAAGGAATCAAAGAGATTAGGTGGCCCGATTCCTATCGGGAATAACTAGCAGGACCGATCCCTACTTGGAGATGTCTAGCAAGACCGATTCCTACCTTGGGGATCACTTGCAGGATGATCCCTAACATCAATTTTATTTCCGATTTTTCATATACGTGTTAGGGTTTACGTGGAATACATAATATGAGTTGCTATGTAGGAAAGTTCATTACGTCGACATAATGAGTAATTTGAACATATGCTAAACTCTTATTTATCTAATGTTCAGAGATATTTTTTGATACTCAAGGTGAGAACCCGAACCGAAATATTTGAGAATCTTTCATTAGATTTTGAATTTATATGTCTTTGAAAATGCGGGGGTCTAACAACCACACCCAACAATTCGTTTGGCAATCTGAGAGGAATTACTCTAATACACTTTCTAGAGAATCAACTAGATATCCAGACTCAATCTAGAGTAAAGTATATCAAAGAGTTTAATATCTCTGTCTCTTAATTCAATCAGAAATCAGCAAATAGAAATCTGCGAGCCCGATTGAATATAAGAAGAGTTACTTGAACGGTACCAAAGACCAGTGCTCAAGTGTCAATCAATGTAAATCAACAACCAAAGGTTGGATATTCTAATTGATTAATCTTAACGCATAAACTGTGATATTTCAATTATATAACAAAATATAATGCGGAAAAGAAATAACACAGACACTCGAGGAAACCGCAAATGCAGAAAACCCCCGGGACCTAGTCCAGATTGAACACCACACTGTATTAAGCCGCTACAGACTCTAGCCTACTACCAATTAACTTCGGACTGGACTGTAGTTGAACCCTAATCAATCTCACACTGATGCAAGGTACAGTTGCGTTCCTTACGCCTCTGATCCCAGCAGGATACTACGAACTTGATTCCTTTAGTTGATCTCACCCACAACCAAGAGTTGCTACGACCCAAAGTCGAAGACTTGATAAACAAATTTGTCTCACATAGAAAAGTCTATAGATTGAATAAATCCGTCTCCCATAGAAATACCCAAGAGTTTTTGTTCCGTATTTTGATAAATCAAGATGAACATGAACCAATTGATAAACCGGACTTATAATTCTGAAGAACATCCTAGTATTATCAATCACCTCACAATAATCTTAATCGTGTAGCGAAACAAGATATCGTGGAATCACAAACGATGAGATGAAGGTGTTTGTGATTACTTTTATCTTGCCTATCGGAGATAAAAAATCTTGGGTATTTCAATTGTACTCAACACGATAAAAACAACAAGATCAGATCACGCAACTACAAAGATAATAGTTGGGTCTGGCTTCACAATCCCAATGAAGTCTTCAAGTCGTTAACCTACAGAGTATCGAGAAGAAACCTAAGGTTAAATGAGAATCGACTCTAGTTATGCAACTAGTAACACACAGGAGGTGTGGGGATTATATTTCCCAGTTGCTAGAGTTCTCCTTTATATAGTTTTCAAATCAGGGTTTGCAATCCAAGTTACCTTGGTAACAAAGCTTTCAATATTCAGTGTTAGATGAAAAAACTGATTCAACCAAGCTAATATCTTTCAATAGTTAGATCGAACTTAGCTTGTTACACACAAATGAAATGTACCCTCATTTAGGTTTATGTAACCGTACCCAAACGTGTACACCATGTTGGTTCACAAATAGTTAACCGAGGTTAGCCATATGATTACTCTCATATCAACCTTATTCATATTAACCATAACTAGTTCAAATGACTCAAATGAAACTTGTCAAAGAGTTGTTCAATTGCTATATTCTCATAGAATTATACAATAACACAACTAAAGCAAAATCGATTTGATTCACTCGAATCAATCATGAATATTATAGCCGGTTTGCAAAGATTGCATTCCTTATTATATAAATGTTTATGTTCATGTTTAAAACCGATTTTAGAACTTTAAACTTCAAATATGCAAACGGGTACGCACACTTAAATACCTGGACTAAGATTGAGTTACGCCAGTACGCAAACGGGTACGCGAACTTCAAATCCCAGAAGAAATTCTCGGACATGAACCTATACGCCAGTACGCAAACGGGTACACATACTTAGGTTCTCGGATTTCTCAAACCAACAGGTATGCAAGAGTGCACAACATGACATATCCAATAATGTTTAAGTGTTCTAAACTCTTATTTCAATCATTGAAACTTTCTTAGAGGATGACAATCGCCGTTTTCACACACTATTAGCATCAAAGCAATTTTCAGGTTATTGAAATAATCATTACGAAACATTCCAAGGCAACACCAAATAATTGTATCACACAAACCATGTAAGATGTTACTCGGAAATTTTCACATGATATAAGATGAACTTGGTCGAAGTGAAAGCTTGCCACACATATTTCAAGAAATATGTAAGCGAGATAAACTCAACTCGAAATCTCAAATGTGTATATAGAAAACTATATCGTAATACGACTTATGTCTCAATATAGGAGATAGAGTAGAAATAGACTTTCCAAATGATAGATGAGTTTTAAGTCTCCAGATACCTTTTGTCGATGAAGTTCCACAAGCTCCCCTTAGTAGTTCTTCGTCTTCAAATAATGAACGCCGTGAAAACTAAGCTCAACTACACAATCTGTGTCCTAGTCCGAGACATCTATAAATAGGCTAGAAATCAAGACTTATAGTTTTGATCACTAACATTGACAAACATGCTTGAGATAGCAACGCATGCGAGTTCGACCGAGCAGCGCTCTAACAATCTCCCCCTTTGTCAATTTTAGGGACAAAACTATCAATACATATGGATTACAAAATAAATAAAAATTTGTAGCTTCTCATCCAAATGCTTGATCTCCTTGGAATCTTCAACACGACTCGAAAACTTTGTCACTTCCAAGTACTCTATGATTCCAAACGTGTTCAACCCAGCATCATAGTTGTCCGTAGCGATAACAATGAGAAAACAAATGCTTTCGATCATTGTTATACAGTGTCATAGTATCATTACACGACATCAAAGTTCACTTGTATCACAACTTTGATAAAAATACTATGGTGATATGTATCACTCCCTCTTAGTCAATACTTCATCTCAACATGAAAACCACCCCCTTACATAATGATCCGTAAACCATATATATTTGTAGTATGAAACTATACATTAATTCTCCCCCTTTTTGTCAATATAAATTGGCAAAGGTACGAAAACTAGTGGGATCCTCATGAAATTTTCATAGAGATACTTCATGACCAAAAGAGAATAGCATACCAACTTATTTAGATGTAATCATAAAGCCGAAGCTAAATGCATTCATCAAGGATTTTATAAAGATACAAGATAACCCCTATAATATTCCATAACCGTACTCCCCACAAAGATTTGGAAATTAAGCACAAGTTCAATTAAGAACTCTCCCCCATATAATGTCACTCCCGAAAGAACAACAACGGCGACCTTGCTTTTACAAGAAAAAAAGGATTTCTTTGGATATAACCAAATCACACGAAAACATGAATTTGTATCCAATAATCTCAATTGAATCAATCAAAAAAATGATCAATTCAGTTGGTCATGCTCGACATAAGAGAACTTACGGAGAAACACAGTATGTGCACAAAAATGTGGATCGTAGATCGACCAATACTACAGAATACTCAAGGATTCATCCTATTTTTCATCATTATTTGTACAATGACATCCAATAGGCACACTCCTTGTAAACAAAAGTTTTATCCTTTCTTCCACCAAATAATGACATAAAAGTCTTTAACTTTTGTAAGTCAAAATTTCATTCTATCTTTTATCAATACTTTCATACCGACATAATAGAGATACCTTTTGAACAGGTATGGTACAGTCATGGGTTCACGGACGTAAACAACATATCCCATAACAATTTGCAATACATAAATTCATAAAGATTAAAATTGCAAAAATCATCTACCAAAAAACTTGGAATTGAAATAAAGAAATCCAAAAACATGAAGATGAAAACGTTGGACATAGCTATGTGTACTCACAATAATGGCTAATCCAAACCCTAGTTATTCTTCTAAAAACACAAGAAATAAATTCTCATAAGAAGATTTACTAGACAGAATACATCCCTATGAAACATTTCACTTACTTTGAATACTCTTCTCATATTCCCTATATTCATCAAGCTCGTCTTTGATCAGATCAATCTTGGATTCAAGATTATCCATCTTTTCTTCAAGTCTTTTGGAAGAGGATTCAAGTTCACTCTTCAGAGCACGTACTTGTTCCAAGACGAGATTCATGGTTAAAGAGATCTTATCAAAAAAAGAGACAGAGGGATTCCCATAAGAAGCGGAATCATGCTTGTTAGAGCACATCTCATTATCAGAGGAATCAAAACTAACCTTCTTAGAAGGAAAGAGAACAGTCCAAACATCATTTTCCTTGCTTGAAAGACTTGATGAGGACATGATATAAGAAAAAATGAAATTCTCACATCAAGAAGAAAACTTCTTCTTAAGAAGGAGTGAAGATAGGAGATAAAATTCCAGAAAGACCTTTGACCAAAACCCTAAGAAGTTTTTGTTATCCTTAAGAAGAAGTCTTTACAGGAAAAACTGTTCATGTACACAAACGGTTCTTGACTAAAAATCGAAGAGCAACAACAAAAAACAGAGTCAGACAAGGAATTTAACAGAAATATCACAACCCTCTTGAAGTTTATGATTCTTATCTAAGAGAGAGAAGACAAGAATCATCTTAAAACACAATTACATATTGTAATCCTTCCAATCCCAACACAGACTGGGTGACTTCTTACGATGGGGCAAAAAATTTGTTTTTCCTTGTTTCTGTTTTTCTTTCAGGAAAGAAGAGTTACTGTTACAGCACTGCTCAGTCGAACTCGCATGCGTTGCTATCTCAAGCATGTTTGTCAATGTTAGTGATCAAAACTATAAATCTTGATTTCTAGTCTACTATAGCTAAGTCTCGGACTAGGATAAAAAGTGTAGTTGAGCTCAAGAACTCCATGGTGATCATCATACAAGACGAAGGACTACTCAAGGAACTGGTGGAACTTCATCGACTAAAAGGTATGCGGAGACTTGAACTTATCTACCACTCAAAAATCTATCTACTTTATCTCCTATCTTGAGACAAAATTCGTTTTGCTATATAGACTTAGATTATACACATTTGTTATTTTGAGCCGAGTTTATCTCGCTTATCTATGTCTCGAAATATGTGTTGGTAAGCTGTTGCTTTGGCCAAGTTCATCTTTACCTAGTGACGAAAGTCATGTTAAGTTTCAATCACTTGAAAATGGCTTTGACGAAAAATGGTTTGTGAATAACAACTATATAACGTCCTCTAAGAATGTTTCAGTGATTGAAATGAGAGTTTAGATTATATAACCAACGTTGGATATAAGCATTGTGTGGAAACACATATATGTATAAGTCCTTATTCCTTGAACAAAAGTATGCTTAGTTTGTGATCAGGAAAACTGGAACAAGAGTCCGCGAACCCAATCCGCAAACTGTCGGAGGTTCTCATCCCGAGAAAATATGTTGGAGTTTGTAAACACCTTCCAGGTACTTAAGTCCGCGAACTTAGTCCGCGTAGTTGAGTTGGTCATTTCTAAAGACGATTATTTGTGAACTTATACTTATATAAACTAAGGAATGCAATTTGCAAACCGTGGATATAAAATTCATGAATCGATTCGAGTGAATCAAATCGTTTTTGCTTCAATTGTGTTTTGTATACTTCTATAAGATATAACCAATTAAACAACTCTCTAACTAGTTCACTTGAGTCATTTGAACTAGTTATGGTGAAGAAGAATATGGTTGATATGAAAGTGCTCATATGGCTAACCATTTGGTTAACTATTGTTGAACCAACAAACGTACATGTTTGGGCACGGTTACACAAACCTAAAATGTGCATTTCATTTGTGTGTAACAAGCTAAGTTTTCGATCTAACGGTTGAAAGATATTAGCTTGAATCTAAACAGGTTTTCATCTAATGGTGAATATTGAATATTTTGTTACCAAGCTAACATTGATTGCAAACCCTGATTTGAAAGACTTTATAAGGGAGAACTCTAGGAACTGGGAACCTAATCCCCACACCTCCTGTATGATGCTAGTTGTATAAGCTAGAGTCGATTCTCCTTTAACCTTAGGTTTCTTCGAGACCCTGTAGGTTAACGACTTGAAGACTTCATTGGGATTGTGAAGCTAGACCGATACTAGTTTCTCGTAGTTGTGTGATCTGATCTTGTTGTTTCTATCGTACGAGTACAATCGTAAATATTGGCTTGAGATTGATATCTCCGATAGGCAAGATATAAAAGTAACCACAAACATCTTCGTCTCATTGTTTGTGATTCCACAATATCTTATTTCGCCGCGTCGATTAAGATTATTGTGAGGTGATTGATAATACTGAGATGTTTTTCGGGAATATAAGTCTGGTTTATCAATTGGTTCCTGTTCACCTTGATTTATCAAAAGACGGAACAAAACTCGTAGGTATTTCTATGGGAGACAAATTTATCTATTACCGTGGACTTTTTTGTGTGATACAAATTTGTTTATTAAAGTCTTCGACTTTGGGTCGTAGCAACTCTTAGTTGTGGGTGAGATCAGCTAAGAGAATCAAGTACGTAGCATACTGCTGGGATCAGAGACGTAGGAGCATAACTGTACCTTGGATCAGTGTGAGATTGATTGGGGTTCAACTACAGTCCATACCGAAGTTAGTTTGTAGTAGGCTAGTGTCTGTAGCGGCTTAATACAATGTGTGTTCAATCTGGACTAGGTCCCAGGGTTTTTCTGCATTTGCGGTTGTAGATGGTGGATTTTCGACAAGGCTAAAATCATAAAACCATAATTATACATACTCCCGATCCATCAATCAGATGAGTATTGAGGCTCATGTCTCTCATCGAAGCATGAAAGCTCATGCCACAAAAATCTCTGACTGAGAATACTGTCTCTCAGAGTATACGTAGATGTGTAGTCTCTCAGCTGAGGAAACGGCATATCTCATGAATACTGAGCAATTTCAGTAATTACTTCTATATAGAATCGAAAGATTGGACGGCTCCTAGACAGCTTGCCTGCTAGTATAGAGCAATAACCTCTTCAGGATGTAACAATATTTTACATGACTATATAAAAGAAATATGACGCTTCAACAAGTCCATATTTCTCAATTCTCAGATAATTAATGCTCCTAGACAGCATTCCTTCCAGTATAGAGCCATCAATTAATTATCTCTAATCCTTAAATTCATTAATTGAATATTCAGGAATATTTTACGTTCTTCATAATATTTCGTTACTTCAATTCGTGGTTCTTCCCGGCAGAATTCCATGGGTTAGTGATAAATATTCAACGTACGGGCATCTGAGCCGCTATCGAGTAAGCCCCGACCAAAATGGTGCAAGTGTATTCAAAGAAAATGCACTAACGAGCACCTGAATGCACGAACGAGCATTCTGAAACACGAAGGAACAATGAACCTATGCAAAATAGGAAGAAAAATAATAAATAATATAATACTAGCTAAGGCGCTAGGGGACTGGGCCCACCGGCTGCCCAGTCACGCCGTGGCCAGTCCCACGCCCAATTCTATATTTTATCATATTTTTATTATTTTCCTTGATCTCATGAAAATCCCTTCATTTGAACAAATATCTTTCATTTTAAGGAAACTCCTCAGTTTCATGGTGTTTCCTCCGTATCAAAGAAATAATAAAAAATTAGGAAAGGTGTCGCGGGACCAAGCCTACTAGCCGGCTGGTCATGTCCTAGTTGTGGCCGGTCCCACACCTTGCATTCTTTATTATTTCCTTCATCCCGTGAAATTCCTTGATTTCATGATATTTCCTTCACATCAAGGAAAAGATATAAAATTAGGGAAGACTCGCGGGACCGGACCCTAGCCGGCCGACCATGCCTTAGTCGTGGCCGGTTCCACATGCCCTTATTTTATTATTATTATTATTCGTTTCCTTCATCTCATGGAAACTCCTTCACTTAAAAGAAACTCCTTGGTTTCAACAAACTCCTTGATTTCATGATATTTCCCTAAAATCATGAAAATAATATAAAATTAGGAAAAGTGCTATGGGACCGGGCTTATTGGTCGGACGGCCATGCCTTGGCCATAGCCGATCCCACACTTCATGATTCCTTATTTTATTATTATTTCCATCATCTCATGGAAATTCCTTAACCTTATGAAACTCCTCAATTTCATGGCATTTCCTTCACATCAAGGAAATTACATAAAATTGGGAAAGGTGTCACGGGACCGGGATCGCTAGCCGGGCGGCCATGCGATAGCTGTAGCCGGTCCACACCTTGTAATCCCTTATTTTATTTATTATTTCCATCGTCTCATGGAAATTCCTCAGTTTCAGCAAAACCCTGAATTCTTCATATTTTCTCAAAATATTACTCAAACGTATATCAGAAAATATCAAAATTCTCAGGACTGAGACACGAAAACTTTGATGACATGAGCATGTTACCTTGACCGACCAAGGTTGGATCTTTGGCTTGCAAGCCGGTCCCATATATTTTCATAATTTGACCTAATTTGTTCACATTAGATTCAAACTCTTATAAACAACTTGGAATTTGATCAAATGATCGTCAGTCGATCCCGTGACCAACCAGGGCCGGTTTCATGACCCCTTGGTCGTTCCTTAATCTCTTCATAATTTATTAGGTTTTATCACCCAAGGTTCAGAAAAACATTATTTTAATGAAGGATTAAGCCAGCATTTAATAATCTTTTCACTAACTGGTCTTCAAGAGACTTTGGTAATTGCTCACTCGAGCATCTGGGTGTTACATGGTCGACTCATCATCCCATGTATCCGGTCCCTCCTTCACTTTGTGGTTGATTTTTAATAAATCATCAATTAATCAACAATTGATCAAAATTAGGGTTTCAAATCCAAAGCTCTGCAAAACATAATTCTGAGCATATTCAAACACTAATAATTTTACGTTGATCCCATGATCAACATTCTAATTATTTATACTCGGTTCAGTTACCATTATTTTAAATTAATATTTTTATTTGTTTGTTACCAATAATTCATCAAACGAGCAACATTTGCTCAGACTAAGGAATATTGGTCCAACTATCAATATTCAACAATCCATCGAATGAGCAATATTTGCTCACCTTAACTATCAACATTTTACTCGAGAATTATACCGCTGTCTCGACAGACACGTTCAATTCATGAGTCTTAGAACATTTGAAAATCACGTTCGACTCAGCAATACAAGGACTCGTCGTCCCATAAAGTCAGCAACTGACTAATTAAATACACGTCTGCCTTGTAGACTCCACAATCACGAGACATTAATCGTGTCACATGGGGGATATTAACTATGGTTTTGGTATGGCGGTCTACGACACGTGTGTTCATATACACGATGAGAAGGTGAGCAAGTCGTGCAATCAGTTGGAGGAGTTAGCAAAGTAGTGGATGGAAAATCAACCAAGTCTCTGCATGATGAGCAACTGGTTTTAACACGATTTCCATTACCCACTCTTTGACTCCAGCAACAGTCACGCTTCATAGGATCAAGGTGTTTACAATTCTAGCAATATAAATAAGTATATGAATCATGATTGAATGGACAACGTCTACAAGACAATCTTTAGTCAAACAGACAACACGAGATTAACAATTGAACGTCTGAGCAATTACTCTCAACAGAGATAATTCAATCAATCAGAGCTTATCTTATTTCCTTACGCAGAATACACAACACACCTACAATCTTCGATCACCATTGATCTCACACATTTCTCAGCTTCCCTCCTACAGATCGACCCATCCTCTCTTGTGACCGAATTGACTCTGGAACGACCATTGTCTTGGTTTAGGCCGGAGTCCTACAGATTGATCTCTCGAACTTAAAACACTCCCATCTTGCAGTGCATCTGTGTGAGGTTAAACATTTCGCTCGGTTCAAGGACACTCCTCTGCGCGGTCGTCTCCTCAATTCCGTAAAAACCAGAAAATCTTTTTTCTCCATCTACAAATTGGTGACCACAGTGGGAGATTAATCTCTCGGTTGTAATCTCACGTTCTCACAAAGATGGTCGATCTTAGGTCTGGTTCAGTTACCAACTCGGGTTCAATACCCAACCCTAACATTACAAGCTCTAGTGGTAACGCTAATACCACTCCTCCGGCGTAACCTGTCAATACTAGTCCTCCGAATACTGGTGCTCCAGTGATCACCCCTGCAAACGACGGTACTGGCGCCATCAATAATCCTCTCTTCTCCCGGTCTCCTGAAGAAGTCAGAGAAAATCCGCTTACCATAGGTGATCTCATGAAAGTGCAAAAAACTCTTGCTAAGAATCAGGTTGACATGGCTGCCACACAAAAAGAGCTACGAAATTATCTCAAGACTCTCACCGATAAGATGTCAAAGAAAACTCAAGAGAAAGGAAAAGTCAAAGAAACATCTTCGGCTGCTGATCCTGAAGTCACTCCAATCCATTTAATAGATGATGATGAAGTCCACAAGGCTGCAAATAACCTACCAACAAAGGAACCCGCAGGATTCATCACGCGTGAGGACCTGGAACGCTTCATGGAGGGTCGAGGAAAAGACAAAATACCATTTGTCCACCGTCTTCAACCTCCATATCCTGCCGCTACACAAAGAATTCCTCTCCCGAAGGGTTACACCTCTCCAACGTTCACACTGTACGATGGAACGGGGAACGCTCGAGAACATGTCTCGATTCCTGGAAGCATTAGGCGAACATGAACACAACCATGTCGTCCGTCTGAAGGAATTCTCGAAATCCCTGACAGACCGAGCATACACGTGGTACAACAATATTGCACCAAGGAGCATCACTGGATGGGAAAATGGTTAATGCTTTCTACCAGAGATACTTCTTCATCTTAGAGTAGATTACTCTCTCTGACTTGGATAGAATATCTCGGAAGAGCAATGAATATCTGAACGATTATGTGAAGAGATTCATAATCCAAGCTTTGGATTTTCATGACCCAAATGTCACTGAACAATGACTGGTGGACTTGTACATCAACGGAATGATCCCAGTCTATATAGCCTTGCTATAAAATCTCTGGTTCTAGACTTTCTCATAGCTTCATGAAGCAGCCAGACGATCAGCGACTACTGCACCTGCTTTTACTGGAAAGAGCAAAGTCTGCAAGAGAGATATAACTCTGTGATATACTTTATTAATATTGAGCTTACTTGATTCTCTTGAAAGTATATTGGAGTTAGTCCATACAGATTGCTAATCGAAATATTGGATGTGGTTGTTGTACCCCCGCTTTTTCAGTTACTCACATTATTCTTTTCCCCTTTTAGCACAGTTTTGAATACCTTGTGAAAAAGCGGGGGGTATAACAACCACACCCAATATTTCGATTAGAAATATGTATGGACTAACTCCAATATACTTTCTAGAGAATCAACTAGACAGTCAGACTCAATATAGAGAAAAGTATATCGAGGAGTTAATATCTCAATCTCTTGATTTGATCTTTACTTAAGCAAATAGAAATTTGCGAGTCTTTATCAAATATAAGGATAAAAACTTGGATGGTACCAAAGACAAATATCCAAGTGTCAATAAATGTAAATCAACAACCAAAGGTTGGATATTTTAATTGATTGATTTTAACGCAAAACCTGTGATATTTCAATTATATAACAAAATATAATGCGGAATAGAAATAACACAGACACCAGAAATTTTGTTAACGAAGAAACCGCAAATGCAGAAAAACCCCGGGACCTAGTCCAGATTGAATACCACATTGTATTAAGCCGTTACAGACACTAGCCTACTACAAACGAACTTCGGTCTGGACTGTAGTTGAACCCTAATCAATCTCACACTGATTCAAGGTACAATTGCGCTCCATATGTCTATGATCCCAGCAGGATACTACGCACTTGATTCCCTTAGATGATCTCACCCACAACTAAGAGTTGCTACGACCCAAAGTCGAAGACTTGATAGAAAAATCTGTATCACACAGAAAAGTCTATAGAATTGAATAAATCTATCTCCCACAGAAATACCCAAGAGTTTTTGTTCCGTATTTTGATAAATCAAGATGAACAAGAACTAATTGATAAACCAGATTTATATTCCCAAAGAACAGCCTAGTATTATCAATCACCTCACAATAATCTAAATCGTATGGTAGCGAAACTAGATATTGTGGAATCACAAACTATGAGACGAATATGTTTGTGATTTCTTTTTATCTTGCCCCATCGGAGATATAATCTCAAGCCAGTTATTCAATTGAACTCGTATGATAGAAAATTTCAAGATCAGATCGCTCAACTATAATAAAAGTAGTTTTGTCTGGCTTCACAATCCCAATGAAGTCTTTCAGTCGTTAACCTACAAGGTCTCGAGAAGAAACCTAAGGTTAAAGGAGAACCGACTCTAGCAAACCAACTAGTATCACACAAGAGGTGTGGGGATTAGTTTTTCCAGATGCTAGATGTCTCCTTTATATAGTTTTCAAATCAGGGTTTGCAATCTAAATCAACTTGGTAACAAAGCATTCAATATTCACAGTTAGATGAAAAACCTGATTCAACCAAGTTAATATCTTTCAACCGTTAGATCGAAACTTAGCTTGTCACACACACAAATGAAATGTATTCATTTAAGTTTGAGTAACTGTACCTAAACGTGTACACTTAGTTGGTTCACAAATAGTTAACCAATGGTTAGCCATATGAGCACTTTCATATTAACCGTATTCATCTTTCTCATAACTAGTTCAAATGATTCATAAGAACTAGTTGAAGAGTTGTTCAATTGCACCTTAGCTACCGGATTTGAGTTTACGAACTCAGCTGAAATTTTCGGTTCGAAAACTTCCGTGAGTACGCGTACGGGTATGCGTACCTAAGGTGATTGGTTTACTAGTTTGCAAACTTACAAACTCCAGCAGAAATTTTCGGTATGAAAACTTCCGTGGGTACGCGTACGGGTACGCATACTTAACCTGTCTCCTTCACCAATACCGCATGCACACATATGCATGCACTTGGCTTCCGGCACATGGATTTATACACTAATGTGCGAACACACAATATATGCTTATATCCGTAGATGGTAATCTCAACTTTATATTTCAATCATTGAAACATTCTTCTATAATGTTATAACAATTGTTATTCACGACTATCGTCATCAAAGATATTTTCAAGATTGAAACGTCACCATGACTTTCATCATGGGTAAAGATGAATATGGTTAAAGCGAAATCTTACCAACACATATTTCGAGAAAAAGATAGGCGAGTAAACTCGGCTCGAAATAGCAAATGTGTATGTATGAAAACTATCATACTTATACAACTTTATCTCAAGAGTAGGAGATAGAATAGACTTTTGAGTGATAGATAAATTCAAGTCTCCACATACCTTTTAGTCGGATGAAGTTCCACCGGTTCCTCGAGTAGTTCTTCGTCTTCGTAAGATGATCGCCATGGAGTCTGGAGCTTCAACTACACTTGACTATCCTAGACCGAGACTTAGTCATAAGTAAACTAGAAATCAAGACATATAGTTTTGATCACTAATATTAAAAAACATGCTTGAGATAGCAACACATGCGAGTTAGACCGAGCAATGCTCTAACAATCTCCCCCTTTGTCAATTTTAGTGGCAAAACTATCAATACATATGGATTACAAAAAAGATAAAACTTTGTAGCTTCTGTCCACATGCTTGATCTCCTTGGTGCTTCAACATTACTCGAAATCTTCGTCACTTCCAAGTACTCCAGTGATTCCAAAGGTTGTAAGTTTAGCATCATCGTTGTTGAAGTTCCGTAACCATAACAATGAGAAAACAAAAGCTCTCGATCATTGTTACACATTGTCATAGTATTATTACACATCATCAAAGTTCTCATATCACAACTTCGATAACAATACTATGGTGATATGTATCACTCCCCCTTAGTCAATACTTCATCTCAACACGAAAACCACTCCCCCTTACATAATGATCCGAAAACCATATGTATTTGTAGTGTGAACTACATATTAGTTCTCCCCCTTTTTGTCAATAAAATTGGCAAAGGTACGAAAACGGGATCCTAATGAAATTCTCATGGAGACACTTCAAGACCAAAGAAAAGTACATATCAACTTTGTTTTGATGCAATCATAAAGCCGTAGCTAAATGCATTCATCACGGAGTTTATAAAGATACAAGATAACTCCTCAAATATTCCACAACCGCACTCCCCACAAAGATATGGAAATTAAGCGCAAGTTCAAAAGAACTCTCCCCCATTTTATGTCATTCCCGAAAGAACAACAAGAGCGGCCTTACTTTTTCAAGAAAATAAGGATTTCTTTGGACACCAAAAACCAAAAAATGATTTTGTTATCCAAAAATTCTCAATCAAATTAACCACAAGAGAACCCATGATTAATCTAATCGGAATACACAGCCAAAATAATCACAAACGAATCTATGATTAGTTTAGTTGGAAATGCTCACACAAGAAGACTTATGGAGCCACACAGTATATACATAAAATATGGATCAGGGAAGATCAATACTGCGGAATACACAAGGATTCATTTTATTTCCCATCACTATTTGCATAACGACATATAATAGACATAATCCTTGTAAACAAAAGATTTTAACCTATCTTCCATCAAAGAATTGACATAATAGGCTTAACTTTTGTTTGTCAAAAGTTCATTCATTCTTGTATCAATACATGCATATCGACATATAAACAAGATAACTTTTGACATTGTATGGGACAATAATAGTTCACGGACGCAAACACATGTATCCCATAGCATATTGCAATATATAAAACTAATACTGCAATCATCATCTTCCAAAACAATTTTTTAGAATTTAAACAAATAAACCTAAAAACATGAAGATGAAAGCGTTAGACATAGCTATGTGTACTGAAAAAAATGGCTATTCCAAACCCTAGTTATTCTTCTAAACAAAACAAGAATAGAATTCTCATAAGAAGATTTACTAGATATCATAGAGCTTTCCCAAGGCCTCTACTGATAATTCCTTCTCATTATTGAAAAACCCATTGATTATGGGATCGTTCAATTCCTCCAAATCTTTAGAAATATCTGTCAACCCACTAAGTTCTCTTTTTAGTTCACGCATGGTGTTCGTTGTTAGAGACAACATTCATTCATAGTGAATTAATTCTTCTAAAGACGAAACAATTTGATATTTTAAATCGTTTCTTTTGTTGATAAGTTCTTTGACCAAGACCCTGAAGATATCATCAAGCTGATAAAAAGACACGAACCAATAAGAGGAAGAACCATCACCATTATTTGTAGCCTTCACTTTCTTCACTTTTGAGGAAGAAATTCCTTTACATAGATACACGTTAGCTGCTTCGACTGCATCCCTGCTTGTGGTGCCTCTAGTTACAGGAGCCATGAAACTGTATCTTTTAGAGAAGGAGGAAGTCTACAAACAATGGACTTAAGAACGTCTAAACCCTAGAAGAACAGGTCTTCTGTAGTTTAATGATACATTATTGATGAGTGCCAAATATTGTATATATTTATCCCTTTTTGTTGGCATTTAACTCATCTTTTATGCATTAATTCTACATTTTATCCCATATTCTGTATTTTCATTGTTTTCAAGAATAAATATTTTTATTAATTAATTTTGCATTTTTAGGTAATAAATAAAGTTCGGATGAGTCGCGGAGCGAAAAGAGCAGAAAAGTAGTGAAAAGCCGGGAGAAATTACGCAAGGAAGCCGCAAAGAATGGTGCGCACAACCTCATTTTCTACACACAAAAGCGCCTCCGTTCTCAGCCATCAGATCATTTCTCAGAAGCATCCGACGGTCGCTCCTTCATAGAGCATCAAAATCTGAAGTCTCTGCCGAGCACCACAGCGCTGAAATTCCAAGCCTTCAGATTAGATGGTAGTTGAATCCAACGGTCGCTCCCTTGCTGTGCATCGAAGATTGATATCTCCGCCTTAACACTACAACACCTAACCTCGATCTTCGACGTTGATTTTGTTGTATCAAAGCATCCGACGGTCGCTACCAGCCTCTTCAGGTATCACCGTCCGATCCACCTACCAGCTTCGCATCCAGTGACTCAGCGTCGCAGAACATCAAACTCAATACACCCGCCTCACACCTTAGCGACCGAACCCATCCACCTAACCAAACACCCCCTTCTCTCCCAAACCATCGAACCCTTTCTTCTCCACCTTACCCTGCTGCAAACCACCTCTCCCTGCAACCGTACCACCACCTTCTTCACCTTCACTGCCACCACCACACCTCCACCAAAGCTCCTTACAAACGCAACCCACCTTCACCACCAACTATCATGATGATTTTCAATCCCTTCATCAACATCACACGACCTCAGTGACGTGTGGGATTGGTGAGAGTGATTGCATGTCATCAATCAAGGACAACAAGGCTATGGAGAGGTAGAGAAAGAGAATTGGCATCATGGGTTGCGACTATCACGATGAATTAGGTAATTGAGACAACCTAATTTCTATTTTTGTAATTTGGGGAAGAACAAACCTTAATTTTGGGGGAATTAGGTATTTAGGGAAATTGTGTCTGAGAACTATAAATATGTACTATGGGTGTGTGTGAGAGACTATGCTTGGAGTAGCCAACATCCAGGACTTTCATGTCCTGTTAACTGTTAATTTCTGTTAAATGTTAATTTCAGTTCACAGTTCAGTTTCATGTTCATGTTAGATTTTCATATCTTGTTAAATGTATCCTGTTAATGTTTGTTATTACTGTTAGATGTTTGTGTTCATTGTTGATGTTTATGTTCACTGTTATGTTAAACTTGCTAAACTTGCTGTTAAACTTGCTATTAGTTAAATGTTCATTGTTAATACTTGTGTCCTGTTAATGCTATTCTTTCCTGTTGATGTTTGTTACATGTTCACTATTGTGTTTAATTTACTGTCACATTTCCTGTTAATGCTAGGCTAGATATCTGTGAAGCATTGATGTAATTGTGCAATGGAAGAAATCAGTGCTCCTAGCAAGCTGATTATCTTACCATTCTTGTTGTATGCTTAGGTTGCACTGTTGATTGAGCATTGGGAGAAACTAGTGCTCTTAGCAAGCTAGTTTTCTTCCCATTCTTTTAGTATACCTCCTGTAATCTTGCCTTAGCTTAGCCTTGCTCATTTTAGTTTCATTATCATCCCTGCCCTTGGCCTCAGGCCTTGGTTCATCTTGTTTTGTTTTGTTTTGTTTTTGTTCACTGCTTTATTGCTGTTTAGTTTTTAATCTGTTTAGTTTTTGCCTCACTGCCTTGTCTGTTGCTTCTCTGTTTCCTTCTTCTTTGCCACTGTGTTGCTTTCCTTTCCATTGCTGCAACTATGTTGCTTCTCTTATTCCACTGCCTTGTGCTGTTGTGCACTTGCCTCTGCCCTGCAGTACTGCTGCTGCTGGTGCCTGCTGCTGTGTTGCCTCTGCCAAGCTGTTGCTACTGCTTGCATCTGCTCTGCTGTGCACTCAAGCCCATAGCTCAATCCCATTGAGCCCAAAAGACCAAAACAAAGTTTAAGACCTAAAGCCCATAGTCCACATTTCTAAGCCCAAGCTCAGTTCAGCCCAACAGTTCCAAAGGGTATTCAAAGCCCATTGATATTCAAGACCCCTTTGGTATTCAAAGCCCATTAGCAAATTTAGAACCCAAAATAGCTAGAAACTCCAAAACACACCCAGTCTCTGTGGATCGACCCGTACTTGCACATTTGCCACTTTCGACACCGTGCACTTGCGGTTATAATTTTCTATACCCTTTTCGAGGCCTATCAAGTTTTTGGCGCCGTTGCCGGGGATTGGTGCTGTGTTTTCTTGTTGTTTTATTAGCTATTTTTGCATTTCACTGCATAGCATTTGCATCTGCATCTGCTTCACTTCATTTGCTGTTGGACCTGCTGTTCTGAACCTGTTTTCCTCTGCTGGGACGCCACCAAGGAAAAGAACCAAAGCCCAACTGGGTTTTTGCAACAATATCAGAGCAGCTGGGCTGTGCTTAAAAGGTAACCCATTTAAGAGAACCCGAATTGTGGGCTTCCAATTTTTTAATTGTGGGCATGTAATATTAAAGCCAATTTTTGGGCTTCTCTTATTTTCTGTTGGGTTTGTAATAATTTATTTGTGGGCTTGTTTGTTTAATTTGTGGGCTTGTGTATTTAATTTTTGTGAGCTTGTTTAATTTGGACTGGTAATTTGTATTCTGGGTTTTTAAACCCAACTGAGCTTGTAACCGATTGTGGGCCGCAGCCTTCCTTCATTCCATTAGAGGACCAACAGTGGGCTTGCTCCCAATTTTAAAAAACCAAATCTTATTTTCTTAATTTTATTTTCTTTTTAAAAAAAAAAAAAAAAAAAAAAATTTCTTTTGCTCCCAATTTCAAAAACCAAAAATTTCTCCCATAAAAACCAAAGTTTTCCAAATGTCTCCCGACAAAACCAATTTTTTTCCAAAAAGTCCAATCCCATTAAAAAACCAAATTTTCTTGTAGATAATGTGTTAGTTAAATTTCCTTTTGTATATATTTTGCTAATCCAATATGATCTCGGCTGAAATATGTTGGATTTTTGCCTTGAATAACGGAGTTTTAATTCTGCTTTCACCGAAATCGGGTATTCTCTCTCCTTTTACTCTACTCAGCATGTCCCTTTCCATATGTTGCATTTTAATTCTTTCCATATTTTGAAACATTGAGGACAATGTTTAGTTTAGGTTTGGGGGTATAGAGTAGATACCACGATAATATGCCATAAATATGCCATAATTGAAAACAAAACTCCTTCTTTTTGAAAAAATTAAAAAATTCCAAAAAAAAATTTAAAAAATCAAAATTCAAAAAAATTAAAAAATGAAAAATCATAAAAATGGAGCTCATTTACCTTGAAATGTTGACTCTTGTGCAAATATGTATTTTTATTAGGAGTCTTAGTCTAGATATTTAGGCACCCTGATTCTAGCACAATTCACATAGTGATAAGAAATTTGCACGCGCACGATCTACCAATACATGTATGGCCTCGATCTTCAAGGTGTTGGATAGGAAGTTACGATTGCCAATCACTTTAGAATACTGAACGAAACTGGACTAGCTTGTTCTTTGGTTGGTTGGGATAGAAGGTGGAGGTTACATTAAGAAAGACAACCATCGAATTTAACTGGGTGCATCAAAAAGGGCTACCTCTTGCAAAGTGTCATGTAATTTTTGTTTCCTTTTGTATATGTATCAAAAGTATTTCCTTGTAAAAAAAAAAAAAAAAAATCGATGTTTATATTCAGAAAAAAATATCAGAAAAATGCAAAAAAATCAAGTATTTATCAATTCCATCATCTCTTGTTCCAAAAATAAAAAGAGAATAGTCAATGTAAATAAGAGTCATGTAAATAGTCATCTTTTGTTGTTTCGTTGTAATAAGCAAGGAGGGTGTATGCCATTGATGTACAACGCGAGAAATTGTGAAATACCTCCAACTCATTCACAATTCTCGTAAAGTCCGGACAGCTAGCTAGATTTCGACCTCAGTTCTTAGCCTGAGAAACTATCTCTTGGTGATTAGTAGTCATGACTTCAGATCTTTCTTTACACATGTGTAGATACACTTTACACTCTTATCACATGTCCTTATTTGTTATCAGTGCTAGGATTGTGCCTTCGATAGCTAGATTGACATCTCCATTTTGCTGTGAGCTTAACTGTTTTGCACATGTCACGTTTGACGGAATATGAGCTTATATTTTGTCCTTAGGTTTTGTAGGCACACCTCTGGTAAACCTTCACGAGACTTCAACTCGTCCACTAGGGACACTTAGTGGTTTAAAAGGCTTAGTGCATACGCTAAATGCATTCGAGAGACCAGCGACAGTGGTATAGTTAGGATTT
This sequence comes from Papaver somniferum, assembly GCF_003573695.1. NCBI lineage: Eukaryota > Viridiplantae > Streptophyta > Magnoliopsida > Ranunculales > Papaveraceae > Papaver > Papaver somniferum. The sequence continues at coordinate 113,405,498 of NC_039359.1, read as the reverse complement.
CCTTAGTTTTGTTTTACTTGAGGACAAGTAAAATTCAGGTTTGGGTGTATTTGATGAGTGCCAAATATTGTATATATTTATCCCTTTTTGTTGGCATTTTAACTCATCTTTTATGCATTAATTCTACATTTTATCCCATATTCTGTATTTTCATTGTTTTCAAGAATAAATATTTTTATTAATTAATTTTGCATTTTTAGGTAATAAATAAAGTTCGGATGAGTCGCGGAGCGAAAAGAGCAGAAAAGTAGTGAAAAGCCGGGAGAAATTACGCAAGGAAGCCGCAAAGAATGGTGCGCACAACCTCATTTTCTACACACAAAAGCGCCTCCGTTCTCAGCCATCAGATCATTTCTCAGAAGCATCCGACGGTCGCTCCTTCATAGAGCATCAAAATCTGAAGTCTCTGCCGAGCACCACAGCGCTGAAATTCCAAGCCTTCAGATTAGATGGTAGTTGAATCCAACGGTCGCTCCCTTGCTGTGCATCGAAGATTGATATCTCCGCCTTAACACTACAACACCTAACCTCGATCTTCGACGTTGATTTTGTTGTATCAAAGCATCCGACGGTCGCTACCAGCCTCTTCAGGTATCACCGTCCGATCCACCTACCAGCTTCGCATCCAGTGACTCAGCGTCGCAGAACATCAAACTCAATACACCCGCCTCACACCTTAGCGACCGAACCCATCCACCTAACCAAACACCCCCTTCTCTCCCAAACCATCGAACCCTTTCTTCTCCACCTTACCCTGCTGCAAACCACCTCTCCCTGCAACCGTACCACCACCTTCTTCACCTTCACTGCCACCACCACACCTCCACCAAAGCTCCTTACAAACGCAACCCACCTTCACCACCAACTATCATGATGATTTTCAATCCCTTCATCAACATCACACGACCTCAGTGACGTGTGGGATTGGTGAGAGTGATTGCATGTCATCAATCAAGGACAACAAGGCTATGGAGAGGTAGAGAAAGAGAATTGGCATCATGGGTTGCGACTATCACGATGAATTAGGTAATTGAGACAACCTAATTTCTATTTTTGTAATTTGGGGAAGAACAAACCCTAATTTTGGGGGAATTAGGTATTTAGGGAAATTGTGTCTGAGAACTATAAATATGTACTATGGGTGTGTGTGAGAGACTATGCTTGGAGTAGCCAACATCCAGGACTTTCATGTCCTGTTAACTGTTAATTTCTGTTAAATGTTAATTTCAGTTCACAGTTCAGTTTCATGTTCATGTTAGATTTTCATATCTTGTTAAATGTATCCTGTTAATGTTTGTTATTACTGTTAGATGTTTGTGTTCATTGTTGATGTTTATGTTCACTGTTATGTTAAACTTGCTAAACTTGCTGTTAGTTAAATGTTCATTGTTAATACTTGTGTCCTGTTAATGCTATTCTTTCCTGTTGATGTTTGTTACATGTTCACTATTGTGTTTAATTTACTGTCACATTTCCTGTTAATGCTAGGCTAGATATCTGTGAAGCATTGATGTAATTGTGCAATGGAAGAAATCAGTGCTCATAGCAAGCTGATTATCTTACCATTCTTGTTGTATGCTTAGGTTGCACTGTTGATTGAGCATTGGGAGAAACTAGTGCTCTTAGCAAGCTAGTTTTCTTCCCATTCTTTTAGTATACCTCCTGTAATCTTGCCTTAGCTTAGCCTTGCTCATTTTAGTTTCATTATCATCCCTGCCCTTGGCCTCAGGCCTTGGTTCATCTTGTTTTGTTTTGTTTTGTTTTTGTTCACTGCTTTATTGCTGTTTAGTTTTTATTCTGTTTAGTTTTTGCCTCACTGCCTTGTCTGTTGCTTCTCTGTTTCCTTCTTCTTTGCCACTGTGTTGCTTTCCTTTCCATTGCTGCAACTCTGTTGCTTCTCTTATTCCACTGCCTTGTGCTGTTGTGCACTTGCCTCTGCCCTGCAGTACTGCTGCTGCTGGTGCCTGCTGCTGTGTTGCCTCTGCCAAGCTGTTGCTACTGCTTGCATCTGCTCTGCTGTGCACTCAAGCCCATAGCTCAATCCCATTGAGCCCAAAAGCCCAAAACAAAGTTTAAGACCTAAAGCCCATAGTCCACATTTCTGAGCCCAAGCTCAGTTCAGCCCAACTGTTCCAAAGGGTATTCAAAGCCCATTGATATTCAAGACCCCTTTGGTATTCAAAGCCCATTAGCAAATTTAGAACCCAAAATAGCTAGAAACTCCAAAACACACCCAGTCTCTGTGGATCGACCCGTACTTGCACATTTGCCACTTTCGACACCGTGCACTTGCGGTTATAATTTGTAGGACCTTTTAGAAGCCTACCAAGTTTTTGGCGCCGTTGCCGGGGATTGGTGCTGTGTTTTTCTTGTTGTTTTTTTAGCTATTTTGTATTTCATTTCATAGCATTTGCATCTGCATCTGCTTCACTTCATTTGCTGTTGGACCTGCTGTTCTGAACCTGTTTTTCCTCTGCTGGGACGCCACCAAGGAAAAGAACCAAAACCCAACTGGGTTTTTGCAACAATATCAGAGCAGCTGGGCTGTGCTTAAAAGGTAACCCATTTAAGAGAACCCGAATTGTGGGCTTCCAATTTTTTAATTGTGGGCTTGTAATATTAAAGCCAATTTTTGGGCTTCTCTTATTTTCTGTTGGGTTTGTAATAATTTATTTGTGGGCTTGTTTGTTTAATTTGTGGGCTTGTGTATTTAATTTTTGTGAGCTTGTTTAATTTGGACTGGTAATTTGTATTCTGGGTTTTTAAACCCAGCTGAGCTTGTAACCGATTGTGGGCCGCAGCCTTCCTTCATTCCATTAGAGGACCAACAGTGGGCTTGCTCCCAATTTTAAAAAACCAAATCTTATTTTCTTAATTTTATTTTCTTTTTTTTTTTAAAAAAAAAAAAAAAAAAAAAAATATTTCTTTTGCTCCCAATTTCAAAAACCAAAAATTTCTCCCATAAAAACCAAAGTTTTCCAAATGTCTCCCGACAAAACCAATTTTTTTTCCAAAAAGTCCAATCCCATTAAAAAACCAAATTTTCTTGTAGATAATGTGTTAGTTAAATTTCCTTTTGTATATATTTTGCTAATCCAATATGATCTCGGCTGAAATATGTTGGATTTTTTTGCCTTGAATAACGGAGTTTTAATTCTGCTTTCGCCGAAATCGGGTATTCTCTCTCCTTTTACTCTACTCAGCATGTCCCTTTCCATATGTTGCATTTTAATTCTTTCCATATTTTGAAACATTGAGGACAATGTTTAGTTTAGGTTTGGGGGTATAGAGTAGATACCATGATAATTTGCTATAATTAAAAACGAACTCCTTCTTCTTTTTGAAAAAATTGAAAAATTCCAAAAAAATTGAAAAATCAAAAAAAAATTCAAAAAAATTAAAAAATGAAAAATCATAAAAATGGAGCTCATTTACCTTGAAATGCTGACTCTTGTGCAAATATGTATTTTTATTAGGAGTCTTAGTCTAGATATTTAGGCACCCTGATTCTAGCACAATTCACATAGTGATAAGAAATTTGCACGCGCACGATCTACCAATACATGTATGGCCTCGATCTTCAAGGTGTTGGATAGGAAGTTACGATTGCCAATCACTTTAGAATACTGAACGAAACTGGACTAGCTTGTTCTTTGGTTGGTTGGGATAGAAGGTGGAGGTTACATTAAGAAAAACAACCATCGAATTTAACTGGGTGCATCAAAAAGGGCTACCTCTTGCAAAGTGTCATATAATCTTTTGTTTCCTTTTGTATATGTATCAAAAGTGTTTCCTTGTTTTATTTAAAAAAAAAAAAAAAAAAAAAAAACGATGTATATATTCAGAAAAAAAAAGAGAAAAAATATCAGAAAAAAAAAAAAAAATACAAAAAAATCAAGTATTTCAATTCCATCCTCTCTTGTTCCACAAATAAAAGAGAGTAGTCAATGTAAATAAGAGTCATGTAAAGAGTTATCTTTTGTTGTTTCGTTGTAATAAGCAAGGAGGGTGTATGCCATTGATGTACAACGCGAGAATTGTGAAATACCTCCAACTCATTCACAATTCTCGTAAAGTCCGGACAGCTAGCTAGATTTCGACCTCAGTTCTTAGCCTGAGAAACTATCTCTTGGTGATTAGTAGTCATGACTTCAGATCTTTCTTTACACATGTGTAGATACTCTTTACACTCTTATCACATTTCTTTTTTTTGTTATCAGTGCTAGGATTGTGCCTTCGATAGCTAGATTGACATCTCCATTTTGCTGTGAGCTTAACTGTTTTGCACATGTCACATTTGATGGAATATGAGCTTATATTTTGTCCTTAGGTTTTGTAGGCACACCTCTGGTAAACCTTCACGAGACTTCAACTCGTCCACTAGGGACACTTAGTGGTTTAAAAGGCTTAGTGCATACGCTAAATGCACTCGAGAGACCAGCGACAGTGGTATAGTTAGGATTTCCTTAGTTTTGTTTTACTTGAGGACAAGTAAAATTCAGGTTTGGGGGTATTTGATGAGTGCCAAATATTGTATATATATTTATCCCTTTTTATTGGCATTTAACTCATCTTTTATGCATTAATTCTACATTTTATCCCATATTCTGTATTTTCATTGTTTTCAAGAATAAATATTTTTATTAATTAATTTTGCATTTTTAGGTAATAAATAAAGTTCGGATGAGTCGCGGAGCGAAAAGAGCAGAAAAGTAGTGAAAAGCCGGGAGAAATTACGCAAGGAAGCCGCAAAGAATGGTGCGCACAACCTCATTTTCTACACACAAAAGCGCCTCCGTTCTCAGCCATCAGATCATTTCTCAGAAGCATCCGACGGTCGCTCCTTCATAGAGCATCAAAATCTGAAGTCTCTGCCGAGCACCACAGCGCTGAAATTCCAAGCCTTCAGATTAGATGGTAGTTGAATCCAACGGTCGCTCCCTTGCTGTGCATCGAAGATTGATATCTCCGCCTTAACACTACAACACCTAACCTCGATCTTCGACGTTGATTTTGTTGTATCAAAGCATCCGACGGTCGCTACCAGCCTCTTCAGGTATCACCGTCCGATCCACCTACCAGCTTCGCATCCAGTGACTCAGCGTCGCAGAACATCAAACTCAATACACCCGCCTCACACCTTAGCGACCGAACCCATCCACCTAACCAAACACCCCCTTCTCTCCCAAACCATCGAACCCTTTCTTCTCCACCTTACCCTGCTGCAAACCACCTCTCCCTGCAACCGTACCACCACCTTCTTCACCTTCACTGCCACCACACCACCTCCACCAAAGCTCCTTACAAACGCAACCCACCTTCACCACCAACTATCATGATGATTTTCAATCCCTTCATCAACATCACACGACCTCAGTGACGTGTGGGATTGGTGAGAGTGATTGCATGTCATCAATCAAGGACAACAAGGCTATGGAGAGGTAGAGAAAGAGAATTGGCATCATGGGTTGCGACTATCACGATGAATTAGGTAATTGAGACAACCTAATTTCTATTTTTGTAATTTGGGGAAGAACAAACCCTAATTTTGGGGGAATTAGGTATTTAGGGAAATTGTGTCTGAGAACTATAAATATGTACTAGGGTGTGTGTGAGAGACTATGCTTGGAGTAGCCAACATCCAGGACTTTCATGTCCTGTTAACTGTTAATTTCTGTTAAATGTTAATTTCAGTTCACAGTTCAGTTTCATGTTCATGTTAGATTTTCATATCTTGTTAAATGTATCCTGTTAATGTTTGTTATTACTGTTAGATGTTTGTGTTCATTGTTGATGTTTATGTTCACTGTTATGTTAAACTTGCTAAACTTGCTGTTAGTTAAATGTTCATTGTTAATACTTGTGTCCTGTTAATGCTATTCTTTCCTGTTGATGTTTGTTACATGTTCACTATTGTGTTTAATTTACTGTCACATTTCCTGTTAATGCTAGGCTAGATATCTGTGAAGCATTGATGTAATTGTGCAATGGAAGAAATCAGTGCTCCTAGCAAGCTGATTATCTTACCATTCTTGTTGTATGCTTAGGTTGCACTGTTGATTGAGCATTGGGAGAAACTAGTGCTCTTAGCAAGCTAGTTTTCTTCCCATTCTTTTAGTATACCTCCTGTAATCTTGCCTTAGCTTAGCCTTGCTCATTTTAGTTTCATTATCATCCCTGCCCTTGGCCTCAGGCCTTGGTTCATCTTGTTTTTGTTTTGTTTTGTTTTTGTTCACTGCTTTATTGCTGTTTAGTTTTTAATCTGTTTAGTTTTTGCCTCACTGCCTTGTCTGTTGCTTCTCTGTTTCCTTCTTCTTTGCCACTGTGTTGCTTTCCTTTCCATTGCTGCAACTCTGTTGCTTCTCTTATTCCACTGCCTTGTGCTGTTGTGCACTTGCCTCTGCCCTGCAGTACTGCTGCTGCTGGTGCCTGCTGCTGTGTTGCCTCTGCCAAGCTGTTGCTACTGCTTGCATCTGCTCTGCTGTGCACTCAAGCCCATAGCTCAATCCCATTGAGCCCAAAAGCCCAAAACAAAGTTTAAGACCTAAAGCCCATAGTCCACATTTCTGAGCCCAAGCTCAGTTCAGCCCAACAGTTCCAAAGGGTATTCAAAGCCCATTGATATTCAAGACCCCTTTGGTATTCAAAGCCCATTAGCAAATTTAGAACCCAAAATAGCTAGAAACTCCAAAACACATCCAGTCTCTGTGGATCGACCCGTACTTGCACATTTGCCACTTTCGACACCGTGCACTTGCGGTTATAATTTTCTATACCCTTTTCGAGGCCTATCAATTATCTATATTGTTAGGAGGAAATTTTCTTAACAAAAATAAATACAATACTTGAGCCACAAAGACGCAAAAACTCATTTTCTCAAGTTAAAGATGAGGATGCGAACATCTCTGGTATTAGACAGAGACGTTGTGATCCAAACGCTCCTTTTGTTTATCACATAGTGATTTACCAAGGTTTGTTGTATAAACAGAATTCCTACCTCTTCTGATTCTGGAAGCACCAAGTTGATTATCCAGATTCATCTTTTGCATGTTATTTTGAAGTTTGGCACTTCTTTTGTTGTTCCTCTTGAAACTTCCACAAAACGAACAAATCAAGGATCCTTTGTCTTGTTGAACTGCCTTCTGTTTATCACAACGGTCAACCTTTATTTTTCTATGACCAATAGAAACAAGGAGGTTGACAATGCCTGCAGTTTTTCCTTTAAATCCTAAACCATTTGTGTTTCCAAAGGGCTTCTGACCAAATAGTATTGTTGAAATTTTGTCAGAGCTTTCAGATATTTTTTGTAGATCATCCTTAAGAGTGTTAATCTATTTTTCCTTTAGAGCAATGGTTCTGGTGAGTTTATTATTAAGACAACCTATTTCAAGATTTTTCACCTGGATTAATGATTTTGGTTTCTTCAATTAAGCTTTTAATTGAAGATTTTCTTGAAGAACCTCTCTATTCAAGAATTCGAAAAACTCTGTGTCGGACTCAAATTCTGAATCAGGACTTGAGTATGTGGATGTTGAGGGTTCATCACATCTATCAGCCGTATTCAAACGGCTTGAATATTGCGTACTTAACCTGTATCCTTCACCAATACCTCGTGCACACATATGCACGCACTTGGCTTCCGGCACATGGATTTATACACTAATGTGCGAACACACTATATATGCATATATCCATAGATGGTAATCTCAACTCTACATTTCAATCATTGAAACATTCTTCTATAATGTTATAACAATCGTTATTCACGACTATTGTCATCAAAGCTATTTTCAATATTGAAACGTCATCATGACTTTGTCATGGGTAAAGATGAATATGGTTAAAGCGAAAGCTTACCAACACATATTTCGAGAAAAAGATAGGCGAGTAAACTCGGCTCGAAATAGCAAATGTGTATGTATGAAAAATATCATACTCATACGACTTTGTCTCAAGAGTAGGAGATAGAATAGACTTTTGAGTGATAAATAAGTTCAAGTCTCCACATACCTTTTAGTCGGATGATGTTCCACCGGTTCCTCGAATAGTTCTTCGTCTTCGTAAGATGATCCCCATGGAGTCTGGAGCTTCAACTACACTTGACTATCCTAGATCGTAACTTAGTCATAAGTAAATTAGAAATCAAGACATATAGTTTTGATCACTAATATTGACAAACATTCTTGAGATATCAACGCATGCGATTTCGACCGAGCAATGCTTTAACACCTTGTTTGTTGATTTTCGCAAACTGTGAATAGCTTTGGAAATCCTTTCTGAAATGAAAGAAAACTTCATGGGCAATTTCCTTTTCATCTTCTGAAAACAAGGTTTAACAGAGGAGAAATATTCTCGATCTTTAGTGCATACAATTTCTAGATGACCCTGATTTTCACACAAGGAGGCCAGACTATTTGGTAAGTCCTTGTAGTTCTCCACGTCATACTTTTCAGAGTGATTTGAGAATGACATAGAATCAGGAGTACTTTTCTGATAATACTTAACACAATTAATCAAAGAAGTTCGATATTTCTTATTAGTATCACAATTATGAGTGATAGAAACTTTCTGTCTTAAATTAAACAGTTGACATTCCATATCTTCAATCTTTTTAATCAAGATTTTCTTTTCCAGTTGAAACACTTCTAGATAAGTAAGATTGTGCATCATGGAATAATCAGGACTGTTAGGAGGACAAGTGTGATTATCAACAAAGAGGTTGAGAGAACTTCCACATATATCATCTTCAGGACAGTAGTCGAGAGTGGACATCCATGCTTTAGTTAACTCACTTAAATTCTCATCAGAACATTTGGAAGTATCATGAATACTTCTATAACACTTAGAACAAGTTTTATGATCATAGTTTTTCTGAACTTTTTTATCCCTTTTTCTGACTGACTGCGCTTTCTTTTGAGAATTTATTTTATTCTACTCTAAGATTTTTCTTAAGTTGTTATATAAACAGTGACAGAGTTGAGTTAAAGCAATTCTCATCCCTTGTATCAATCAATTTAGGATGTCGATACCTTTTATCAGATGTAGCAACATGGTTGCTTAACAAGTGATGTTTTTTTTCTTTGACAGAGTTCGAGATCGAAAATCTTAAGCTTTCCAACAAGAGTATTTATGGAAAGAGTATCAAGGTTATTTCCCTCAACGATCACATGCTTCTTAGAATCGTATCTAGATGGCAGCGATCTGAGAATTTTCATCACAATGTCCTTTTCAGGATTAGTCTTACCTAATGCAAAGGATGCATTAACAATTTCAGACACTTTGTGATTAAACTCATCAAATGAATCTTCATATGCCATACGAAGGTTTTACCAATCGGAATTAAGGTTTTAAATCCTAGCTTACTTTTCACTGGTATTCCTTTCGAATACGGTTTCTAAAATATCCCAAGCATCTTTAGACCGAGTGCACGTAGTCACATGGTGCTAAAGATCTGGGGACCGTCGGAGTTTTGCTTTGCAACAAGTATCTCAGCAGCGTCATATGCACCAATACCCTTAGGTACGGTCACATTCCCTACTGCCACAACGAGAGCATCATAGCCATTAACTACATAAACCCATGATTTAAAATCATGTGCTTGAAGAAAGGCACGCATAGCAATTTTCCACCACAAGTAATTTGAGCCATCGAAGACTGGTGGTACGTTTATAGAGATAGCACCTCTGTCCATATCAGATCGCTACAAACACATACTTATGAGGTCTTTAATGTGTTTGTCTGCTCTGATACCAATTGAAAATGCGGGGGGTCTAGCAACCACACCCAATAATTCGTTTGGAAATCTGAGAGGACTTACTCCAATACACTTTATAGAGTATCAACTAGACAGTCGGACTCAATCTAGAGTAAAGTATATCAAAGAGTTTAATATCTTTAACTCTTAATTTAATCCGCAATCAGCAAATAGAAATCTGCGAGCTCGATTGAATATAAGAGGAGTTACTTGAACGGTACCAAAGACAAATGTTCAAGTGTCAATTAATGTAAATCAAAAACCAAAGGTTGGATATTCTAATTGATTGATCTTAACGCACAACCTGTGATATTTCAATTATATAACAAAATATAATACGAAAAAGAAATAACACAGACACCGGAATTTTGTTAACGAGGAAACCGCAAATACAAAAAAACCCCGGGACCTAGTCCATATTGAACACCACATTGTATTAAGCCGTTACGGACTCTAGCCTACTACCAATTAGCTTCAGACTGGACTGTAGTTAAACCCTAATCAATCTCACACTGATTCAAGGTACAGTTTCGTTCCTTACGTCTCTGATCCCAGCAGGATACTACGCTGTTGATTCCCTTAGTTGACCTCACCCACAACCAAGAGTTGCTACGACCCAAAGTCGAAGACTTGATAAACAAATCTGTCTCACACAGAAACGTCTATAGATTGAATAAATCTGTCTCCCATAGAAAATACCCAAGAGTTTTTGTTCCTTCTTTTGATAAATCAAGGTGAACATGAACCAATTGATAAAGCGGACTTATATTCCCGAAGAACAGCCTAATATTATCAATCACCTCACAATAATATTAATCGTCTAGCGAAACAAGATATTGTGGAATCACAAACGATGAAACGAAGATGTTTGTGATTACTTTTATCTTGCCTATCGGAGAAATTAATCTCGAGTCAATTATTTCAATTGTACTCAATACGATAGAATCGGGTAAGATCAGAACACGCAACTACAAAGAAAATAGTTGGGTCTGGCTTCACAATCCCAATGAAGTCTTTGAAGTCGTTAACCTACAGGGTCTCAATAGAAACCTAAGGTTAAAGGAGAATCGACTCTAGTTTATGCAACTAGTAACACACATGAGGTGTGGGTATTAGATTTCCCAATTGCTAGAGTTCTCCTTTATATAGTTTTCAAATCAGGGTTTGCAATCCAAGTTACCTTGGTAACAAAGCATTCAATATTCACCGTTAGATGAAAAACTTGATTCAACCAAGCTAATATATTTCAACCGTTAGATCGAACTTAGCTTGTTACATACAAATGAAATGTACCCTCATTTAGATTTATGTAATTGTACCCAAACGTGTACACCATGTTGGTTCACAAATAGTTAATCGAGGTTAGCCATATGATTATTCTCATATCAACCTTATTCATCTTAACCATAACTAGTTCAAATGACTCAAATGAAACTAGTTAAAGAGTTTTTCAATTGCTATATTCTCATAGAGTTATACAAGAACACAGTTGAAGCAAAATCGGGTTGATTCACTCGAATCAATCATGAACATTATAGCCACGGTTTGCAAAGATTGCATTCCTTATTATATAAATGTTTTATGTTCATGTTTAAAACCGATTTAAGAACTTTAACCTTCAAGTATGCAAACGGGTACGCATACTTGAAATACCCGGACTAAGATTGAGTTACGCAAGTACGCAAACGGGTACGCAAACTTCAAATTCTAGCAAAAATTCTCGGACATGAACTTGTACGCCAGTACGCAAACGGGTACGCATGCTTAGGTTCCCGGATTTCTCAAACTAACAGGTATGCAAACGGGTGTGCATACTATGGTTCCCGGACATGGATTACATATGTGCAAGAGTGCACAACATGACATATCCAATAATGGTTAAGTGTTCTAAACTCTTATTTCAATCATTAAAACTTTCTTAGAGGATGACAATAGACGTTTTCACACACTATTAGCATCAAAACAATTTTCAAGTTATTGAAATAATCATTACGAAACATTCCAAGGCAACACCAAATGATTGTATCACACAAACCATGTAAGATGTTACTCGGTAATTTTCACATGATTTAAGATGAACTTGGTCGAAGCGAAAGCTTACCAACATATATTTCGAGAAATATGTAAGCGAGATAAACTCAGCTCGAAATCTCAAATGTGTATATAGAAAACTATATCGTAATACGACTTATGTCTCAATATAGGAGATAAAGTAGAAATAGACTTTCCAAGTGATAAATGAGTTTAAGTCTCCACATACCTTTTGTCTATGAAGTTCCACAAGCTCCCCTTAGTAGTTATTCGTCTTCAAATGATGAATACCGAGAAAACTAAGCTCAACTACACAATATATGTCCTAGTCTGAGACATCTATAAATAGGCTAGAAATTAAGACTTATAGTTTTGATCAGTAACATTGACAAACATGCTTGAGATAGCAACGCATGCGAGTTCGACCGAGCAATGCTCTAACAATATTTACTTTCCTAGTAAGTAAAACATATCTCTGGAGAATATATTATAAAAGTCTACTTGCATGCCAACTAATATATTGAGTTTTCATACATGAGAGATTTTGGTATATTAGTTGGATATTTGTTAGACTTAGATAAAATCGAAACTTGGTATTTATTGCATATCTTTTGATATTTTCGGTTATGAAGACTTCTTGGTGTCCAAAATACCTAGGTCTATAAATACCGAAGTTTTTCTTCTTATAAACTTATCCCGACACACGTACTTCATTTTGTTGTTAGTGTGATAGCCGACTGTTAGTATTATTCGGAATACTATCCAGGAGAAAAGAGAGTAACTTAATTAGGCAAAATATCTGACTCTGCTCTCTAAAGTATTATGTGAGATTAAAAAGCTTCTAGAAGTACCGTTGGTGGGAAACTAGAAATGTATTGTTATTTTAGTTTTCGATTATTGATTTGATTGACTAACGGTAGTTGAACTTTGGTAATCACTAGTTTGTTTATTCCGTGATCTATTTCTTCTGATATAAGGTCACTCGAACTACATCAAGGATCAAAAAAGTTCAGATATGTTTATAGAGTTGAAGATAGATTTGTGATCATCCTTTGTTAATAGACTCTGTTCTCTTCGTGATTGATCATAAGGGAATCAAGTTATTTGTGCAGGTACATGAAGACTGAAGATTTTAAGGCAAGAAGATTTCTGATTGGTTTCCGATCTTTGTGATATACCTCGTGCACGCTTTATTGGATGAGATATGACATAACTTGTTAATCTTGATAGGCATCTTATAGATTGTAGTAGGAATCGACGATCTATCATTTGATGGTCTTCTTTAGGATCCGAATCTGATAGATTGAGCTAGGATCTGATTATCTTGATAATCTAGAACTTAGTTAATCTGAACCGATATAAAGAAGTTTATATTATTTATACGAAAAAACTTTTATATAACTTAACAAACATCTCTGATTTAGTTCTTGAGATTTAGAGTCGTTACCGAATACATATTAGTCCTTACTGATTCATAATACGATCCAAAGTATTAGAGTGGTAGAAATCTTCACAGGGATGAAGCAACTTAAGATAGTGGACTCTATCTTAGGATTCACGTGCGTTGGCCAGGTTGGTTGTAGGCACGGGGATACTGAGGAAACTAGGTAACTTGGATTTAGTTTACTTGGTCTCAACTATACGAAGTTGGTAGCAGTCTTTGTATAACAACTTAATTATAAAAGTATTCAAAATTGGATTAGGTCCTAAGATTTTTCTGCATTTACGATTTTCTCTTTAACAAAATCTCGTTGTGTTCTTTTACTTTATTTTACGCATTGTAATATTTTCTATCTGAACAAAGTAATTATATTGTACGTTAATCAAACACTTGGTTTGATCCCAGAATTGTTTCGGTCCGAACTTATAATATATATCAAGAGTACATCTCGTGGTTGCCATCTTCTTGACTAGAAGTTTTAGTTTCTTAACCAAGATGATAAAATTATCTTAGCTCAATCTATCATATGTACCTCAGCTACACATATCATATGGTTATTTTCCCATTCTTAAATAACTTACTAACAAGATGAATTCGACACAAATAAGGTTACGATGGAATAAGAAAGCAGGTACCAAAGGCATTTGCCTTAAAAAATAAAGCAAAATAGTTCAACCTAATATTCTAGGTGGTATGAGTATAAAAAAACGATATCTTGAATAGAGTTTTGCTAGCAAAACTTTCCCCAAGAATGTTGCATTATCCAAATGTTTTTTGGGTTTAGATTCTAAAGGTAAGTATTTCCATAGTTCTGATCCTTTTACTCATACTTTGTCTAATAATGGATTTTAGATATATAAAGGGGTGTATGCATGCTTGGAAACAGTTAAGCAATATGCTTATTAGGAAGTATATAGGAAATGGTGAAAACATACATTCATGGAAGGACAGATGGGTCTCTTGTATACTTTCAACCATTAGTAATCATATGTTCTATTTACACATAAAATATGTTTCTAAGCTTAGTGATGCTAATATTATGCACGTGTTGAACTCTTTGGTGTTGTAATTGTATATAAACTCTGAGAAATTAAAAAAAGAAAAAACATGGTCGGAACTCTGTTAAATGACAGTCAAACCTTAATGAAAATTTCTCATTTATATCAACTTATAAGATTATTCAAACTAGTATCAATTATGTGGAGGGGATTAGGAACCAAATTCCAATATCTTATAATCGTTTCTAGAAAATTAGGTTTCCTGGAAATTCTTCATTTCCTTTAGAAAATTCTTGCAAAATTGTTTACCCACTGGTGAAAGACCTGCTAAATACTTTCACAACATTAATGCTATATTTCGTCATTATGATAGCGGTACTGACAACATGCAACATGTATTGTTAACAACAACTTTGCCAGAGATGTTTAGAATACCATCAACATTGTTTTGCTTAATTGTATCTTTAGTATAGATCTTAAGAACTTGTTATTTATTACAGGTGTATAATCCTAGTAATGTTAAATTAACTGAGTGGTTTGGCTTCGTTATATGGAAACTTTAAAAAGTAAGGTGTACTCATGTATTTGAAGGTGCAGTTTCATATGTTAATAATATGGCGAGAACGATAAAGTATAACCATGAAGATTGGAATAAAGCATTGATAGCTAATAATACACTGGCAACCAAACAATAGGGAGTTGGGGAAATGGGTTAGTCCCAAAATTCCTTATATTAAGCTCAACTTTGAAACTTTTGTGCCACTTTTGATGATTCAACCAAAGTTACAAGTATATGGATAATTCTTCACTATTCTACATGAAGTTGTAACAGAGTTAGATCCTGCAAATCCTAATCTCTAAACCATAGAAAGTTAAGGTAAAAACATTACCGGAAACAATTACATGGACTAAAATAAATGGATTCAGGCATTTACATATTTAGAAAGGAATTGCGCAAATGTGATTGCAACTATAAATGGAAGTTTATCATCTCCAAAATGGACTACTAGAAATTTTTTTATTGATTGTTTTAAGCATTGTCAAGTTCCGAATGTTAGATGTGTATTTTTACGTATAAAGATCATAATATTGTGGCTGATACTCTAGCTATAAATAGAAAATCTAGTTCCAATAACCAGGAATGGTCCGACAATGTCCCTCTTTGGTTGCATTCGTGTATGCAAGAGGACTATCTTTGTAATTTTATTTGATTTAATAAAACTCATTTATTATTAAAATAATTCGACAATGAGCTAGGTGCAGGTTATATAAGGATATGGGGGTGATGTAGCCATCGTCATCTTAAAATCAATCGACATTCTAACAACTTATTTGGTTATTGTACCATAATATGCTTTAATGAGCCCAAGTTGCTTCAATCAAAGCTTTCTCCAAACCACCTTCTAAGGTTTTACAGAAGATATCTTGGAATCTAACCTAAAGCATCAGTATTTTTAACGATTAACCTGAAAGTTTTGGAGTGTTTAATTATATTTTTTGACCAATAATCTTGTAGTTTAAGATATAACGCCAAGTCTCTTAATTTATTTCTCCAACAAGCATCATGATTTTGAAACCATTTGACCTACTCTTCATAATCCATTTGATTTACAAACACCATTAGACCTACTCTTCATAATCCATTCCAGGTGATGAGGTGGGGACCAACTTGGAAGATTAAAATCCACTATAAAAATTGTTATAAGAGTAAGAGTTATGGATAGTCTGCAAATGGGACTAACTCTTTCACTTCGAAGGAGAGAACCCACCATAATAAAGTGTTCAATTGAACATTACACGAAAAACTATGTGACGCTACAAATTGATTTTGAAGGTTAATAATAAAAAAAATACTTACATGATTTATAAGGGCCGATACCAGGATTAGTGCTGATACCATGTAGTCGATCCAACGACCAGGGTCGCCTAAGATCCTGAGATGGTATCAGCCCCTAGTAATGTTGGTATCAGCCCTTATAAATCGTGAAAAAAGAGTGAAGTTTGAAAATGGAGAGTGCATTTGAATTTAAAAAAAAAAATGATTGGGTAGACGACATACCGCCAGCCGTCTGATAACATTTCCAAGCAAAAAATTTTCAAATGGCATATATGCTGTTTCACTCTTCTTTTTTCCATACGACTTACTGTTTGCCATGTAGTCTGCACTACCAACAACTCCTTCACATGAAAGAGTGTATGAAAAAGATGGGATGAAAGTGCCCCCATAACACATTCAAATTTGTAGTCTCTTACTCATTAGGAAGAAGTGACACTGTCTATAGGATTTGCTCAAAGAAATTCAAGGAACAACCAAGAACCAAAACCCATTTTCCAGTAGCAAGTACCGGGTTTGGGTAGGAGACAATGTTAGCTCCCAAATATAGGACATAGTTTTTACGCCGGTCTGACCAAGTCTTTCCCAACCCGAAGGCAAAAAGAAGTTTGACACATTCCGTTTCGCAATGGTTACGGAGCAAGGAGTGCGAACACTATTCTAGTTGGGTTTACGTATTCACGACCGTTAAAGTAGCATACGCGTAGTCCTTGCTTAGCCAATGGTGTAACAAGTTCGCATGCTAAGGATATGACCGTCTTCAAAGTGGACCCTGGCGAATGGCCCGTACACATGAACGAGAATCCATGGATACAGATGACCACCCAAAAGGGCATATCGTCAGATGCTAAATCACAACGGTTTTAACGCTCAACATTGTTGAAGGGTCGGGTAGTCTGGTCATTCCGGCCAAGGTCATTGCAATGATCTATCCCCAAATCCAAATCCAAATCCAAAGTATTTTCCAGTAACAAGTACCGGGTCGATTAGAGAAAATCTCCTAAGAATCGAACATAGGTTTTACGCCGGCCTGTCCGAGCCTCGCACAACTTGCAATGATCTATCCCCATCACGATAAATTTTTTAAAGATTACCCGGACCTGTCGGTCAAGACTATATACTCGTTGAATAATCAGTATAGCGCACGTACGACCCAGAACATCTAAGGGCATCACAGACCCGTTGTTACCTCAAACGTCCGTGGCCTAAACGGCCATAGTCCATCAGGAATTCAGGGAACAACATCTCTGTGAAAGGTAAGGGGTTCGCCGAGTACTGGGCCATGGACCTCGTAGTAACTAGTAAGTAAGTATATACCCGGACCTAATTGTTAGCCTTGGCCCATGTAGCTGCTACCGCTTCTGTAGGAATCTCTACACTTGACAAAAACCCTACAATCTAAAACCCTAATGTACACTTCTCTTCTTTCTCTCCCAGCAGACTTTTCTGCTCTAAGTTTCAATTTTATCTTCCGTAAACCCGAAGTTTGACATACTGCGATTCCGATAAACTAGAAATCTGACCTACAAACATAAGCGATTATATTTTTGCTCTTTTTTTGTGTGTGTTGTGTATATCTATCTACATCAGAACTTATGGGGAAGAAGAGAAAGCAGCCCGAGAAAGAGGTTTCAGTAAAGAAAGAAGAAACTGCACCAGAAAGACCTAAAAGAACACTTTTAGGATGGAAGGATAAAGATGCTGATGTTGAAGAGAAGCAACAAAATGGCGATTCTCCATTTTTTAGGAATAAGGAGAAACTTCTTGTTACTTGTTCTCGTCGTATAAGTTACAGGTACTTTAATTATTTTACTTTTGTGAATAATCATACATTCATTGAAGCTTTTGATATTGTTATTTACAAGCTATGATTTTTATAGGTTCCGTCATTTGATGTTGAATATGGTTTCATTGCTGCCTCATTGTAAGAAAGATAGCAAAATTGAAGCTAAAGAAAGCAAGGGTTCAACACTGAATGAGCTTGTTGAGCTTAAGAGTTGCTCTTCCTGTTTGTTTTTTGAGGTAATTTTTGAGAATTTCTACATGAGTGACTCCAATAATTATGTCTGGATAGGAGTCGTATTAGGGTTCTTACTATTACTTATAAGTAATTCACCTGTGCTAGTTGGAGACTTGGAAGATTATGATTTTTGAGAAATTACAAGGAAATGTGATTTGGCTTATTAAGTGCTGAGTTGTTCCATATATTTAGAGTACTCTTTTTTTGTTGATTGCATAACTTGTACAGTTGTGGAAAATATATGGTTTTATGGATGTGACCCTCTTTTTAGACGAACCCTCTTTTGAAATGAACCCTCCTTTTCTCGAGGGTATAGGGGTAGTTGCTGGTTGATGTATTACCCTTGATGTAGCTTGCATTTTATTTATTTTTTGCTTTTATGCTACTTTAGTTTGTCTGTTGCTGATATTTTTCAAATTTTCTCCCTTTTCCTTTCTCTTTTGAACAATTTCAGTGCAGAAAAGGAAAGGATCTGTATCTTTGGGTGGCCAAGAGCCCCAACGGACCTTCTGTGAAGTTTTTAGTTGATGTTGGTAATATTTCCTTTCATTTGCCTATTTGAGAATCATCTGTATTACTGTTTTTTGGATGCTTTTTTTGAAGATATGGCTGTGAATTGATTGTCTCATTTTATTTTATTTTCATTTTAGTGCACACTATGGAAGAATTGAAGCTCACAGGAAATCACCTGAAAGGTTCACGGCCACTTATAACATTCTCCTCCAATTTTGAGAAAGATGCGCACTGGAGGATGTTGAAAGAATTGTTAATACAGGTACTTTCATATTTCTTTTGCTTATTTTAAGTAGAAAACTGTGCAATTGTGGTTGTGGAAATTATCTAGTCTAATCTTTATTGGTATTTAACGCCATAAGCATTAAACCAAAGTCATACAAGAACATGAAATCTGGTGCATAACCTTTTGGCACTAGTGAAGAAAATTCCAGGAGCTGGAATGCAGGTTGCGTCTTTCATTGTAAAAACTAAAAAGGAATAACACATAGAAACATTTATATCTTGATTTCTCCAACAAAGGCTTATGAGCTTACCTAATTTTGTAAGTCAGTATAAGGTAGACCCCAAATTTCTCTAAAATTCTAAATTTGGGACTTTGTCAGTGATAAGAAGACAACTAATGGGTATCTCTAAGGTACTTGCATGTCAAGTTGCAGTGATGTAGTTTAGAAAATGGATAAATAATAGTTTGACTATCAGTGGATGTGGTCCTTGTGGAAGAAATGATCAGTAAAGGCTCTAAGCTACGGGAATGTGCTATATAAGAAATGATAGAAAGAGACAACGACATACAGAGAGAAACAATCTGATCTCACTTTGAAGCTACATTAGTTGTTCTTTTTAGTTGTTCTTTAGCCACGTTCTAGTGGACTAACATTATATTTGTTTTGACAGACCTTTGGGACTCCAAAAGATCACAGGAAAGCTAAACCGTATCATGACCACGTTTTTGTTTTCTCCCTTCTTGATGATCACATATGGTTCCGAAATTACCAGGTATATTTTGTTTCCGACTGTCAACTTTGCCATCTTCCTTTCAGATTGACTACTTCCATTCTATTGCTTAGCTATATACTTTGTATAATGTGAGTTGAGTTGTTTGATCAACCACACATCGGGCCGTAGTATTGTAATTCTGTCTTGTGTATGCGTATGCACCAAATTAGCTTTCCTGGTTTGCTAAACCTGGAATAACTTTTAGGCTACCTGTAGTCATCGGCCTATTTCAATCTGCATTCCTGCTTGAGATACATAATTTCACCAAGCTTTATTTGGATTTTACTTGCTTGCTAAGTATTACCTCATTTTAGCAGCATTTGTGTCTGCCTAATGGTACTGTACATCTGTCTACGGACATGGGAATTGCAAGTCAGGTGCTTGTCATTCTCGCCGAGAACCATAGTATAGTCAAGACATAATGCTGGATTTTATTTCACTTGGATCAGACATTACTATTTGTTTAATGTTAAAATTCAAAATCAGATACTTGTTCTTGTCTTCGGGATTCAATCCAGACAATATAATGTTGCAATATCCGCAGTGTAGAAATGTTTGATTAGATGTATGAGTTTCATTAGTGGCTTCAGATTGAGTTGTTTTGTCTTCAGGATACATAGTAAGATATAAAGATTATCTTTCTGTAGTTTATAATACATGACACAACTGAATTTGCTCTTACACATGCAATAGCCGATCCTGCTTTTGTCTTTTTACCTTGAGGCTGTGTTACAACGATACG
Organism: Papaver somniferum; assembly: GCF_003573695.1. Lineage (NCBI taxonomy): Eukaryota > Viridiplantae > Streptophyta > Magnoliopsida > Ranunculales > Papaveraceae > Papaver > Papaver somniferum. The sequence continues at coordinate 113,385,166 of NC_039359.1, read as the reverse complement.
CCTAAAAAAATCAGCCTTATCGATACATATTTACACGGATACACGTACTAATACTCGAATACTTCAAGATACAACTCAGTTAGAAAACTTTGACTAAATATTAGATATCAACAGCTGTCAAGATAAATCTCAATACCTTAATATTAGAAAATTTAGATATTTTACTAGATTCTATGAGAAGTTTTAACTATAGTGATCCACTGATCTTGCTCCAGACTTTCTTCCTTGTTCTCCAGACTTTTTCTCTTCACTGAGGTTAATCATACATATTATATGCATATATCTTGCAAATTCACTACTTAAATATCCACGTATTTTAGTTTTTTAAGTTGTAACATAGTTTGAGGTGAGTCATAGTGACTTGCATTAGTATTTACTGTTATCCCCCCCCTCAGTATTCCTCAAAGACATATTTTACTGTCCAACTTATAAAAGTGGAGTTTTCATTTTGGCTTGTCCAACTAGATAGCGTAGTTCGAGTTCCAGTATTGTTTTTCACACGTGTCCTTATTTATGATGCATGGATATCACACATAATCTTATTATATTTTGTTTTTCTTTTATTTTGTTGTTCTTTAATAAATCTTGTCTAAAATGTAACAATGTCGGAGTAGATTATGTTGACATTCCCTTTATCCTAGGAGAAGATTAGTATCTGAAGATTATACTGGTAATTAGATAAAGGGTAAAACAGGCAGAAATCTGGATTTTTGTGAAACCCAAATTTTCTATTAATCTAAGATATTCCAAAACTCCGCCTTTATAACTTGGATGGAGGTGAGGGAGTGGCTAGGATTTGAACCAGCATTTGTGGAGCATCCACTGCTCTATTTTATTATTTTTTACTACTAAAATCCTAATTTAGGTCCACACCAACATAGTCTGAGCATTCATAAACTGTTATTTTATTTTTTGTTTTCTTTACAAATTTACTTTTTATTTCCTGTGATCACTCTTCTGCCTTCTGATTCTCAGTTTTTTGCGGGTTTCATAAAATTCCAGAAACTTAGTTCCTAATTTTTTTTTCAGTATGAAATTGGTCTTTGTTGCAGATTTCTGTTCCCCACAACGAAACAGATAAAGTGGATCGTGGTGGTCTGGACAAGATGACCCTAGTGGAGGTTTGTGACGATCATTCTTGGACTTGAAAGACCTTAAGAAACATCAAAATGTTGTTTTTACGTATTTCTTCTTTTTATTATGGACAGGTTGGTCCAAGGTTCTGCTTAAATCCAATCAAGATATTTGCTGGCAGCTTTGGTGGCCCGACATTATATGATAACCCATTTTATGTATCTCCAAATGAGGTTAGAAGATCATTACACATTTACTCTTCTGTAATAGGCTACTGCAAATGGTTTTTTCCTGTTGACCATAGAATCCCTTCCTACATGTTTGTTTGTTGCATGAGACTTTCTTGATAATCTGGATCAAATGTCTGAATTTCTCTTTTTTGCCGGATTCCATTGACGGATTTTTGACAAAATCTGATGTTGCTGATCCTATGATGTAAATAATATTTCGATTGTCATGAAATAATATTTTTTTTCTTTCCTGTTGATTTGTTGTGCTTTCAGCGTAGAGCAGCAGATAAAAGGAAGAAAGCTGGGAAGTACGCGCACAAGGTCGAGGCCAAGACAAGGAGAAAGGCTCATGAACAAGATAATCCATTACAGCCTGACGAGTATGCAGATATGTGGAAAGGAGAGTGATCTCCTAACTATAGATGTTGATCTGAATTCCTATCGATATGTGGAAAGGAGAGTGATCTCCTAACTATAGATGTTGATCTGAATTCCTATCTTAATCCGGTCATGTATACTACACTAAGCACCATCTTGATTTGTGCTCTTTCTATTTACTGTTTCAGTTTTTTTTCATGCCTTCATATGTTGTTTTAGATGGTAAAAAACTAAATCTTCTGTATCTCAAGGAATACCAAAGTTTATAGTTGGTCAATTGCTTGCAGGAAAACTGAACTCGAGAAAAGCTCTTCTGATTAGTTAATCTGTTGGAGGAGAAAATTCACTTGAAAAACATGGACAGAAAAACCAATATCATTTTGAAGACGGACATACTGCATTTTTCAATTTCTTCAATGTCCTCTACGGTTAATCGAACCTATAATCTCATCACTAGCAGTTTCAATTAATTCAATCGCTTATACAAAAGTAATCGAACCTATAATCTCATCACTAATCATTTGCAACGTCAAACTACTAATTAGTTATACAAAAGTCTGAGCACAAGTATAGTTAAGAACCCTTCATTGATACAAGTTTTACAGTTTACAAGCAAGAGATAAAACACATTGAAGAAATCCAGTCCATTCCAATCGAGATGAACATCTACAAGTATCCTAACTTCCTGCTTGAACCTCCTGCAAACCTTCAAAGTCATTACACCCCTGATAACCACACTTGCCTTGTCCATCTTCATAATTACATTATATCAGAGCAAAATACCAACAAAAACATCTTTAAACATACCAAAAAAACTAACCATCAAGACCTTTCCAAACCAAACACAAAATCTTTACCTGCCATGTCGCAAAAGAGCAAAAAGATTCTAAACACCATAACCAACACGAAGAATATCAGAAAAATCTACTAAGAAAAAATTTGTTAACAATCTTCAAGCTCTTTCCTGAGCAGAAGACCTTCGATCTTTCTGATTCTTTGATGATCACTCTGAATCATCTCCTCAACACTGGCTACAAAACCTTCCTCCTCAACTTCCTCACTATCTTCATCACCACTGGATGCTGCAGTACCCTAACCATCAGATGTGTCTTCACAATCTTCATCATCCTCTTCCATCTCATCATGGTCCCCCTCAGCATTTCCATCACCACCCTCAACTTGATCACCATCAGACTTTGCAGTCCCTCATGGTTCTTGCGATAATGGGTGGATTTTCCTTCTCATCCAGATATCTCTCATACGATGCATCTTCTCCTCTCTTTGTCTCTAACTCCTTTTCTCCTCATTATCACTCTCAGTGTCCTCTTCTTCCATCTGTTCCTCCTCCTCCTCCTCAGATTCACTTTCTGCTGCACTTCCACTTTTCACCCATATTCTTGATTTATTTCTCTCATCTATCTCTTGTTGTTTTCTCTCATCTCTTGTTATCCTTGTTTCCTCCCATCGAGCATACTCATGAGCATTTTCTTATCTTACTCTCTCATATTCCGCCTTTTGATTCCTCCTGTTTATCTCTCCTTTCAAAAAATTCTTTAAATAAATCAGTTCATTGGTTTCTATAAAAATGGCTACTCTCTTGGCAAAGCCATGGGTATCTGAAGTTTGCAAAGCTCCATTGTTCCTCCCTCCTTGGTTTTCCATGCCTAACTCTCTATGATTGTTTTATCAATATTTTTATTTTTGGTTTAATTTTCAGTTTTTCAGAATTATCTCTTTAATCCTCTCAAAATTACCATTAATAATTATTTATGGCGTTAGATGGAACGCCTCTTGGCAATTCACGCATATTCAAAGCCATGCGCAACCCTTCCATAGGCTTCATTATTTCTTTAAATCAGAAATTCAAAGTCTAAGTCTAGGCGCTTCATTAGCCTTAATTCATTTCAGAACTGTCATTCGTATCACAAAAGCCATAGTACTCTCAAGCCACCTTTCACCAAACCCTTGACCATTCATCAACCCTACATTCCCTTTTCCCCCGCCCGAATGCACATTTTTAATTATCTTTCAAATTGTTGTTTATACCTCCCATTAAAACATCTATTTTAACCCATTTCTAAACCCTCCGAAGCAACGTTAATTTCGTTTGGATTTATCAGTGCTTAATATTTTACTTGTTGGAGTAAAAACAATAGTCATAGTTATTCAACAACCATAGTCTGCTGGACGATGACGTAGCTGATATGTGTCATGATAAGTTGGTGTAGAAGTACTATCAGAAAATCTTCCCTACATCAACTAGCTGATATCATTTACGTGCAAAAGCTGGCCTTCTCTCATAAAGATCAGGAGAGGAGGACTACAAAAGATGTTAACTCTAAGATTGACAGGAATTTGGACCACCTACACGACAGGGATGCCTCCAAACTTTCATCAAATTCTATCCCTCTTTTTTGTACAAACCAGTTTCAACGTTCAAATATTTCCAAGTTAAAGGTTCTATCCTCCAGAGTATCTCAACCTTATATCTCTTTCAATGTTGTTGTGCATTATCGCGCATACATTATATGCTCTTTTTTCATATGGCAGTGTTGCATTCAGATGCAATTTTATAAACACTCCCCAACCACTCATTTTAAAACCATTCAACACATATTTTCTTATTTCATATCAATTTGCTTATTTATATGGAGTCATCTAAAACCCAACAAGAGATTAATCCTACAGTTTCTGATATACAAGATCTAACATCTCAAATGGCAGAAAAACTTACTTAACCCACAAACCTCCCCTCAACTCTCACTGAACCAGTTTTCATTGATAAAACAATGGTCTTAGATGAACATGATAATAATTGTAAATGGTGTATAGATGGTTACATTTTCAGTGAGACTTTGGTCCCGACTTCTTCGATTAGAAATCATATCTATTCTCAATAGCCTCTGGCTCAAGTTCCTACTGTCACAACTTTCAGTGGTTTGAGAAAAAAAGTGCTGATATTGTTTCTTGCTGAAACTGGTTTCAATAGGGTTAATGAACAACGTCCTTGGTTTGCTTGGGGTACCTCATAGTTCTTAGATTTGTTCCTCCTTCAGGCTGTCCAGTAAATTGTGAAATTTCGTTTGCTGAAGAACTTATGTGGCTCATTCTATGCAATGTTCCAAAATAATGTACTGAGTTTGAAGATCTATAGAAGCTTACTTACAAAATGGGTGAGCTTGTTGACGCAAAAGAACCTTATGGTAATAATCCTCTCAAGAAGAATGTTAAAGTGTGTATTCGTAACTCAATTCAAAAATCCTTACCAGCAGGTATTCCTTTAGTTACTAGAGGAAGAATTCAACATTTTCTTATCGAGTGTAGATATTTCAAGGTTCCAAAAATCTTTTGTACCTCTTGTCGATTTATTTATCATAAATATCTTGTGTGTACCTACTGGATAGCCAAACAAAATGCATTAAAACGAATTGATTCTTCTGTACCAACACTCTGCCAAAACTTTCCAAAATGATGCCACTACAGCCTACAATAAAATGTACTGTTTCTGAACCTGCGGCTTTTGAGAGATTCTACCATGATTCAAACTGAGATTATAGAAGATACTCAAGATAACATTCTCAATCAGAATGATAGAACTACAGTTAAATCAACTATTATTGAAGAAGGTTCTTCAAGGGGAAGATGGACAAAGGAAGCTTAACCTCAATATATGATGTTGTCCCTGTCCAAACCCGTCCTTTGGTCGCCATGGAGAATGGTTTACCACTTATTTCCAAATAGAGAGTTCTAATTAGACAGATATGCAAGCTGATTCCATTCTGACTCTCGAGTCAGCTAAATCGGGTCTGATTCGCACCACCAACTCAACTCGGCAATTCAAGAGCTCGACCATCCCGATTCAGAAACCAATTATTACTACAGAAGAAGTGTTCTCTCTTGTAGCTGAGCATGATGCTTTATCTAACTTAAAATGGAAACCCAATCCTAGAGCTGATCTCCGCATAAGAACTAGAGCTAGCACCTCCTCTTTGGTTAACATTATTGTTATTCCTGAAGCTGAAAAAATTTCTGAACCGGATTACAACAATCTATGTCCTCATATTACCAGATTGGGGGATCTCCTTTCTATTAACCTCTCAAATTGTACCTTTAATGCCCACACTATTGTTGACCCTTATGGTAGTTACAATGTGCATGTTGATGATTCTTAAGCTAACAATGGTGTCCTTAATATTTCCCCTCATGAGGCTGCTAATTTGGATCTGAATGCTTCCTAAGGATCCCAGATGAATGGTGATACTGGCAATGCTAATCGTAATGGAAGTGATGATTATCCAAATCAGGTTAATCCTTTTATCCTCACTCTTATAAACGTGTCCACTGATGGTATTAACCCTGCTCTCAATTACCCTGTTAATTAAATTAACATGATATGCTGGAAGGTGCGTGGTTTAGGAAAAAAATTGTTAATAAAGAGCTCAACATCCTTTTAAAAAATATTAACCCAGATATTGTGTTCTTGTTGAAAACCATATGAAGAAGGATATTGCTGCTAGAAAATTGAGAAATATGGTTTTCCGAATACTTTTAATGTGCCCAGCTTTGGTAACAGTGGTGGTTTGGTCATGGCTTGGAAAATTGGGATTTAACTAAACATTCTGTCCGCTGACCTTAGAGGCATCTATGTCACATCTTCTGATATTATACATGGTAAAATTTTCATATTAATTTCATGTACGGTGAACCCAATAGTGGTCTTAGACAAATTGCCAATGTAATCTTAGCCTTGCTCCAAATAATGCACTTTAATGCTTTACTAGGAACTAAAGATAAGAATGATGGCTTAGAAGTAGATGATATTGACTTTATCAATCTTAGAAATCTCTGTAATACCTTTAATCTTAATGACCTTGGTTCTTATGGCCCTAGATTCACCTGGTCTAGCATGCAACATGGTAATATCAGATTCTTGAGAGATTTGATAGGTGTCTTATAAATCGGGTGGCATAACAACTCTTTCCTAATTTGTGTATTAATAATTTTCCTAGAGACTCATCTGACCATTGTCCCATGCATATTGATTTTAATTTTGAAGATGTATGCATGCCTAAACCTTTTCATTTCATGGCTATGTGGATTGAGGATCCTACTTGTAGAAATATAATTGCTAATTCTTGGTCTCTTAGTGTGGTTGGTTCACCTGCTTTTAAGCTTAGGGATAAATTAATGAGTGCAAAAAAAAAGGTCTTAGGGATTGGGATAAATCCTTTTTTGGTATTATTCAAACTAATATATGATATCCAAACTTATGACCCTACTAGTCTTTCTCTATCTTTCGAAAGCTAGATTACCCTACTTGTACAATCTTGAAGAGTTGTACTGGAAGGATAAATTTAGAGAAGTATGGCTCATGGAAGGTGATATAAATACTCCCTATTTCTGTAGAGTTACTCTTTATAGGAGAAAAAGAAATGACATTAGTTAGATAAAGAATAATGATGGTACTACTCTAACTGATAGAGATAGTATTGGAAATTCTTTTGTTGGTTATTTTAAAAACCTTTATACGTCTTATCCTCAACAGTATCAGGATGAAATTTTTCAGGATCTGCCTGTGAAGTTTTCTGAAGATGATAATAATCATCTAAATTCTCCCTTAGCTGCCGAAGAAATAAAAAATATTGTATTCCAAATGGGGGAAAAGGCTCCAGGTCTTGATGGTTTTACTGGCCTTTTTTACCAAAAACATTGGGATATTGTGGATGAAGCTGTGATTGATATGACACAAACTTGTTTCAGAGCTGGTCACATTGCTAAGGTTTTCAATCATACTAACATTGCTTTTATTCCTAAATTCCCTTTGCCTGAGCTTACGGCTCAAAATAGACCTATATGCCTTTGTAGTTTTATTTATAAAATCCTTTCTAAAACTCTAACCAATAGAATTATACTTTTTATGGATACTGTGATTTACAAAAATCAAAGTGTCTTTGTTCTAAAAGAAGTATATCTGATAACACCCTTCTTGCTAATGAGGTTATACACACTGTTAACCGCAATGAAAGGAAAGATGGTATTGATGCTATCAAACTCGATATGTCTAAGGCTTATGATAAATTAGAGTGGTCTTTCTTGGAAAAAGTCCTTTTGGAAATGAGATTGTCTCTGATTCACTTAATGGAGACAATACACACTGGGTCAATTTGGTTAACCAATGCATTTCTGTTGTGTCTCTGATTCACTTAATGGAGTACCCACTGGCCTAATTAATCCTAAAAGAGGTTTGAGACAGGGAGATCCTTTATCTCTATATTATTTGTTCACTTAATGGACCTTGAGATGTCTTCATACTATAAAAGAATTAATCAAGCCTTTCGTCTCCTGGATTGTTGGAGATGGTCAATTTATTGATTTCCAAATTTGGTATCTGCCACCCCTAACCCCCTGGTTCCTCCTGATCCTAATATGAAAGTTGCTTATTTTATCAATCAAGATGATAGAACTTGGAATGCTAGTAGACTTCACACTCATTTTGATAATGCTTCTATTAAGAAGATTATCACCATTCTCTTAAGCCAAATGCACACTCCTTATAGGAGGGCTTGGAAGCTTTCTAAGACTGGCAGATTTTCCTCAAATTATGTCTACTTGGGATTAAGAGGGTTGAGACCCTCCCCAAGTAGTAATCTTTGGAAGTATATTTATAAAATTCGCATCCCTCATATGATTCTTCTATTTTTCTGGAAAGCTGCTAGAAATGCTCTTCCTTCTAAAACGGTCCATAATACTAGAATGCATATGGTTTATGTGGAATGTCGTTGGTGTTCTGACCCTCATGAGTCTATTATGCATGCTCTTGTCCTTTGCCGATTTGCTAGCCATGTCTGGTTCCCTGGTCCTTTAAGTCTTATTACTTCTTTCTTCCAGAACATGTCTTTTACTAATTGGTTGTTGCACTGGTTTGTGAATCCTATTTCTAAACTTCCCGAGGAGAGTCAATCTGGTTGTTGTTATTCGTTGGTCTATCTGGAGCAGTAGTAATGTCTTGGTGTTTAACAACAAGAAAGAGTCTCATTCGATGGTCCTCAGTAGAGCCAGAACTATGTTATTTTCTCGAAAACCTAATCTCCATATACCTAATAGCATTAGTATCAGTTACCGTGACAACTGGATGCCTAGCCCAGTTGGTTGGATAAAGTGTAATCCTGATGGAGGTTTTGATGATGTTTCAAATTATTTTACGCAGTTTGTAGTGAGTGATGAACCTATTCCTTTCATTCTAAAATTTGATGTGATGTTTTTCGTTGTTGTTGGATTTGAATTTATTTTTGACAATATTAAATAGTAAGTGATGAGCCTATATGTCTACACAATATTTTCTTAACTGTTTTTATAAGTTTACTTCGTTAGCAACTTGCATTAAAACAAAATTTGAAGTATATCTAAATATCCAACACAAGATTAACAAATACATATTGTACTATATAGAAAGAGTACTTTCACCATTAGAAAAAATGTATGTTCCCAAAAAATTGTTCTTTACTTTATAATAGGTGTGTAGCATGTAGTACGCATCTAGGCCTTTTCAAGAAGTTTTAAGAAGTTGCAAACTAGGAGAGCTTTTAAGTACACTGTTTTTTTCCTTTTCCGATGGCAACTTTTCATGTTCTCTCAATTGTGCCACATTTCCTGTTAAGGTAAACACGGCATGTTAACTAAGAAGGATATACTATTGTAGATATTCAGCCCAAATGCAGGAAATAAACCTTTTAACTGGGTGTTTATGGAGTATGGGTTTACAAGTTTCACTAATATAAATAATTAAATACAGAAAAAAATATAGAACAGATCCATTGTTCAAGCTTCATAATGCCCTACAGAAAATTTATCTTCAGGGTAATAGACAGCCTTAACTTCATTTCCCCCAAACTTCCTACCATCAAGTGCAAGCTTTGCCTTGGCAGAACTTGTGGTGTCCACGTATTCTAGGAACACCTGAAGTAATTAATAGAACGAAACAAAACTCATCAGCATCCACTGTTCAGAGCTCACCAAATAATGAAATTATAAGTAGCTTCACTGACTGAAAATGTTACAAAAACAGAAGGAAAGCGGCCACAATACAATACGTCAATACCTTTCTAAAGAAGAAAATAAGAGATGTTAACGTTAGAAGTAAAACTACCAAAATACCTTTCCAACTCCAGGTGTCTGCTCTGCATTAGCATTAGGCCGAGGAATGATAATACTCACTAGTGAACCTGAGCAATTCAGACACAGTTATGCAAAATTTTAAAGTTTGAGTAAAGCATGATCCACAAACAGTTTTGCATTGAGCAGAAAACAAACTGTGTGCATGTACCAAATTTGCCGCCTTCATCCTTCATGTCCTCTAGTATTTCTTCGTATTCACCATCATCCCGCAGTTCATCTGCAGTCACCACCTTCATGGAAGAAAAGAACCAGGATGCAATGACAATAAATAAATATGTTCCAATTACAAAGAGCTCCAAAATGAGCACGCCAAATAAAAGATCAAATATATACAGTTGAGCATAATACCTCGGTCAAGCAAACAACCTTAGTAGGAACCTCTAGAGCTTCTCCAGTTACTGTATTACCAATCCCGGGGAAACTCAAGCCACCAGCCTGCAAGACCATTTTCTGCATCTCGAAATAATTTAATACCATAGACCATGGAAGAGGTGATGCAAAACAAGGAGTAAAAGAAGAATGGATGATTTACCTGCATAGCTACATGCTGTTGTGCCTGCTGGAGTATATTATCCTGGTTTGCTTGCCCAATACTGTATAAAAGAGTTCATTTTGTTATAGAGACACGACTAAAGTTGGGAGTTTTTATTTTATTTGTATTTTCACAGTTCAGATTTAATTACTAAAACGTCTCTCGCATCGAAATCACATTATAATCCTTAAATTCCATAGATGTCTAAGTGCAGATTAATAAAAAATTGATTGCAGGCATAATGATTCACATCAGAAATAAAGAAAGATGATCTACATGTCTAGAGATGAACATGAGTAAAAATTTGTATTACTACTTAAATGCATAGCTTGTAGCAGAATATTTTGAACACTTAAAATCCTAGTGTAACATAACAGCGAAGGAGTTTTTCCTTAAGCGAAAAAAAAGAAAAAAAAGAGAGAAAAAGACTCACAAGGGACTTTGGCAATGAAAATCATACTGTGTATCAACACAGTACTTTTTCACAACAGAGTTTTTCACTTCAAAAAAACAAAAAACTCCACAAGGGACTTTGCAATGAAACTAAAACGGATAAAAATGTAAAACTTATAACTAGAATTAAAACAGGCAGTGGCACGGCGAACAGTGTATCAACACAGTACTTTTACATAGCAGTACTTTTTCACAACAGTACTTCGGCAATGAAAATCATACTGTGTATCAACACAGTACTTTTTCACAGCAGAGTTTTTCACTTCAGAAAAACAAAAAACTCCACAAGGGACTTTGCGACGAAACTAAAAGGGATAAAAATGTAAAACTTATAACTAGAATTAAAACAGGTGGGAAATAGTGAACCTGGCAGTGGCACGGCGAACAGTTAAAGTCTTATCACCCATTTTCAGACCATTAAGAGCAGCACAAGCAATATCTGTTACCGCAGGATCCTGAATATGTTCTAAAGTCAGATATTATGTTATGGTAATGGACACTTACGAAGCATATATTAACACCAGTGGAAGGAAAAAAAGAATGCAAGACATCAAATTGTTTTTCATGTTCATCACTAAAAAGAGTAGTAAATTCGTGTAGTAGGCGTAATGAAGTTTTTGAGGTGGATAACTCACTTGATAGACACAAAAACCATAACCTTTGGAGTTTCCAGTGTCCCTATCCTTAACAAGGTCAAATCCACGCAAAGATCTGCCAATAGGTAAAAGTATAACCTGTGTAAGAAGTGAATTTAAAGAAAAGATTTTCACAAAAACTAAATGAACAAGCATCTCAACATTCTCTTGACTTGCAAGAATTCTCTAAGTAAACAGAAGTAGACAGCAGAAAGTCAGTGATTCAGCAGGGGAAATCTAGTAAAATAAATAAACAAATCTAAAAACCAGTAAGTTAGTTCACACCCAAAAGATTCAAGCAGTTCCCTTATTTGCGCATCTGTGAAATAGTATGGCAATCCACCTACAAAGACACGGTCTGGTCCCTCTGCACCACTGGTCGCGCTGCCAATCATAACCAAATTAGATTATTAAAAGAGAGAAAATAAGCATTCAAAATGATGCATGGAGAAACTTAGAATTTCAACGGGTTTACAAGAAAATCTCTCTATATTATATAATAGTTTTAAAAAGATCTCTATACGCATAATCTTAACGTGAACTCGTCAGTATCCCAGAGTTTCTAGTTATGCTTTGAAGATTTCACTGTTTAAGGCAGTACTAAAGTTTTTAATAGTTTTCCAATCAGGAATTTAGTTATTTCGGGAAAACTGATTCAGTAAGGAGAATATGATCTATAGGAAAAATCATGTTTTCGTGAATAATAACCTCATCTTTTCTCACAATCCGAGAGTATTCTTTTTCACAAGTTAAAAGCTTAAAAAGTAAAATTATGTTTATACTTGAGAACACAGAGATAAACTCTCATAACATGAGCAAGTTTATGTGATTATTCATGAAGAGGGGATTTTTTGTTTAGGTTACATTCTCCTTACAGAACATAAAAACATCTTAATTGGAAGAAACTCCTAATAATCAGAATTGATTTCTGAACCCTAGAACTCACTAAAGCAGTGAAAATACGCAGAACACCAAGATAAATCTTGTTTAAATAACCTAAATGAGTAAATTCTTATATACAGATATTTCGAACCATCGACAAATAGACGACAAGGAGGGGGGTAGACTAATGAAAAGTTTCTCAAACAAGGACCAGGTCCTATAATTAAATTTTTAGTTGACTAGAAAAATGCAAAATCAAACTCATAATTTTAGTTCTTGAATTTAACCCATATAACTGCTAACTACTTGTATCCTATATTCCTAGTACTTATAAATAAGAAAAGAAAGATATAGAAACTACAAAATGAGAAGACGAGGAACCAACTCACCCCAGTGTGAGACCTACAGCAGCCAAGTTGAGAAGGGGACTTGGTTGACTAGGCCCAAGTGCTGCAGCCAGTGAAGGGTTATAGTCGGTAGGTCTCCTAACCCTACAAGAGACACCCTGTTGAGAAGAGTAAAATACTTAGGATAATTGGGCGACTACATTTGATTCAAACATCAAAAATAATGTAACAGTGTGACAAAAAAGCCATCTGAAAGTGGCATACATCAAATATTATCCCGTCCAACGCCATAGCATTACTTGCTTCTTCAACAGTTCTCATCTCAACAAAAGCGAACTTCTTTTCTTGATTAATGTACACATTGACTACAGCATCACCTACACATACAAAAACCGTAAATAGAGACTTCAGTTGAATTCATATTTCAATGTACGGAAAGTTGTAGCTGAAGAATAAATGAAAAAATCAACCTGGCCCAGCAGTATTTCCTCCAATAGCCGCCATAACACCACCAAAATATGTTGCAATCGTCTACTTCAAAGAAAACAAAAAGAATTCATATGTGAAAGGTCCAAACAAGTAGAAGGCAAACAGAACAGGAGTGGACCATATATTTAAAAGAGAAACATGAAGACAGCAAAAGAAAGGAAACAAGGACGACTCAGATCCCAAGTTCAACAAGGAAAAACATGGAGACAAGAGTACAACCTGCTCATTTGCCAGGGGAGGAAGGCCACCAACATATACACGGCGAGCATGCCTTGTAGCCTAAAACAGAAACAGGAAGGTAGCATATAGCATAATCATAAATGAGGCATTTGAGTAAATAATTAAGCAAGTAGCTGAAATAGACAACCGTAGAAAGTAACCTGCTGAGTCATGGATTGCGCAGGCATTAGTTGAAGAGCTCCAAACTAAGTTGCATAAATGAGATTAACTAATTCTCAGAAAATATAAATGAGAAAGAACTTAAACGCATAACAGTATTTTCAAAGCAGACACACCGGTGTGCTGCCAAAAGGAAACATGCTTGAAAACATTTCTGGATTTATTGGAGGACCCCCAGGCAATTGACCTGCATAAGTAACAAATGAGCAAAGTGAAAACTTGATGCAGATAAACAATTGAGAGCATCTTGGAAGTTAAGAAATTAATAGAGCCAGTGATATCAAATCAGATTTTAAGTTTGAGATGATTCTAGTAGATCTTACATGATGTCATTCAAATATATAAAATATAAATGCGGATGCTGTGGGAAATATTGTACGTCTACCAAAATGGCAATAGTTGTAAGGTGGGCAAGATCCAGCAACTCGATGAATTTGGTTCTCCGTCGAACGTAAAATCTACACATTCCCCGCTCATGGGTAGCACAGTGGGACATGTAGCCCAATACTGCCATCTTACCCAGATCATAATACACAAAAGAAACATAGAACACACACAACAACCAACAACAGAACAATGATTCTCAGTTCCAGCACGAAGCTACTAATTAGAATATAAGAGTACTCCATAAAGAAACGATAAACTATAAATGACAAAGAATATTGGAAAGTGCTAAAGTGGAAAGACACCAATCGGAAATAAACTATCCTATGGTGGAAAAAAAAACAGTTATGCTATAAGTAAGACATGGAGCTGAGTAATATTAGACTAACACAACAATGCATACCAGGAACAACGGTACTTGGCGGTGCCATATCAAAACCGCTTGTCCTTTTGCTGTAGAAAAACATCCATCAGCAACCAGTCTTTTATTATATGCACAATTAAGGAAATATGGAGAAAGGATAGTATTTTTGTTGTTTCTCCACTTATACACTTATGTGATGTAACAAAAACTTAGAAGTGACATATTTCTCAAGCTAAAAAATTGTCGTAAAGCTTTTAAGAATAAGAAACATAACGAGTATAAGAAATATACTAAATTTCTTAAGAGTAAGATTTAGAAACACTAACTATTAAAAAAAAATATTTTGGAAATGTATCATATAAAGAGAAAAGCATCACTCGTTTTGGGACTCAAAAACAAAAAGGGAAAAGATCAACTTTTTGGGTTTGGAGGGAGTATCAGTTTGTGACAGAAGTTAAGAAAATAATTTGCAGGCCGTAGATTACTTAGAGAGAGATATCATAAAAACAGATTTAGCAAGACACTGTCCAAACAGACACCTAGTTCAATTTGATGGCTTCAGTCATAGTGTACTTGTGCATGAAAAACAAAACTACGAATACCAAACTAAGTGTATATGAAGTGACGAACCTTCTCGAACGAGAACCGGAAGGTGATCTAGATCTATCCCTAGATGTATCCTTTGAGCGAGAGCGTGATCTACGTCTAGACTTCCTATCCCCGTCTTTATCAGAGCCACGCCTGTACAGGAAGGTAGAAAAGTGTCAGAATCATGGATAAGAAGAATGACCGAGTTACTGAACATAAAGAATTGCATCCATTCTTTCTTTCAAACAAGAGTAGTCGGTCATCAATGAAATTTACGTATCAAGCTCAAGAAGGTGAAACAATAAAAAGGAAATAAATATGTTTTACTAAATCCTGCTTTTCCCTAGAATATTATACAGTAAAACTAAACATCAGGGTGGGTGCAACAAAAGTAGCATCATCAGGAAATTCTCCATATCATATGACTGTCACCTGTCATAATCACAGTTCCTAAGGCGATCGAAACCATTATTTTCATTTCTTCCTCCTCTTTCCTTCCTCCCTCTTCTATCATCCCTCATACTCCTGCTCTTGTAATCCCTATTATAACCACCATAGTCGTTTTCCCTATGTTGGCCCCTTCCTCTATTTCTTGACCCATCACGATCTGATCCACGGGAACTATGCTGAGATAATAAGAACATGAGTTAGCCGTGCTATGCAAGATACCAAAAACGTTAAGAGTACCCCAAATATGGAAATTGAGTAAGACTACCCCAAATATGGAAATTGAGTAAGACTAAGGGAACAACAACAACCCAATCACTACTTTTGTTTCGCAAGGTTAATAAATTTCAGAAAACATCTACCAACTCCAACGCGAAATGTATCTAGACCCATGCCTAAGCTATCAACAGCAACAAAGGCTTCCAACTGAGCTAGTTGGCTTTTTACACAAACAAATACTTTAAAAGAACAAACAAATTTCAGTAACCTACTCCGTAAGTTGGTAAGTATTCAGAGAACAAATACAACACCATGAAGCAAATTACACATGCAATTTTGTCATCATCATTCTCTCTAGGTCTGCGGCTACTGATCTTCGTTTTGTTTATTAATTAATTACCCACACAACAACCAAAAAATGAAAAATAGTAACCTCCAGAGAGAGACTAGCACGTGAAAATAAAATTTGCAGACGATACAAGAATAATTTGATGGGCAGGAAAACAAACCTTGTGACGAGAATCTCGATCTTCAACCAAATCGTGAGGAGAAGAGCCTCCTCCTCCATGATCTTGCTCTACTTTGTAAGTTTCGCCATTACCATCACGGGAATTATCAAAACCGGACATTCCTCACGAATCTGAAACCACCTTAGCAGTCGAAACTCGAAAGGACTTCTTATTAAGGCCCTTAAAAATATCTTCAAAGAATGGCGATGTTCAAAAGAAGAACCGTGGAAATGGGTTTTTTCCTTGACCTAGTTCTAAGACGAAGTGTACGAGAGAGTGTAGATTGTCCCAATTGGGGTTGTATATGGTAACGGTTATCCGGTGAAACCGAACCAAACGGAACCAAACCGATTATGGAAAAATCGAATCCACCTATTTATTAACGGTTGATTTTGGTTTAAAAAGATAACTACCAAAGGTAAACAGATTAGTTTATATATAATTATATATTTGATCTTTATCCTTAAACTTAACTATAAAAGTCTATATTTAGTTTTATTTTGGAGTAATAATAAGAAAGAGAGAAAAGAAAAAGAGAAGAAGAACATTTCAATTAGCCAGAGAGGGAACCATATTATATAGGTATAGCATTTTATTTATACAAGGGAAGGGAAAACTCTAGTATTCTAATGGACCGCACATCCATGGGCCACAGGCCCTATAACACTCTTCCTCGTGCGGTTCAATAACAAGACTTTATACATAGTGCTTCACATATAGTGGTTTGAATGTAGTTCTTCAAATGTCGTTCTCTTCTTGGTGACTTGTGCCGAAATCAATTGCCTTACTAAAACTTTGACAAGGAAAAACCCAGTGGGATAAAACCTTGGTACAACTTTTCACATGTAGTACTTCACATGTTGTCTCGTACTTTACATGTAGTTCATCACATGTAATACGATCTTCAAAGATCGATGAGTCTAAGTTAATTGCCTCGTTAAAAATTCGCCAGGAAAACCCAAAGGTACAAAACCTGACGACTAAAGAAAAAAGAGTACAACATTATGCAAACTTAGAAAACAGTTGGACTCGGATACGTTGCCTCATTAAAACCCTGACAAGGAAAACCCAGTGGGATAAAAATTAAAACCTTGACAAAGGGAAAAGAGTACAACGTGACAGATGCAAGTAAAGGTGATCCGTTGCAGATGACCACTTTGCTCCGTTAAAGTTGACTAGTTTCTTCACAACTCTTAAGGTAGAAAGTCCTCGTGGGAAAACAATAGCCTTAGATGGGAAATTACATTCCCGGTGTTTGTTGTTGTTGTTGATGGTGGTTTTTAGCTTAGGGTTAAAATCGTAAAACCTTGCATCTGATGTGACGTCAATCTGTAAGGAAACTGAGCCATGAGTGTTAACCTCTCCACTGGCATATTTATTGAGCCGTTCAATATATTTACATGAAATTTATCCAGACTGGCGCATGTAGCAACCATCCCAGACGTCTTGTAAATTTCGGCATCTTGCCTATATTCACTGAATATAAGTTCCTTTGAATGATTTCTATGCTATGTGATAGACACATTTTTGTGTCTAATTTGTCCTCAATGTCCGTATTGTTGGAACTCTATTTTTGTACTAATATTGTGTTTTTATGTATTTTTAGGAAATAAACATTTTTGGAAAATTCGGCTCGAAAAGTTGATTTTGGCATCCGGAGGACAAGTGTTATTAGGACTATCGCTTTTGGATAAGGGGTAACCTAATTACTAAGGGGCACCCCCAGGTCACCCCAAGGCAGCTGCTATTCGCACCCCAGTTCAGGATAGGGGGACACCATCTTCTTCATTTCAAAAACTGAATTTTGGCGGGAAAACGTGCATGAGAACTGGCAGAAGTTTGATCGAATTTTTTAACGTGTTATAGGGAGATTAAATGGCTGAGACTTGGCAGGAAGATGTGATTAAGCCTAAGGAAGATATTTTGGGTGTCAGGTCCGATCGAATTTGGCTAGAATCATCTAGGAAATTCACGAGTTGGGAACAGGGCAGTTCATGTCTGTCACGGGTTTGAGAGAATTTTTGGAGGAATTCGAACGTGTTCTGATGATGCATGGAGGACTCTAACACACTTTTGGACCGTGTAGAAGACAATTAAGGTGAGCTTCCATGAAATTAACAGCTGCAGATACGTAATCGAAATAAAAAAGGAAAACAAATATATTATGAACTGTCCGAGTAATGGAAGATTTTTGGGAGTTATTGCAAAGGATTTCGTCTACCTGTTGAGTATAAAAAGACTTCTGGGGTAGAGTAGAAGGCTGTCGAGAGTTGGGAGGAGAGAAGGAACGCTGCAGAATCGAGAACCATGATTTCTCTCTGCTGCTGCTGCTGCCATTGATGAAGATGAAGAACACGAAGAACAGACAGCCAAAGACCGTCGTTCTTCAACAGTGTCTAAGACGCACGCCCGAGGGTCGTAGTTCGTCGTACAACAACAGTTACAATTTATCGTTCTTCTTGTAACAGCTGAACAGCGCCTTTGCAACAGTTATTTCTGTTGCGATTTTTCTGTTCAATTGTTTTACACCTTTTCATCATTTGTAAACCACTTTTTGAGCAATAAATAATTATTTTGAGAGAATTTTTACTATGATGAGCTAAAACCCAACACTGGGACGACGGAGGAGGCCAAACTTCATACTTGGGGTAATTTCATTTAATTCTTTTTTATGACTTTTGCATTAATTTAAAATTGAAATATGATTTGAATTAATTGGTTGTTATTTAATTTGATGATGTATGCTTGGCTTAGGTGTTTTGATACATCATGCTTAGGACTTACAATCAATGTTTTGAGAATCAATCTAAACAATAAATTAGAGTCGATATATTTAATATATTTTTTGAGCTATTATTGATAAAAGAATTATTATTTGAACCTTAAGAAATGAAATTGGCGGAATCCTAGTCCCAGTACCTCTCGCCCATTGTGACAAATATTGTGTATATATTTTTATTTTTAAATCTTTACAAGTCCGAGCAACGAACTTTTACTACCACTTTCAAAATTTAAACAAAATGGCGCCGCCGACGCGGACTTGTATATAGATTGATTTTTTTTTTTTTAGGTTTATTATTTTTTTAGAATTGTTTGTTCCTTTTTACGTTTCTTTTTGTCTTTATTTTGCAGGTTCAAAGTGAAAACTAAGGACTTGGAGAGGAAAAAGCTTAAAGCGAAAAGCGAAAAGAGAAGAAAAAAAAAAGGACAATTTTAGGATTTAATTTTTAATTTTTAATTTTTTTTTAGAGTATGTGAGGAAAACTGTAATTTTTTTTTTTTATTTATTTTGGACTTTGGACTTTATTCTGGACAATTGGACTTTATTCTTTTTTTAACCCTACGGAAGGGTATTATTAAAAAAAAAAAAAAATTATATAAACTGTGTGCAGGGAAGGACGACGATTACTATATCGTCTCGGCCCCTCGGGTTCGCACACGGCATAGGAGTCGTGGCCCGAGTCGACGACAACGGTTCATCGCCCGTCTGGTACGGGAGGTAAGTCCAATCGAAACACCCGCGAATCTCCTGCAAGCGGGTTACTGTCTGCCTTAAGGTGATAATTGTTTGAGGACGAACCAGACTGTCTTTATTTTCCTAGTAAAGGGCAAGGCCTGGCCTAAACAAGATAAGGGTTCGGATTTCATCACCGCTCCCTTCTTGCCCGCCTTAGGAAAATGAAACCTAATGCGAACCCAAGCTTAAAATTTGGAATAGAACGAGACCGATAGGGTAACGAGCTTAATAGGAAACTCGTTCGAAAAATATTGGTTGCTCTTTAAGCACACTCCAAAGTTCATGATGGTTTCTGTCAGTTGAATGCGTGACTGCGCCGCCTTGTGATAGCGGTGAGGCCTTGGGTATCAAAGCTCCACTGAGCTTCCCTCGCCTCAATTCAACTTACTTTGACTCGGATTGATTCCAGAGGGGTTTGCTCAAATTGCAACGAATTCCCTTTCGAAAGATAGAAGCTGGTCTAGAAACAATCTAAGTGGAGCCATCATGCTTTTTGTTTGTTAGAAATCTTTAGGTTTGTTTTGGTGGAGTCGAGTCGGCCTTGTTTGTGATTGTGTAGAATTCCCTTGCAATTAAGAATGTCGAGCTGGTATGATAGAAGCCAATACAATGAATATCGACCCGAATTTGAATATGGACATCATCAGTTATATTACCATGGTGGGAATAGTGGTTGGGAACGCCAAACTCTTCAAGGTTATGGTTCATACCATGGTGAGCCCAATCACTATCCTCACAACCATCAGTCATACGATAAAAATTATGCTAATTCCTCTTTACTTGAGTCGACACGTAAGTTAGATGAGACAACACATAAGTTCGCTGAAATGAATAACTTAGTTATGGACGAAAATAATGCAATGAGTGAAATTTCTTTACCTGATTTCCTAGATTACGTCAGGAATTCGTGTGAGTCGGCCCAAAAGCTTTTGTTAGAGACCCAGAATAGAACTTCTCTAAAAGATCTAAATTTCCAAAATAGTGCTTCCAATTTTACCCTTGATGTAAATAGTGAATATTTGCCTAATTTAGAGGACGAGGTTAGAATAAAAGACACTACTTATTTAGATAAGGTTCAATCATTTTCGTACTATGACGATGAGGATAGCAGTAATGAAGAATCCGAAATATGTAGGCATGGTGATCAGGAGTCTAGTAATCCAATTGAGTTGTATAGTGATTATATTATTTCTAGTTCAAATCCAAATAATTTTTATGATTATTCACCTATTCAAAAGGACGAGGATTTGATTAGGGATACCACCGTTTTAGACGATGTAGTTTTTCCTTTTGATTACGAAGCCGATAATGGTCTAGAGGAACGAGTTTATTATGAGAATATTGTTTTAGAGTCTAGCGATTTAGAAACATTAGTCTTAGACGAAGAACATGAACTCGTAGAGATTTTAAATATGAGTAAAGATGCACCACCTGATAATAACTTAGAAGAATCAATTGACCATTTTCAAGAATCTAATGATCCAGAAATTAGGGAGATTATGACTAGTCTAGCTAGAGACACTGAAAACTCTAAGTTTGGGGGTGATTATCACCTTCCTAGTGCCTTACCTTTAAGTTTTAGAAAGGTCCTTCACTTGGGAATTGACATATGTGCCTCAACCATTTTACAAGATTACCTTCATACTCGTTTTCCCGAACCTAATGATGTCCAGGAAGAAGTTCAGTCGTTAGAAACCCATCCTCTGGTTTATGTGGTTTGCCCAGGCTATGATCCCCCAGATTGACTTTGTTTTCCCACCAAATAGTTTTCTTCCAACTGTGGGAACGTTTATATTCCAAATGTGTCGAATATTAAGTTGTGAGACTAAACCTAAATGCCTTAGGAAATTAGAATCGATACATTTGCTTAAGAATGACTACTATTCTCACTGTGGTCAATTTTGTAAGTCATATCTGATTAACTTAGAGGATCCGCAATTATTTAGGTTATTACTTTGTGATTCCAAGTTCTTATTTGAGTTTTTCCAGACTCTAGGACCTAAAAATTTGGATCCAACCTATGAAGAAACGCAACCAATGAAAATATTCTATTTAGACCCTTTCATAGAACCTGAACCTGAACCACAATTAGCGATAGTTATCAGGAAACTAGGTAAGGGCATGCTAGTGTTGTTCATTTCGTTGGTTCACTGTAGTTTCCTTTTGTCAGCTCTTTTTGGTTTTAAAGACCCACAGTTATTCCGGCTACTGTTATACGGTTCGAGTTGACTAAACCTTTCCTACGTCTGGCTGAAGACTTTAAACTTAACACTTCTTGGGAGGTAACCCAATCTCATGCAACACGGTAATATCTTTCCTTAACTCTTTCGCTTCAAATGGTAACAGTTTCTCCTTGTTCATGCTTTTAGTTTCATCTTTAGAACATTGAGGACAATGTTAGATTTAAGTTTGGGGGTATGGGAGAAACTTTTTAGTTGCAATAAATAAACTCCAGAGCCTAGAAATTTACGCCTATTAAGGATAGCACTAACCAATCTAAGTGGATGGAAACATTTTTGTTTTAGGAGCTGAGGAACCAATCTGACTAGATGGAAACATCTATAGAGTCTATTCATAAAAGCACAGAGCTCAGGTGTTAGAATTAACATGATAGTTTCGCCATATCTCGTCGAGTCCTTTTCACTTTCTATTTTTAGTTTTCTTTTATTTCAAGTGATTTGGTGGGGCACACGATTCAAGTTGTTACCACTGCTAGGGTAAAATAGAGTGACTGAGTATGAAAAAAAAAAAAAAAAAAGTTATGAAAAAAAAAAGAAAAAAAAGAAGAAGTTTTAGACCAGACCATTTGACCAAACGGAATAAATTTCAATAAAGTCGACCACTGGTACCCTTGTATATGCCAGTTGTGTTGACCTAGAGTTAGGATTATTGACCACTGGTTCCCTTGTATATGCCAGTGTGTTAATATTAGTCAGACCGGTATCTCAGTCATTTAGGTTAGGTTCACCATGGCAGAGGCCTTCAGACAGATATGGGAAACACCGTTCACTTTTCAACCATCTACATTTTTCTTTTTCCATCTTCTTAATCTTTTCATGTGATTAGTATGACTCCGAGTATGATGTCCATCGTGAAACTATCTTAGTAGAGCTCTGTCACTTATATGAATTTTAGTATGCTTGAGTACAAACTCGTATACAGCAATTGGAATTTCGCGTCAGGGTACTTCCTCCTGTAATTAATAAGTATGCCAACCAAGGAGGTTCTTTAGTGCTTTCCAAGATTTTTCGTAGATAGCTAGGATCTGGAGTATTGGTTTTTGTGGGTACACCTCTGATAAACCCACCCGAGATTAACTCGGTCACTTTTCAAGAATAAATTTTGCTCGAGGACTAGCAAATAATAAGTTTGGGGGTATTTGATAGACACATTTTTGTGTCTAATTTGTCCTCAATGTCCATATTGTTGGAACTCTATTTTTGTACTAATATTGTGTTTTTATGTATTTTTAGGAAATAAACATTTTTGGAAAATTCGGCTCGAAAAGTTGATTTTGGCATCCGGAGGACAAGTGTTATTCGGACTATCGCTTTTGGATAAGGGGTAACCTAATTACTAAGGGGCACCCCCAGGTCACCCCAAGTCAGCTGCTATTCTCACCCCAGTTCATGATAGGGGGACACCATCTTCTTCATTTCAAAAACTGAATTTTGGCGGAAAAACGTGCATGAGAACTGGCAGAAGTTTGATCAAATTTTTTAACGTGTTATAGGGAGATTAAATGGCTGAGACTTGGCAGGAAGATGTGATTAAGCCTAAGGAAGATATTTTGGGTGTCGGGTCCGATCGAATTTGGCTAGAATCATCTAGGAAATTCACGAGTTGGGAACATGGCAGTTCATGTCTGTCACGGGTTTGAGAGAATTTTTGGAGGAATTCGAACGTGTTCTGATGATGCATGGAGGACTCTAACACACTTTTGGACCGTGTAGAAGACAATTAAGGTGAGTTTCCATGAAATTAAAAGCTGCAGATACGTAATCGAAATAAAAAAGGAAAAAAAATATATTATGAACTGTCCGAGTAATGGAAGATTTTTGGGAGTTATTGCAAAGGATTTCGTCTACCTGTTGAGTATAAAAAGACTTCTGGGGTAGAGTAGAAGGCTGTCGAGAGTTGGGAGGAGAGAAGGAACGCTGCAGAATCGAGAACCATGATTTCTCTCTGCTGCTGCTGCTGCCATTGATGAAGATGAAGAACACGAAGAACAAACAGCCAAAGACCGTCGTTCTTCAACAGTGTCTAAGATGCACGCCCGAGGGTCGTAGTTCGTCGTACAACAACAGTTACAATTTATCGTTCTTCTTGTAACAGCTGAACAGCGCCTTTGGAACAGTTATTTCTGTTGCGATTTTTCTGTTCAATTGTTTTACACCTTTTCATCATTTGTAAACCACTTTTTGAGCAATAAATAATTATTTTGAGAGCATTTTTACTATGATGAGCTAAAACCCAACACTGGGACGACGGAGGAGGCCAAACTTCATACTTGGGGTAATTTCATTTAATTCTTTTTTATGACTTTTGCATTAATTTAAAATTGAAATATGATTTGAATTAATTGGTTATTATTTAATTTGATGATGTATGCTTGGCTTAGGTGTTTTGATACATCATGCTTAGGACTTACAATCAATGTTTTGAGAATCAATCTTGGCAATAAATTAGAGTCGATATATTTAATATATTTTTTGAGCTATTATTGATAAAAGAATTATTATTTGAACTTTAAGAAATGAAATTGGCGGAATCCTAGTCCCAGTACCTCTCGCCCATTGTGACAAATATTGTGTATATATTTTTATTTTTAAATCTTTACAAGTCCGAGCAACGAACTTTTACTACCACTTTCAAAATTTAAACAAAATGGCGCCGCCGACGCGGACTTGTATATAGATTGATTTTTTTTTTTTTAGGTTTATTATTTTTTTAGAATTGTTTGTTCCTTTTTACGTTTCTTTTTGTCTTTATTTTGCAGGTTCAAAGTGAAAACTAAGGACTTGGAGAGGAAAAAGCTTAAAGCGAAAAGCGAAAAGAGAAGAAAAAAAAAAGGACAATTTTAGGATTTAATTTTTTTTAGAGTATGTGAGGAAAACTGTAAATTTTTTTTTTATTTATTTATTTTGGACTTTGGACTTTATTCTGGACAATTGGACTTTATTCTTTTTTTAACCCTACGGAAGGGTATTATTAAAAAAAAAAAAAAAATTATATAAACTGTGTGCAGGGAAGGACGACGATTACTATATCGTCTCGGCCCCTCGGGTTCGCACACGGCATAGGAGTCGTGGCCTGAGTCGACGACAACGGTTCATCGCCCGTCTGGTACGGGAGGTAAGTCCAATCGAAACACTCGCAAATCTCCTGCAAGCAGGTTACTGTCTACCTTAAGGTGATAATTGTTTGGGGACGAACCAGACTGTCTTTATTTTCCTAGTAAAGGGCAAGGCCTGGCCTAAACAAGATAAGGGTTCGGATTTCATCACCGCTCCCTTCTTGCCCGCCTTAGGAAAATGAAACCTAACGCGAACCCAAGATTAAAATTTGGAATAGAACGAGACCGATAGGGTAACGAGCTTAATAGGAAACTCGTTCGAAAAATATTGGTTGCTCTTTAAGCACACTCCAAAGTTCATGATGGTTTCTGTCAGTTGAATGCGTGACTGCGCCGCCTTGTGATAGCGGTGAGGCCTTGGGTATCAAAGCTCCACTGAGCTTCCCTCGCCTCAATTCAACTTACTTTGACTCGGATTGATTCCAGAGGGGTTTGCTCAAATTGCAACGAATTCCCTTTCGAAGAAGCTGGTCTAGAAACAATCTAAGTGGAGCCATCATGCTTTTTAGGCGACCAGCCAAAACAAGCCTAATAGCATTACATGCTATTTTCTTGCGGTAAGTCCTTTGAATTTGACTTGCCACACGTAGCGAAGTGCTACATGTTTTCCACGAAAACACTCGAGGCATCAAACATGTCACGAATTGGGGGATGCTCATCAGGGTATTGGCCTTGCGGTTTACAGCGTGCGGAGTGCAATGCGCCCGTTACAAGAAAGTGTCATGAAGCGGCACAATTAGTAGTGGTGAAAATTAACGGTGTAAACAAATTTATTTCCTTGATCATGGAAGCATAATGTCTGACGGTTACGCGAATTCACTTCCTTCATCATGGAAGCATAACATCTGACGGTTACACGCTACTATTTTCTTCCACCACTCAATCGTTTCCACTTCCTACGAGACCATGGTACGTTTCAATATGACTTGTATAAATAGGTCTCACCTATTTCCACCAAAGGACAAGTTTTGGTCACGAGAGCAACATAGTATCCAGAAATCACCTGATAACTTTTCATTCAACTAGCCAGTTCTACTTTCTGATATAAGTCGTAAACAACCACACTTTCAGAATCAATTATTCTGGTCTCTACACTTTCTTCGCTTCCCTCCCTAAGACCAACCATTCTCCTTCACTTTGTGACCGAAGCAAGTCTAGAACGGATATTTCTTGGTTTAGGCCAGATTTGTACAGATTGATCTCTCGAATAAAAAGTACCCCCGTGCAGTACATTGTTTTGGGTTTAGACTCGTTTCTCATCCACACACACACGAATTTACCAATACCATCAGAAATTGTTTTCACCCACAAACAATTGGCGACCAAAGTGGGAGATTAGCCTCTCGGTTACAACATCAATTTCCAATTTCCAATTCCATTCTTCAACCCGATCTCAAGATGGTAGAACTTAGGTCCGGATCAGCAACAAACCCTGAGAACACTAGCACTGAAACCATCCCTGGTACTAACGTTCCTTCCAGTGGTATTAATACGCCACCTGCCAACACCAGCAGCGAGGAAAACGTTTCTTCAAGTGTGACAGCTCCAATCGTCACCAGAGCCATTGCTAATCCACCATCAAGATGAGAGACTGGAGGAGCCATAAGAAGTCGATCTCCTCTTACCACTGTTGATTTAATGGAAAGACAAAAGGTTCTCGTAAGGCTCACACAGACATGGCTACAACTCAGAAAGAGATACCTATTTTCCTCAAGACACTAACGGAACGTCTACCACAAGAGTCACGTCAACCCCAGATGGAGCTGACAAGGAATACTTTTAACATCCGGCGCAAGCACTTCATCAGGACGCGCGCTTATAGATGAAGAGGCCCGCGTTACTCTTGAACGTCTAGCAGAAGAGAATTAGCAATCCAATTTCTTCACACGTGAAGATCAGGAACGAATTCTCAAAAATCGAGGCAAAGAAAATCAGCAACCCTCTTGAGTTCACAGAGACCGTCTTCCCGTCTGCATGATTTCTGAGGACTTCGCCCACAAAATTGTGCAATCTATGATGAAACATTTATGTGAGGTTCTGTATTTCTCCAAGGCGCAGCGTCAAGGCATATTTGCATCCCTCAACCGCACTGCATCAGGAAATCAGTCGTTTCCAGCCAGGGAAGTCGTTCCCAAACCCCAACCTCTCCAGGAATGCACGATGGATAGATGAAACTGGGGACTCCTAACCACTGTTCACTTGAAGGATGTCGAGTTGGATATCACGCTGATTGACGCGGCCTCCAACTTCAACATTGTAACCGTCAAGGCTCTGAGAGTTGCAAGGAAAATCAAACAGAAGAAGCATATTCTTTCCCATGAGGAGAAAAACACGACTTGCCGACCAACACTATTTGTGCCGTCTTCCCATATGCCATATTGTATCAAGTCGTTTTTCGAAGTCAATGGTTAATAGCGCCCTCACTGGAGTTTTCTCCAAGAGACGCTTCGACGTTTGTCTCCAGGAGCCGCTTCATCGTTCTCTCCAGAATCGATCTGCATCAACGTTCTCCAGCAGCGGCTCCGCTTTAACGTTCACTCCAGCAGCCGCTCCGCTTCAGCGTCCTCTCCATAAGCTGCTCCAGGATCCGAAGCCGAAGCTTCAGCGTTTTGCTCCATAAGCTTTAACTCCTCTCCAAGTGCCGAAGCCGCTTCAACGCCTCTTTCCTGCCAAGGATCGTGCCGTAGCCGCCACTTCTTCCTGCCAAAGATCGTGTCATAACCGCCACGCTCCTTCCTTCCAAGGTTCGTGCCCGTAGCCACCACACTCCTCCCTGTCAAGGATCGTGATTGCATCCAACCAAGGTTCATAGTTGTGGCCACCTTTTGTTTCATCACATCAAATACCTGAGGACTTTTGCCCATCTATCAACCCGTAATCATCCTGATGTCATAACTAACGCCTGATGCTGCTCACTGATGAGGGAGCCTAAACTACCCAAAGCCCAATCATGTGCGAAGGACATGCCTAACGGGGACATAGCTAAGTAACTATCCTTAAAATAAATGTTTTATATCTATTAGGCATATTCAATAAATTTTAAAATATCTTAGTGTTGAGGCGTGCAAATTCCTCAACACCACTAATGTGTTGCTAGGCATGCTTCCTCAACACATTCTTCCTCTTGGTGTTGAGACGTGCAAATTCCTCAACACCACTACTGTGTTGCTAGGGATGCTTATTCAACACATTTTCCTCTTGGTGTTGAGACGTGCAAATTCCTCAACACCACTACTGTGTTGCTAGGGATGCTTCCTCAACACATTTTCCTCTTGGTGTTAAGACGTGCAAATTCCTTAATACCACTACTGTGTTGCTAGGGATGCTTCCCCAACACATTCTTCCCCTTGGTGTTGAGACGTGCAAATTCCTCAACACCGCTACTGTGTTGCTAGGCATGCTTCCTCAACACATTTTCCTCTTGGTATTGAGACGTCCAAATTCCTCAACACCACTACTGTGTTGCTAGGCATGCTTCCTCAACACATTCTTCCCCTTGGTGTTGAGACGTGCAAATTCCTCAACACCACTACTGTGTTGCTAGGCACGCTTCCTCAACACATTTTCCTCTTGGTGTTGAGACGTGCAAAGTCCTCAACACCACTACTGTGTTGCTAGGCATGCTTCCTCAACACATTCTTCTCCTTGGTGTTGAGACGTGCAAATTCCTCAACACCACTACTGTGTTGCTAGGCATGCTTCCTCAACACATTCTTCCTCTTGGTGTTGAGACGTGCAAATTCCTCAACACCACTACTGTGTTGCTAGGCATGCTTCCTCAACACATTCTTCCTCTTGATGTTGAGACGTGCAAATTCCTCAACACCACTACTGTGTTGCTACGCATGCTTCCTCAACACATTTTCCTCTTAGTGTTGAGACGTGAAAATTCCTCAACACTCACTACTGTGTTGCCAGGCATGCTGCCTCAGAACCTGGCGACTAAAGAAAAAAGAGTACAATATTAAGCAAACTTAGAAGTTGGACTCGAATATGTTGCCTCATTAAAACCTTGACAAGGAAAACCCAGTGGGATAAAACCTTGACAAAAGGAAAAGAGTACAACATGACAGATGCAAGTAAAGGTGATTCGTTGCAGATGATCACTTTGCACCGTTAAAGTTGACTAGTTGCTTCACAACTCTTAAGTCAGAAAGTCCTCGTGGGAAAACAATATCCTTAGCTGGGAAATTACATTCCCGATGTTTGTTGTTGTTGTTGATGGTGGTTTTTAGCTTAGGGTTAAAATCGTAAAACCTTGCATCTGATGTGACGCCACTCTGTAAGGAAACGGAGTCGTGAGTGTTAACCTCTCCACTGGCATATTTATTGAGCCGTTCAATATATTTACATGAAATTTATCCAGACTGGCGCATGTAGCAACCATCCCAGACGTCCTGTAAATTCCGGCACCTTGCCTATATTCACTGAATATAAGTTACTTTGAATGCTTTCTATGCTATGTTCCCCGGCTGAACCCTTAATGTTGATATGGCATGAAAATTTGTGTTCACTCGCAGCAGAGTAGCATAAATTTCCAAATATCAATGATAAGGTCTTTGCATAAGGTATTCAATCAGAAAGCATACTGCTCTCTGGCTATGAACTTAAAGAACTCTGTGTCAACACATAGAATTCAATCAATTACTTTTGCGCCTTGCGCAGTATACCAGACCTTGCTTGTCGGTAGTAATCCTAGGAAAAATAGATAATTAATCCTCCATGGATAAGTAGGTGTAAAACCTTGCCCAGAGTCAGAAAACAGGGAGCCGCAGCAGCAAAGGAAGGTGTGGCCATGCCATAGCGCCACTTGCCATTGGCCACGCCCCATCCTAAAACCGGCTCTATTTCCCTCGACCAATCAGGTCGCTTTAAACTCGCCAAACGCACATAAGTTGGGGCTGGGCCCATACTTGCCGGACCCATCTCCCATCGACCAATTAGGTTGCTGTAAATCCGCCACACTCACACCAGAAGTGTATCCATGCCCATGCTTGGCCGGCCCCTCTCCTTCCTACCGACCAATTAGGTCACTTTAAATGCGCCGCAAGCACTAGAGGTGTGGTCGAGCCTGATGTTTGTCCGGCCCTTTTTCTTGGCCAATCAAGTCGCTCTAAACTTTCCGCATACGTTAAAGGAAAAACGCACGCTGCCGCGCCACCATACTAACTGGCAAGCAAAATGCCTCCTGCCATAACAACATATTGATCGGCATGCCAACATGCCACTCTGCCGCAGTAACATGCTAAACATGCCACTTCGTGGCAACATGCCATAAATAGCGCCCTATGTGCCAACCTACCTCCTGTTCGTGGCCAAGCCATGAAAAACTTATGATTAGGGTTTTCTGGGCAAAAGCATGCCTATGCATTAACCAAAGCCCTAATTTCCAGTCGTGGCACAAATTATGCCACTCCAACCCCACAACATGCCACGAGATGAGTGGGACCCAGGAAGCCCTAGGGTTGGCGCCATATCATAGCCACCCACGGCAATCCCTACTCTTGTGGCCGTTTCCACACTATGGCCTTGCCATAACTCTTTTGGCATAGCTATGGCGCCATTTGCACAAAAGTATTGCCATGCCGCGACCGCATACCACACACACTAATTAGGGTTTCGACATGCCAAACCCTAATTTGGGCAAAGTTGCTACGCCAATCAAAGCCAAATAACGTTTCTAATGTGTTGGGATTGATGTGGCAACATGGCCAATGTTGCCACGCCACATGTGGGTCCAACACCATGGCGCCAAACCCTAGCATTGGCCATGTCGCCAAACCCTATCCTTGGCCACGACGCCAAACCCTATCCTTGGCCATGCCGCCAAATCTTGGCTTTGGCCATGCTACAACGCCACTGGCATGCCTATATGCCACGACTACTAGCATGCCGCTATGCCATGGCTCCACCAGGCGCCACTATGCCAATGGCGCCACTTCGCTATACAACAAGATGCGACCATAATCAATGGCCATCCTTCCTCATGAGATGCAATCTCAGCCATCCAAGTTCTCCACCGAACTGACAGACTTGTGGCAAGCTTCAGGCGACCAGCTGCCTAAATCTAGTGTCCATGGCTACGCCAGGCGCCACTTGCACCACTGTGCCACTGGTATGCACGAGCCATGCCAGCCAAAATGCCACCGCGCCATTATCAGGCGCCAACACAAGGTATCCATAATTAACCGCTATCCTCCTTCATGAGATGCGATTTCAGCATCGAAGTTCGCCACCGAACTGACAAACCTGTGGCAAGTTTTAGGCGACCAGCCAAAACAAGCCTAATAGCATTACATGCTATTTTCTTGCGGTAAGTCCCTTGACTTCGACTTGCCACACGTAGCGAAGTGTTACATGTTTTCCA
The DNA here is from genome assembly GCF_003573695.1 of Papaver somniferum. Lineage (NCBI taxonomy): Eukaryota > Viridiplantae > Streptophyta > Magnoliopsida > Ranunculales > Papaveraceae > Papaver > Papaver somniferum. The sequence goes on along the minus strand of NC_039359.1, from coordinate 113,353,821 downwards.
CGAAAACACTCGAGACATCAAACATGTCACAAACTGGGGGATGCTTATCAGGGTATTGGTCTGGTGGTTTACAACGTGCAGCGTGCAAAGCGCCCGTTACAATAAAGTGTCATGAAGCGGGACAATTAGTGGTGGTGAAAAGTAACGGTGTAAACAAATTTATTTCCTTCATCATGGAAGCATAATGTCTGACGGTTACACGAATTCACTTCCTTCATCATGGAAGCATAACGTCTGACGGTTACACGTTACTCTTTTCTTCCACCACTCAATCGTTTCCACTTCCTACGAGACCAGGGTACATTTCAATATGACATGTATAAATAGGTCTCACCTATTTTCACCAAAGAAAAGTTTTGGTCAGGAGAGCAACAAAGTATCCAGAAATCACCTGATAGCTTTTCATTCAGCTAGCCAGTTCTACTTTTTGATACAAGTCGTAAACAACTACACCTTCATAATCAACTATTCTGGTCTCTACACTTTCTTTGCTTCCCTCCCTAAGACCAACCCTTCTCCTTCACTTTGTGACCGAAGCAAGTCTGGAATGGCCATTTCTTGGTTTAGGCCAGATTTGTACAGATTTATATCTTGAATCAAAAGTACTCACGTGCAATACATTGTTTTGGGTTTAGACTCGTTTCTCATCCACACACACACACACACACGAATTTACCAAAACCAGTAGAAACCGTTTTCACCCACAAACAGTTGTCTCATTAAAAACCTTGCCGAGTAACAAAACCATGTGGGAAAAAGCAACCTCAGTGAAGGAAAATAGTTCAACACACCATTAGATGCTCCCCCTGATGTCAGAAAATTTTCATTAGTCTAATGCAGTCAGAAGGAGTTTATCATATTTTACTTTGGTGACTTGAATGTTTATAAGACCATGTTGTTGATTATGGAAGTTTCGTTGCTTAAGAGAATACCATCATTTATTTGATTCAGATATTTTCAGTAATATCAACGCGATCGTTATGTCTTCAACGTTCAACATACTTGATGTTTTTAGTGTTGTCTCACTAAAAACCTTGTCGAGTAACAAAACCCTTTGGGAAAAACTATTCTCGATCGAAGAGAAACAGAGTACAACACAATTTCAATTTCGAAGTAAAATATGTCGACATCATATCCTTGGATCCTCCCCCTGATGTCGACATCTCCCCCTGATTACTTTCAGAGTTGTTCCAAACAGTTCCTTTGGTGATGTAGTTTTCGAATCTGAATATCGATAATGACTTAGAAAATAGTCTATCATATCTCCCCCTGATTACTTTCGTTGGAGAAGATATTATTGTTCCTTCATAACCAACAACTTTTGGATTGCACTTTCATTAGCATTCCTTTTTATGCCCGTGTAGGGATAAAACAAATTTATGTCAATGGTTACTTTTGAGTACACGATACGTTCACTATACCATTCCAATAACGTTGTGTTGGCTGTGAGCTATATCTATCTAATAAGTTCCCTGAGGATGTAAAATTTAATCGAGTACATTATTATACTAAGTACAAGAATGCGTCTACTGTACTTAGATATGGGAATTTCATCTCCCAACACATCTTCGTCATCTTCCTTTAGACGAAATGGTCTCTTACTTACATTTGAACCTCGACTAATCATGGGAGTGCTATTAGGATGCATGTCTTTGTTAAATTTCCTGACAACTTTAAACATATGCAAACTGGTGGAATAATATACCACAAGCTCAGTATTCGGTCGAGCTTTCCCCAAACTTTTCATCTCAAATTCGGATTTCAAATAGCTTTTAAGGTCTCTTATTACATCAAGAGTACCCATCATGTCTGTACCATCGACGTAGATAGCTACAATTTCAAATCAGGAGCTTTCTTGTGAATACGCAAGGAAAAATACCTTACTTGTCTATCCCCTCCAAATCAAATAGTCACTTAGACGGGTATACCACATCCGCCTGATTGCTTCAATCTATAAGTGAGCGTTTTATCTAATTGTAGACGCACTATATGGTTTAGAGTCACTTGATTTGGAAACAAAAGGCTATCTCTTAATTCTTTTAGATATACGTGACAACCGCATACATATGCTGCATTTCAAGACCTTCTGAAATTACCAAGCTAATTAAGTAGCGGAACACTATAAAGTTCACTACAAGAGAACAATTCCAGGGCTTTGTGAGAAACCTCGCGCCACAAGGCGAGTCTTTATACTTTAAGACTGCTTTCTTCTCATTATGCTTTGTGACAAATTAATCATATATGTCCAATAGGCTTTACACTTGGTTGGTTAGCACTACCACACCAAATACCTGTATATTTGTCAAAGAACCAAGTTCTACCTGGATTGTATAGGACAAATATGCTCTTCGCTGACATTAACCAATAAGAAGCATGGTTTTATCTCGTCGTGCTCTATTTTATTGAGCAACTATATATAAAAATAATCATTAATATGTTCGCACGATCTTTCCATTGACTCGTGTGTGTTCTCATAATCCTTTAGGATTTCATTGTTCTCTGGAATCATTAAACTTCAGAGCGTCCTCCAGTATTGATTCATGGACATAGTCAGAGTCAATCAAATGAGATGATTTCATTAATAATACAAATTAGGTTGTGCCTTACTCATCTACTTCCTTTCTAGGTGAGTATTGATCGAACCTGGTGGTCTCTCCATCTTCCTTTGTGGAGCCATAGCCTTAACTATACTTCCACCAAGTGTAGTAGTTACAACACCCTAGTCTATGGTGTACCCCATACCGAGGATTTCTAACCTTGCATGAACATTTGCATCTGGTAAGTGTAATCTTGTCACATTGTCGATATCAGTGCACTTTCTGAAATCGATTATTCTTTGTCACTTCGCATTTACATTTGTGGAGTACAAGAATCAATATGAGACACAGTTGGGAACACACCACGATAATTCCTGTCGTTCCCTTAAAAAATACTTTTTCTTATCTCCCCCTAACGACGAGAAACACTGTCAACCCGCAAATATAGCGGTAAGAGATCTCCCGCCAAAAAGTTTTAAAATACGGATAATTATTGAGAACTCATTTCCAACGTAACTACTTAACAGTTTTGAAGACCCATCATAGTACGATGTGGAGTCGTAATGGCACATATATAGTGCAACCAAAAATGCGTAAGAACACGAATGTCAGGCTTAAATCCAGTTACCAACTGGTACGCAGAAAAGGTTGACTAACATTGGGTTCTAAAACGAATTAAGTAAAGATGCATGTAATATTGCATATTCCCCAAGCAGTTAAATGTAGGTTTGTACGCATAACCATGCCTTAGGCACCATCTGTAACCTTTGATGATAGCGCGAGACCATGGGGTATAGGATGCTCTACATTGATCCTATTAAGCATGGAGTAACCATCAATTCCTTTTGATGTATACTCTCTAGCATTTACAAGGGGTGGTGAGTCCTTACATGTATAATATGTGCTAGTAGTTTTCCAAACACAGCATTACTTGGGAACTATAACTAGTCCAAAATGTCAAAAATCCACGAGAGGCATAAGTCACTTTAATGGTCCGCATTCTGCATGGATATTTTTCTAAATATCACCTTATTTTCTTTGTAATATGGATTGTTTTCCATTTGCATCTTAGGATGGTCTCGGTCCTATTTTACTGAAGACTTTGTAAAATGAGTGATATGCTTTCTTACTTAAAAGCACAATGGGAATGGGGGTTGTGCATCTAGTACTTTAGAAAACACTTATTGAGCAATATGCCATCACTTCGCATTTTGTCAATCTTTTTTCCGTTCTTTCATTCACTCAAATAAAGTGATATACGTATGAGTCATTTCAAAACGATCATCATGTCACAACCAAAGTAGCTTTATAGTTATGCCATAGTCTGTATGAGTCAATACCCAATATTTCATTCTCGGGTTCAATATGGATTCAATATGCAAATATTAGTGATTTACATTTCACCAAATCGACTCGTAAATTTCTCTAAGAATATGCTTCCTTCCATATTCATTAAAGGTTATGAAAGATGCAATCAATTACATCCTCATCACTGTGAGGTTCCACACGATATCCATTTGCATGGGTTTCTTTGGAATTTAACAAGGTGTGGTTATCTCTCGGTACATGTAAAGATTTTGTGACCTCTTTGTTCTATCTTGAAAACAAATTTTGAGCAATGATGCGCTCGATGATCCAACCCTCGTAGTCACATTATAAGGAAATAGTTCAACAACTAGTTTAAAAGCCTTAAGCTGGTGGGAGGAATACCACTATCTGTTAGACATTGAGTCTTGAGATATTAAATAAGTGGTGTGGCCTTATTAGTAACAAAAGTGAGATTCAACTCAAGTACTTTAGAGTGAATATATGTTACGTTTCGGGGAGGATGATATATTTTTCATCCGGATCTCAAGTGCTATAGAGAATTTATGTCTCGTGGGAATGATGTATTTTTCATTCCATGAGCACAGACATTGGATCTAATTCAAATAATTGGCCAGGAAAAGTTCTTCTTGTCATTAGAGTTGATGTCTAAAGTATGACCTTTCCAGTGGAAATTGGTTGCTACTATGGTACCCGCATTCCATTGCTTGTACCAATACCGGTAAGAAGATTCATTCCCAACTCTTTTTACATGCTTCACTTGTGTCAGTACGTCTAGCCCTAATTACTTCGGGGATCTTATTATTTCCAGTTTCTCTACGATTAGCTTAATTTGAGAAATTTCTTCATCTCAACGGGTCAAGAGAATCTCATTTTGAATGTCAACCATTTACTTTAGGTTGAATATCCTACTAAAGACAGTTAATCTCTTGTTGATACTTTAACATATACTGGTTCATTAGTTTATGGATGAAGTAAAAAAAATGGAAGAGGGGGGAAAAATCAGACTCATATCACTTTTTCTGAGTTCTTCCACAAAAATTGGGATGCATGTGTTTAGAAACACAAGGGAATATGTAGCTCTACCTTTTAGACAGTGCGTTGTCATTGGCATAAAGTTGTATGAAGGAATATATTCCTTATTCTTTTTCAAAGACATGATTTCCACCTCAAATGCACAATAATGATGCTCAAGTACTTCTGAGTCCAAAATGTCATTTTTGCGTCGAGTTAGGTCCAACTGGAAAAGACCTTACTAAAAAAAAATCATAACCCGGTTAGCAGCCAAATTATGATGATCCAGTTAGTAGTGTTAACTCGTTAAGGTCATAACGTGTTCAAGGCCCATGGAGAGTTACATTCCCATTAAAAAAAAGGGCAATAGTGCAGTTTAATGTTTTGGTTTCACAGGAATTAAAACAAATAATTGAATGACATAATTTTTAAATAAGTGTGATGTTTATACGAAATAAATAATAATTATTATTATTTAATTGTATTGCATGTGCATGAATGTATTTGTGGAAACTAAATAATTATCTTTGTATTTGACTTTGCATGAATGCATGAATATATTTTAATTTTTTATTATTTTAATTGTATTTGCAGTGCATGAATGTATTGGTGGAAAGTAAATAGTTATCCTTGTATTTGACTTTGCATGAATGCATGAATATATTTTAATTATTCATTATTTTAATTGTATTTGCGTGTGCATGAGTGTATTTGTGGAAACTAAATAGTTACCCAAATATTTGACTTTGGATGAATGCATGAATATATTTTAATTATTATTATTTTAATTGTATTTGCATGTGCATGAATGTATTTGTGCAAATTAAATAGTTATCCTTATATTTCACTTTGCATGAATGCATGCAAATATTTTAATATTTTATTATTTTAATTGTATTTGCATGTGCATGAATGTATTTGTGGAAATTAAATAGTTATCTCTATATTTGACTTTGCATGAATACATGAATATATTTTAATTTTTTATTATTTTTGTTAGAGCACTGCTCAGTAGAACTCGCATGCGTTGGTATCTCAAGCACGTTTGTCTAGTTTAGTTGTAAAAACTGTATGTCTTGATTTCTAGACTACTTATAGCTAAGTCTCGGTTTAGGACATATTAGTGTAGTTGAGCTCCAGACTCCATGGCGATTATCTTACGAAGACGAAGAACTACTCGAGGAACCAGTGGAACTTCATCCGACTAAAAGGTATATGGAGACTTGAACTTATCTATCACTCAAAAGTCTATCTCTCTATCTCCCACTCTTGAGACAAAGTCGTATAAGTATGATAGTTTTCATACATACACATTTGCTATTTCGAGCCGAGTTTACTCGCCTATATTTTTCTCGAAATACGTGTAGGTAAGCTTTCGCTTTAACCACTTTTCATATTTATCTGTGACGAAAGTCATGATGACGTTTCAATCTTGAAAATAGCTTTGATGACGATAGTCGTGAATAAAGATTGTTATAACATTTTAGAAGAATGTTTCAATGTGAAAAAGCGGGGGTCTAACAACACCACCCAATATTTCGCTTAGCAATCTGTATGGACTAACTCCGAAATACTTTCTAGAGAATCAACTAGACAGTCAGACTCAATCTAGGTAAAAGTATCTCAAGGAGTTAATATCTCTCTCTTGTTTTGATTTACTCGAGCTAATAGAAATCAGTGAGTCTTTAATCAAACACAAGGAATAACTTGGATGGTACCAAAGACCAATATCTAAGGATCAATCAAAGACAATCAACAACCAAAGGTTGGATTACTCTAATTGATGATCTAACGCACAACCTGTATTATTTCAATTATAAAGATAAAACAATATAATGCGGAAACTGAAATGACACAGACACCATAAATTTTTTTAACGAGGAAACCGCAAATGCAGAAAAACCCCGGGACCTAGTCCAAATTGAACACGCATTGTATTAAGCCGCTACAGACACTAGCCTACTCCAAGCTAACTTCGGATTGGACTGTAGTTGAACCCCAATCAGTCTCCCACTTATCCAAGGTACAGTTATACCCCTACGCCTTTGATCCTAGCAGGATACTGCGCACTTGATTCCCTTAGCTGATCTCTCCCACAACTAAGAGTTGCTACGACCCAAAATCGCAGGCTTTGACAATAAACAAATCTGTCTCACACAGACAAGTCTATCAAAGGATCAACCTGTCTCCCATAGAAAAACCCTAAAGTTTTTGTTCCATCTTTTGATAATAATCAAGGTGAACAGGAACCAATTGATAATCCGGTCTTATATTCCCGAAGAACAACCTAGATAAATCAATCACCTCACGACAATCTTAATCGTGTGGTAGCGAAACAAGATGTTGCGGAATCACAAACAATGAGACGAAGATGTTTGTGATTACTTTTTATATCTTGCCTATCGGAGATATTAATCTCAAGCCAGACAATCTAATTGTACTCGTACGATAGAAAATGCAAGATCAGATCACACAACTACGATAAAAGTAGTATCGGTATGGGTTCACAATCCCAATTAAGTCTTTAAGTCGTTAACCTGGTTTTAGAAGAAGAAAACCAAAGGTTAAAGGAGAAACAACTCTAGCACGCAAACTAGTATCACACGTGAGGTGTGGGGATTAGTTTTGCAGATTTTCTAGATGTCCCCTTATATAGTCTTTCAAATCAGGGTTTAGCCTTGGTCACAAAACAAACAATATCCACCGTTATATGAAAACCTGGTTTAGATTCAAGCTAATATTTCTCAACCGTTAGATCGAAAACTTAGCTTGTTATACACAAATGAAATGCACGATTCTAGGTTTGTTAACCGTACCCAAACGTGTACATTGTTGGTTCAACAATAGTTAACCAAAAGGTTAGCCATATGAGCATTTCATGCCAACCATATTCTTCTTCACCATAACTAGTTCAAATGAACTTGTTAGAGAGTTGTTCAATTGCAAGGAAATCTTATGTATTACACAAGACACAATTGAAGAAAAGATGATTTGATTCACTCGAATCAGTTCATGAACTTTATAGCCACAGTTTGCAAATTGCATTCCTTAGTCTTTATAAGTTTAAGTTCAGAAATCATCTTCAGATATATAACCTTCTTAAGTTCGCGCACTAGGTTCGCGGACTTAAGCAACCGGGCAGAGTTTACAAACTCCAGCAGAAAATCTCGGAAAAGACTTTCCACCGGTTCGCGGACTGGGTTCGGGACTGGGTTACTGGTATTCACGCAACAAATTTGTAAACTCCAGCAGAATATCTCGGGATGAGAAGTTCGGCAGTTCGCGGACTTGGTAACAAGCCATTCTTCCGGTTTCTCTTGATCAACAAAATTCACAAACTTTGGTTTAAGGGATAGGACTTATGCACATATGTGTTTCCAAAACAATACTTATGTCCGTCATTGGTTATGTAATCTAAACTCTCATTCCAACCATTGAAACATTCTTAGAGGACGTTATATAGTTGTTACACCATTTCTCGTCAAAGCAATTTTCAAAGTGATTGAAACATATCATGACTTTCGTCACTAGGTAAAGATAAACATGGTCGAAGCGAAACGCTTACCAACACATATTTTGAGATATAGATAGGCGAGGTATACTCGGCTCGAAATACCAAATGTGTATAATCTAAGTCTATACATAGCATACGACTTTTTGTCTCAAGAAGTAGGATATTGAGTAGATAGACTTTTGAGTGACAGATAAGTCCAAGTCTTCACATACCTTTTTGTCGAGAAGTTCCACCGGTTCCTTGAGTAGTTATTCTTCTTGTATGATGAATCGCCATGAAGTCCTTGAGCTCAACTACACTTTCTATCCTAATCCAAGACTTAGCTATAGTAGACTAGAAATCAAGACCTATAGTTTTTATCACTAACATTGACAAACATCTTGAGATAGCAACGCATGCGTGTTCGACCGAGCAATGCTATAACAATCTCCTCCTTTGTCAATTTTAGTGACAAAACTATCAATACATATGGAATACAAAAAAGATAAAGAAACTCTAGTAGATCCTATTCCACATGTCTAATCTTCAACATTCCTCGAATCTTCGTCACTTCCAAGTACTCCAATGATCCCAAAGGTTGTAAGTTTAGCATCACCGTTGTTGAAGATCTGTAGCTATAACAATGAGAAAGTATCGGTCTCGATCATTGTTATACAGTGTCATAGTATTATTACACAATGTCAAATTCCAATTGTATCACAACTTCAACAATATTACTATGGTGATATGTATCACTCCCCCTTAGTCAATACTCCATCTCACATGGAAACCACTCCCCCTTACACAATGATCCGAAAACCATATGTATTTGTAGTGTGAAATACATATTAATTCTCCCCCTTTTTGTCAATAAAATTGGAAAAGGTACAAGAACAGGATCATAATGAAATTTCCGCAAGAGACATTTCATGACTAAAATAAAATACATACCATATAATTTAGATGCAATCACATAGCCGAAGCTAATAGCATTCATCAAGGAGTTTAAAGATACAAGATAACCCCTTTAAAATTCCACAGCCGCACACCCCTCGAGATATGCACAAGTTCAAAAGAACTCTCCCCCATTTGATGTCATCCCCAAGGGAACAACAAGAGCGACCTTAATTTCAAAAGAAAAGAAAGATTTTTATTGGACACCAAAAACCATGAGAATGGTCCAGAAACTCAATCAAATTAATCACAAGTAAACCCATGATTAATTTAATCGGAATACGCAATCAAATTAAATACAAAAGTGATCAACTTAATTGATTATGCTCGACATAAGAGAACTTACGGAGCATACGACTAACATAACCATTAGAAAATGAATAGGATAGTCGTTCATATACTCAACATAAGAGGAATCTTACGGAGTATGAAAATACTCAACTATATTAATTACAAGAGAACCCATAATTAATCTAATTGGAATACACAACCAAACTAATTACAAAAGTAATCAATTTAATTGTCATTTGTTTTGCTCGACATAAAAAGACTTATGGAGCAATAACTAAATAACCAAACAAGATGATTAATTTAGTTCAATAATGATCAACGTAAAGTACCTTACGGAACAACCAACAAAGTTAATCAAAAATTAATTAACTTGGTTGTATCGTGCTCAACATAAGACACATTACGGAGCCTCACAGTATTACATAAAATATGGATCAGTGAAGATCAATATTGTGGGATACACAAGGATTCATTCTATCTTCCATCACTATTTGCATAACAATTTTTAATAGACATAATCCCTGAACACAAAATATTTTAACCTATCTTCCATCAAAGAATTGACAATATAGGCTTAACTTTTGTATATGTCAAAAGTCTATTCATCCTTAAATCAATACATGAATACCGATCATGAACGACTTTACTTTTGACAAAATATGGGACAACATAGTTCACGGACGTAAACACCAATATCCCATAACAAATTGCAATATAACAAATCATAAAGATTAAATACTGCAAACCATCATCCTCCAAATATTTTTAGAATTTAAACCAAATAACCTAAAAAAGAACAAGAAGATGAAAATAATAGTTATGTGTAGTCACAATCATCGCTATTCGAGCACTAGTTATTCTTCCAACTAAACCAAAAAGAAGACTTACTAGGCAACAAACAAACTTCTATGATGCATTTCACTTACTTTGAAAATTCTTCTCATATTCCCTATATTCATCAAGCTTATCTTCGATTAGATCAATCCTAGATTCAAGATTATCCACCTTTTCTTCAAGTCTCTTGGAGGAAGCTTCGAGTTCACTTTTCAGGGCACGTACTTGATCCAAGACAAGATTCATGGTTAAAGAGAGCTTATCAAATTGTGAGATTGAAGGATTCTCATCAGACGATGAGATACGCTTGTCATAACACATCTCGTTATCGGAAGAATCAAAACGAATCTTCTTAGAGGGAAACAGAACAGTCCATACATCACTTTCTTTGATTGAAAGACTAGAGGAGGACATGATAGAGAAGATAAATGAAATGATCATCTAGAAGAGGAGAAACTTCATTTTAAAAGAATGAAGATGAAGAATTTCCTAAAATGACCTTTTACCAAACCCTAACAGAATTAGGTTATCAACATAAAAAGTCTTTTAAAGAGTTAGAAAACCATACATGAACAATAACGGTACAACAAAAGCCAAAAATAGAGAATTAACAGACACATTCCAACACAACCCTCTCGAAAAATCATGATTCTTTCCTAAGAGGGATAAACGAAAGAATCATGAATAACAAGATTATAAATCATAATCAATCCAATCCAATATAGGACTGGGATATGTCTCGTGGGGGGAGGAATTATTTGTTAATCCAAGTTTTTGCTTATTCCTTAGAAAAGAAGAGTTATGCACATCATTCTTTTCCCTTTTAATCACAGTTTTGAAGAACTTGATTGTTGATTTGCGCAAATTCTGCACCGTTCTAGAAATCACTTTTTGAGGGAAAAAGGATTTCACAGGAGATTTCTTCTTCTTCTGCACACAGCGTTTAGCAAAGCAGGATTGTTTTTGATTATTCGTGCTAAGATGATCCTGATTTTTACACAAGGAAACCGAGAGTTTTGGTAGCATCTTGTGTTTTTCTATATCACCCTTGTTGTCAAGATGACTGGAGAGTGATACATAATCGGGTGACATTTGTTGACACGGCTTACGAGACACAGTCGGAGTTATTCGACAAGTCGTGTAAGAATCACGATTGTGATTTTCAGCAAAGAGATTAAGAGAACAATCACAAATTTCATCCTCAGGACAATAATCAAGAGTATTCATCGCTTTAGTTATCTTAGTCACCTTAGTATCTGGACCATTGGAAGTATGCACACTTTTACAACACACGAGACCAGTTTCACTAGTACAGTTTTTCTGAACTCTCTTATCCCCCTTTTTGATTGATTGAACCTTTTTTTGAGACTTGATTTTACTTTGTCTAAGAATTTTCTTAAGCTGTTATATAAACCGAGACAACGTAGAAATAAAGCAATTCTCATTTTTCTTATCAATCAATTTAGGACGGTGAGATTTTCCATCAGGAGTAGTAACATGATTGCTAGACACGTGATGTTTATCTCTTGATTTAAGTTCGCGATCGAAAATTTTAAGCTTCCCAACAAGCGTATTTCGCGAAATAGTATCAAGGTTATTTCCCTCAACGATGGCATGTTTTTTAGATTCATATTTAGATGGCAGCGGTTTGAGAATCTTCATCACAATTTCCCTTTCAGGAATAATCTTACCCAATGCACATGATGCATTAACAATTTCAGACATTTTGTGATGAAATTCATCAAATGACTCTTCTTCTGCCATATGTAGGTTTTCCCATTCAGAGTTAAGGTTTTGAAGCCTAGCTTCCTTTTCGCTGATGTTACCTTCAAATACAGTTTCTAAAGTATCCAAAGCATCTTAAGACATAGAGCATGAAGCCACATGGTGTCGAAGATCTGGGGTGATGGCATGCATGATGGCATTCAAACCCTCGGAGTTTTGCTTTGCAGCAAGTGACTCAGCAACAATATATGTACCGATGTTTTTAGGCATGGTAGTATTTTCAACTATAATGACGGGAACCTCATAGCCATTAATAACATAAACCCATGATTGGAAATCGCGCGATTGAAGAAAAGTACGCATATCAATTTTTCACCATAGGTAGTTTGAGCCATCGAAGACTGGTGGTACGTTTACTGAGATAACACAACTGTCCATAGAGTCAGATCACTACAAACACATACTTGTAAGGTCTTGAACGTGTTTGCCTGCTATGATACCAATTGAAAAAGCGGGGGTCTAACAACACCACCCAATATTTCGCTTAGCAATCTGTATGGACTAACTCCGAAATACTTTCTAGAGAATCAACTATGCAGTCAAATTCAATATAAGTAAAAGTATCTCAAGGAGTTAATATCTCTATCTTATTTTGATTTACTCGAGCTAATAGAAATCAGCGAGTCTTTAATCAAACACAAGGAATAACTTGGATGGTATCAAAGACCAATATCCAAGGATCAATCAATGACAATCAACAACCAAAGGTTGGATTACTCTAATTGATGATCTAACGCACAACCTGTATTATTTCAATTATAAAGATAAAACAATATAATGCGGAAACTGAAATAACACAGACACTAGAAATTTTGTTAACGAGGAAATCGCAAATGTAGAAAAATCCCGGGACCTAGTCCAGATTGAACACACACTGTATTAAGCCGCTACAGACACTAGCCTACTCCAAGCTAACTTCAGATTGGACTGTAGTTGAACCCCAATCAGTCTCCCACTGATCCAAGGTACAGTTTTACTCCGTACGCCTATGATCCCAGCAGGATACTACGCACTTGATTCCCTTAGCTGATCTCACCCAAAACCAAGAGTTGCTACGACCCAAAATCGCAGGCTTTGAAAATAAACAAATATGTCTCACACAGACAAGTCTATCAAAGGATTAATCTGTCTCTCACAGAAAAACCCTAAATTTTTTGTTCCGTCTTTAAATAATAATCAAGGTGAACATGAACCAATTGATAATCCAATCTTATATTCCCGAAGAATATCCTAGATAAATCAATCACATCATAAAAATCTTAATCGTATGGTAGCGAAACAAGATGTTGCGGAATCACAAACAATGAGACGAAGATATTTGTGATTACTTTTTATATCTTGCCTATCGGAGATATTAATCTCAATCCAATCAATCTGATTGTACTCGTACGATATAAGATGCAAGATCAAATCACACAACTAAGATAAAAGTAGTACCGGTATGGGTTCACAATCCTAATGAAGTCTTTAAGTCGTTAACCTGGTTTTAGAAGAAGAAAACCAAAGGTTAAAGTAGAAACGTCTCTAGTACGCAAACTAGTATCACACGTGAGGTGTGGGGATTAGTTTTGCAGAGTTGCTAGATGTCCCCTTATATAGTCTTTCAAATCAGGGTTTCGCCTTGGTTACAAAGCAAACAATATCCACCGTTAGATGAAAACCTGATTTAGACTCAAGCTAATATTTCTCAACCGTTAGATCGAAAACTTAGCTTGTTATACACAAATGAAATGCACGCTTCTAGTTTGTTAACCGTACCCAAACGTGTACATTGTTGGTTCAACAACAGTTAACCAAAAGGTTATCTATATGAGCATTTCATACCAATCATATTCTTCTTCACCGTAACTAGTTCAAATGACTCAAATGAACTAGTTAGAGAGTTGTTCAATTGCAAGGAAATCTTATGTATTACACAAGACACAATTGAAGCAAAGATGATTTGATTCACTCGAATCTTCATGAACTTTATATCCACAGTTTGCAAATTGTATTCCTTAGTCTTTATAAGTTTAAGTTCAGAAATCATCTTCAGATATATAACCTTCTTAAGTTCGCACACTAGGTTCGCGGACTTAAGCAACCGGGCAGAGTTTACAAACTCCAGCAGAAAGTCTCGGCAAAGACTTTCCGCTGTTTCGCGGACTGGGTTCGGGACTGGTACTCATGCAACAAGTTTGTCAAATCCAGCAGAATTTCTCGGGATGAGAAGTTCGGTAGTTCGCGGATTTGGCGACAAGCCATTCTTCTGGTTTCTCTTGATCAACAAAGTTCGCAAACTTTAGTTCAAGGGATAGAACTTATGCACATATGTGTTTCCACGACAATACTTATGTCCATCATTGGTTATGTAATCTAAACTCTCATTCCAACCATTGAAACATTCTTAGAGGACGTTATATAGTAGTTACACCATTTCTCGTCAAAGCAATTCTCAAAGTGATTGAAACATATCATGACTTTCGTCACTAGGTAAAGATAAACATGGTCGAAGCGAAACGCTTACCAACACATATTTCGAGATATAGATAGGCGAGGTATACTCGGCTCGAAATACCAAGTGTTTATAATCTAAGTCTATATATAGCATACGACTTTTTATCTCAAGAAGTGGGAGATATAGTAGATAGATTTTTGAGTGACAGATAAGTTCAGGTCTTCACATACCTTTTTGTCGAGAAGTTCCACCGGTTCCTTTAGTAGTTCTTCTTCTTGTATTATGAATCGCCATGAAATCCTTGAGCTCAACTATACTTTCTATCCTAGTCTGAGACTTAGCTATAGTAGACTAGAAATCAAGACTTATAGTATTGATTACTAACATTGACAAACATGCTAAAGATAGCTACGCATGCGAGTTCGACCGAGCAATGCTCTAACACAATGATTGAAATGTTAAGTTGAGATTATGTAACCAACTATGGGCATATATAATGTGTTCAAACTAGTGTATAAATCCATGTGCCGAAAACCAATTGTGTGCACTTGTGCATGCGACATTGGTAAAGGAGACAGGTTGGGTACGCATACCCGTACGCGTTCTGGCGGAAGTTTTCTAACCAAAATTTTCTGCTGGAGTTGGTAGGTTCCAAACTGGAAAACCAGTCACCTTAGGTACACGTACTCGTACACGCTGCCGATTTTCCAAACTTAAATCCTGTTAGCTATGGTACATGTACTCGTAAGCGTACTCAAGCTGGTTATTTCTCAAATCCGAAGTTCATGAACTTAAAACAATAAATAAATAAGGAATACAATCTTTGCAAACCATGGTTATAGTGTTCATGAATTGATTCAAGTAATCAAACCGATTTTGTTTCAATTGTGTCTATGAATAAAGACCTAAGCAATTGAATAACTCTATCAACTAGTTCTTATGAGTCATTTGAACTAGTTATGAGAAAGATGAACATGGTTGATATGAAAGTAATCATATGGCTAACCTCGGTTAACTATTTTGAACCAACCAAGTGTACACGTTTAGGTACGGTTACTCAAACCTAAATGAAACACATTTCATTTGTGTATGACAAGCTAAGTTTCGATCTAACGGTTGAAAGATATTAGCTTGGAGAAATCAGGTTTTTCATCTAACAGTGAATATTGAATGCTTTGTTACCAAGGTAACTTAGATTGCAAACCGTGATTTGAAAACTATATAAAGGAGACATCTAGCAATTGGAAAAACTAATCCCCATACCTCTTGTGTGATACTAGTTAGTTTGTTAGAGTCGGTTATACTTTAACCTTAGGTTTCTTCCCGAGACCCTGTAGGTTAGCGACTGAATGACTTCATTGGGATTGTGAAGCCAGGCGAAACTACTTCTCTTGTAGTTGAGCGATATGATCTTGACATTTTCTATCGTACGAGTTCAATTGAATAATTGACTTGAGATTATATCTCCGATAGGGCAAGATAAAAAGAAATCACAAACATCTTCGTCTCATCGTTTGTGATTCCGCAACATCTTGTTTCGCTACCATACGATTAAGATTGTTATGAGGTGATTGATAATACTAGGCTGTTTTTCGGGAATATAAGTCCAGATTATAAATTGGTTCCTGTTCACCTTGATTTATCAAAAGACGGAACAAAAATCTTGGATATTTCTGTGGGAGACAGATTTATTCAATTCTATAGACTTTTTTGTGTGAGACCGATTTGTCTATCAAGTCTTCGACTTTGGGTCGTAACAACTCTTGGTTGTGGGTGAGATCATCAAAGGGAATCAAGTGCGTAGTATCCTGCTAGTCTTAGAGACTTAAGGAGCGCAACTGTACCTTAAATCAGTGTGAGATTGATTAGGGTTCAACTACAGTCCAGACCAAAGTTAGTTTGTAGTAGGCTAGTGTCTGTAGTGGCTTAATACAGTGTGGTGTTCAATCTGGACTAGGTCTCGGGGTTTTTCTTCATTTGCGGTTTCCTCGTTAACAAAATTTCTGGTGTCTGTGTTATTTCTATTCCGTATTATATTTTGTTATATAATTGAAATATCACAGGTTGTGCGTTAAGATCAATCAATTAGAATATCCAACCTTTGGTTATTGATTTAAATTGATTGACACTTGGATATCGGTCTTTGGTACTATCCAAGTTATTATCTTTATATTTGATAAAGACTCACAGATTTCTATTTGCTTGAGTAAAGATCAAATCAAGTGAGAGAGATATTAACTCCTCGATATACTTTCTCTAGATTGAGTCTGACTGTCTAGTTGATTCTCTAGAAAGTATATTGGAGTTAGTCCATACAGATTGCTAATCGAAATATTGGGTGTGGTTGTTGTACCCCCCGCATTATCAACTGGTATCAGAGCAGGCAAACACGTTTAAAGACCTCAAAAGTCTGTGTTTGTAGCGATCTGACTCTATGGACAGAGGTGCTATCTCTATTAACGTACCACCAGTCTTCGATGGCTTTAATTACATATGGTGGAAAATTTCTGTGCAAGATTTTCTTCAAGCGCGTGATTTTCAATCATGGGTATATGTTGTTAATGGCTATGATGCTCCCGCTGTTGCAGTAGGTAATGTTAATGTTCGAAAAAATATTGGCGAATACGATGCTGCTGAGATACTTGCTGCAAAGCAAAACTCCGACGGTTTGAATGCCATCATACATGCTATTACCCCAAATCTTCAGCATCATGTGTCAAACTCCACTAGGTCTAAAGATGCGTGGGATATCTTAGAAACCGTATTCGAAGGTGTTGATGGTGGTTTTTAGCTTAGGGTTAAAATCGTAAAACCTTGCATCTGATGTGACGTCACTCTGCAAGGAAACGGTATCGTGAGTGCTAACATCTCCACCGACATATTTATTGAGCCATTCAATATACTTACATGAAATTTATCCAAACTGGTGAATGTAGCAACCATCCCGAACACTCCGTAAATTTTCGACACCTCGGCAATACAAAACTAAATGAGTACTTTCATGTGCTATGTTCCCGGCAGAACCCTTAATATCGTTATTACATGACGGATTTGTGTTCACTCGCAGCAGAGTAGCATGAACCTCCAAGTACCAAAATTAAGGCCACTGCACGAAATGCTCAGACGGAAAGCACACGACATTCTTTAAATAAGGATTTTTGTGGCAGCATACAAAATCCATCCAATTATTGTGATAACTCACAAAAAACTCATAAACCCGACTAACTTGCAAAAATTAGGGTTTCGCGCTCCGTGCAGCACACTAGACCCCTTGGTCGAAACTATGCTTAGCCAAACTAGGTAATTAAATCAGCCACAGCGCACTGGAAGTGTGGCCACACCCTAGCTTGTCGGCTCCACTTCCCATCGACCAATCAGGTCGCTTCAAATCCGCCACAACACACTGGAAGTGTGGCCACGCCCTAGCTTGCCGGCCACAATACCCATCGACCAATCAGGTCGCTTTAAATCCGCCACACTCACACAGAAGTGTATCCACGCCCATGCTTGGTCGACCCTCTTATATTAACCAATCAGGTTGCTTCAAACTCGCCACAGCGTTGAAAAGGAGGAAACCACGCCATATGGTCACAAAGCCAATTGGCTTCCCAAAACCCGCGCCAAACACGCATGCCAAACGCACATGCCAATCGGCATGCCAAACATGCCAAGCAGCATGCCAAACGCGCATGCCAGGCGCACATGCCAATCGACATGCCAAACCTTCCAAACGCGCGTGCCAGACGCACATGCCAAGCAGCATGCCAAACCCTCCAAACGAGCATGCCAGACGCACATGCCAATCAGCATGCCAAACATGCCAATCAGCATGCCAAACTCGCCAAACACGCATGTCAGGCGCACATGCCAATCGACATGCCTAACTTGCCAAACACGCATGCCAGACGCACATGCCAAACGGCATGCCTAACTTGCCAAAAACGCGCATGCCAGGCGCACATGCCAAACGTCATGCCATATACGCTAGTTAGGGTTTTGACATGCTAAACCCTAATTTAGACAAAGTTGCCAGGCGCCGACAGAAGGTAGCCATAATCAACGGCTATCCTTCCTCATAAGATGCAATCTCAGCCATCCAAGTTCGCCACCGAGCTGAAAGACCTGTGGCAACTTTCAGGCGACCAGCCGCCTAAAATTAATGTCCATGGCTACGCCAAGCGCCACTTGCAACACCGTGCCACTTGCATGCACGAGCCATGCCATCCATGCCGCATATCTACTGGCGTGCACCAAAAACGCCACTGCGCCATCTTCAAGCGCCAACACAAGGTAACCACAATCAACGGCTACCCTTATTTCATAAGATGCGATCTCATCCATCGAAGTTAACCACTCAAGCCGGCGAGCTTGTGGCAAGTTTTAAGCGACCAGCCAAGATGAGCCTAATAGCATCACATGTTATTTACCTGCGGCAAGCCTCTCAATTTCAACTTGCCACACGTAGCAAAGTGCTACATTTTTTCCACGAAAACACTCGAGACATCAAAACATGTCACAAATTGAGGGATACTCATCAGGGTATTGGTCTGGCGGTTTACAGCGTGCGGCGTGCAATACGCCCGTTACAAGAAAGTGTCACAAAGCGGGGCGGTTAGTAATGGAAAGAAGTAATGGTGAAACGTATCCTTCATTATGGAAACATCAATTCCAGGCGTTATCCGTTACTCCCTTCTTCCACCACTCAATTGTTTCCACTTCCTACGAGACCAGGGTACGTTTTGTTGCGACTTGTATAAATAGGTCTCACCTATTTCCACCAAAAACAAGTTTTTGGTCAGGAGAACAATACAACATTCAGAAATAACCTGACAGCTTTTCATTCAGCTAGGCAGTCCAATTTTCTGATATAAGTCACAAAACACATACACTTCCAGAACGACGATTCTGGTCTCGACACTTTCTTCGTTTCCCTACTTAAGACCAACCTTCTCCTTCACTTTGTGACCGAAGCAAGTCTGGATTGACCATTTCTTGGTTTAAGACAGATCTATACAGATTTATCTCTCGAATCGAAAGTACTCTCGTGCAGTACATTGTTTAGGGTTTAGACTCGTTTCTCATTCACACACACGAATTTACTAAAATCATCAGAAACCGTTTTCACCCTCAAACAGAAGGTAATACAAGTGAAAAGAAAGCCAGGATTCAAAACCTAAATTCCGATTGGGAAAATGTTTGTATGGCAGATGAAGATTCATTTGATGAGTTTAATCACAAAGTGTCTGAAATTGTTAATGCATCTTTTGCATTGGGTAAGACTATTCCTGAAAAGGACATTGTGATGAAAATTCTCAGATCGCTGCCATCTAGATACGACTCTAAGAAGCGTGCCATCGTTGGGGGAAATAACCTTTATAATCTCTGCAGAAATACACTGGTTGGGAAGCTTAAGATCTTTGATCACGAGCATTTATCCAAATCTAAGGATGTTGCGTTCAAAGCACTAAAAAACACAAAATTACTTGATAAAAGCAAAAATGTGTATATCTCTGAAGATGATCACTTTGAGACGGATTGATCAGATGAAGATCTTGACAAATCAGTCTCGATGATCACAAGACAGTTTAGAGATATTCTGTTGAAGAGAAGTGAACGGTTCTCCAGAGATAGCCAAAAGCATCAGTCAAACCTCATAATCGTATTCCTCCTAAAAACAGGGACACAGATGAAACTGATGACGAGGATATGCCTTAGTGCTTTAAGTGTAAAGGGTTTGGTCATTTTGTAAAGGAATGTACAAATCATAGAAAATATACTGGGAACAAAGGTCTTGCTGTAACACTTGATGAGATGTCTGTCAATTATGATTCTGATGAAAACAAGAAATCAAGTGTTGCTATTTTATGTGAAAACATTGATTTTGATGGCCTTGTATAAGAAAAACCAATAAAGATGGAAGAATCAATTGACCTTTCTTTTGGAAACCCCTTGTTTAATGTTTCAGGATCTACCCTGTGCCTAGCAGCTTGCATTTCAAAGGTACCTGAACCATCTTTTGCGTTGACATGCTCCTATTGTTCTCTCAAGGGACATGAGTTTTCAAAGTGTTTCAAATGCAAACACAAGATGAGATATGTCAACAAGCTTCAACGGAGAGCAAATCGTCTAGGCACTAAGCTTAAACTCGCGGAGAAAACAGATGAGGTATGTAAGATCTTATCTTCATCGAAGAGATTAGTTTCCAAAGATAGGTATAGGACATTAGAGAAGAAAACATGGTCTAAACATACGGAAAGTAAGGATTCCATGAATTCCAACCAAAAGGGTCATGGTGGACAAATTATTGTTCACCACAGCACAACTTGATTGTGTTGTCATGTGCATCTTGTCTCATGTGCCTGTTCAAAAGAGACAAGATCTTGCACACCTCAGGCTTTAAAAATAAATTTTTTTCAGTTTTGTTTTTAACTTTGTGTTGATTGGTTTTTGGAATTCCTCCATATCACTGTTGATATTGGAAGAGACTGTTTTTCCAAAAGAAGAGGGTTATTATCGATAATTCTACTCTTTATAGGGTTGTGAGTTGAACGTGTACAAACCTGTTTAGAAGTTTCAAAACCCTACATTCCTTTTTCCTTCTCTGATACTCTTTATATCTTAAGACTACTTGTTGAAGTTTGATTCTGAACTCCTCTCACAAAACCGTGCTTTCATGGATACTCCAAACACCATGTATTCTGATGGGAAAGATATCAATATGATTGTTAAGCCATCAATCACTATGGAAAAAGAGAAATCTTAATTGCCTCCAACTTTAAAAAGAAAAAGAAGGAATGTGAGGAATCCAAGAGTTGTTCCTTCAAACTCTCAGAATTTTTCTGATGTTCTTGAAGAGTTGAAGCTGGTAAGAAAAGAGATTCAACAAATAAAGGCTTGCGTTTTAATATCATTGGAAATTCAGAAGGCCCTGGTTCGACATCATCATCCAAGAAGGTTTATTGGTATTGACTCCTTCCTCCATGAACCATATGTTCCAATGGCTGTTGACGACAAGGAGTTCGGGGATGACAAAGAATTTTTCAAAGATATTAATGTCTAGTAAAACTTCTTAAGAGAATTTTATTCTTGTTTTTGTTTAAGAAGGATAACTAGGGTTTGGAATAGTCATTATTATGAGTACACATAGCCATGTCCAACGTTTTCATTTTCATGTTTTTAGATTTATTTGTTTAAATTCTAAAGTTGGTTTGGAAGATGATTTTTGCAGTATTAATCTTTATGGTTTTATGTATTGCAATATGTTATCGGATATGTGTGTTTGCGTCCGTGAACTATTATTGTCCAATACAATGTCAAAAGTTATGTCGTTTAAATGTCGATATGCATGTATTGATACAAGATCGATGAACTCTTGACATAACAAAAGTTAAGCCTATATTGTCAATTCTTTGATGGAAGATAGGTTAAAATCTTTTGTTTACGAGGATTATGTCTATTGTATGTCGTTATGAAAATAGTGATGAAGATAGAATGAATCCTTGCATATTCCACAGTATTGATCTTTCCCTGATCCATATTTTATGTGTATACTGTGCAACTCCATAAGTCTTCTTGTGTGAGCATTTCCAACTAAACTAATCATAGATTCGTTTGTGATTAATTTGGTTGAGTATTCCGATTAAATTAATCATGGGTTCTCTTGTGATTAGTTTGATTGAGAATTTTTGGATACAAAATCATTTTGTGGTTTTTGGTGTCCAAAGAAATCCTTCTTTTCTTGTAAAAGTAAGGTCGCTTTTGTTGTTCTTTCGGGAATGACACCAAACGGGGGAGAGTTCTTGTGAACTTGCGCTTAATTTTCATATCTTTGTGGGGAGTGCGGCTGTGGAATTTTGAGTAGTTCTCTTGTATCTTTATAAACTCCATGATGAATGCATTTAGCTTCGGCTATATGATTGCATCTAAACAAGTTGATATCTGCTTTTCTTTGGTCTTGAAGTGTTTCCATGAAAATTTCATTAGGATCCCGTTTTCGTACCTTCGCCAATTTTATTGACAAAAAGGGGGAGAATTAATATGTAGTTCACTATAAATACATATGATTTTCGGATCATTATGTAAGGGGAGTGGTTTTCGTGTTGAGACGAAGTATTGACTAGGAGGGAGTGATACATATCACCATAGTATTGTTGTCGAAGTTGTGATATAAGAACTTTGATACTGTGTAATAATATTATGACACTGTATAACAATGATCGAGATCTTTTGTTTTCTCATTGTTATGGCTACGGAACTTCAACAACTATGATGCTGAATTTAACATCTATGGAATCATGGGAGTACTTGGAAAAGATGAAGTTTTCAAGTAACGTTAAAGCACCAAGGAGATCAAGAATGTGGACGAGAAGCTACAAAGTTTTATTTATTTTGTAATCCATATGTATTGATAGTTTTCCACTAAAATTGACAAAAAGGGAGACTGTTAGAGAATTGCTCGGTCGAACTCGCATGCGTTGCTATCTCAAGCATGTTTGTCAGTTTAGTTGTCAAAACTATATGTCTTGATTTCTGACTACTTATAGCTAAGTCTCTGTTTAGCACAATTAGTGTAGTTGAGTTCCAAACTCTATGGCGATTATCTTACGAAGACGAAGAACTACTCGAGGAACCAGTGGAACTTCATCCGACTAAAAGGTATGTGGAGACTTGAACTTATCTATCACTCAAAAGTCTATCTCTATATCTCATACTCTTGAGACAAAGTCGTATAAGTATGATAGTTTTCATACATACACATTTGCTATTTCGAGTCGAGTTTACTCTCCTATATTTTTCTCGAAATACGTGTCGATAAGCTTTCTCTTTAACTACTTTTCATCTTTATCCGTGATGAAAGTCATGATGACGTTTCAATCTTGAAAATAGCTTTGACGACGATAGTCGTGAATAACGATTGTTATAACATTATAGAAGAATGTTTCAATGATTGAAATGTTGAGTTGAGATTATGTAACCAACTATGGATATAAGCATATATGGTGTGTTCACACATTAGTGTATAAATCCATGTGCCGGAAACCAATTGTGTGCACTTGTGCAAGCGACATTGGTAAAGGAGACAGGTTGGGTACGCGTACCCGTACGCGTACTGGCGGAAGTTTTCTAACCGAAAGTTTTTGCTGGAGTTTGTAGTTTACAAACTGGGAAACCAGTCGCCTTAGGTACGCGTATTCACGAAAGTTTTCGAACCGAAAATTTCTGCTAAGTTTCCAAACTCAAATCCGGTTAACTAAGGTACACGTATCCGTATGCGTACTCAAGCTGGTTATTTCTCAAATCGGAAGTTCATGAACTTAAAACAATAAATCAATAAGGAATGCAATCTTTGCAAACCGTGGCTATATTTTTCATGAATTGATTAAAGTGAATCAAACCGATTTTGTTTCAATTGTGTCTATGAATAAAGACCTAAGAAATTGAACAACTCTATCAACTAGTTCTTATGAGTCATTTGAACTAGGTATGAGAAAGATGAATATGGTTGATATGAAAGTACTCATATGGCTAACCTCAGTTAACTATTTTTGAACCAACCAAGTGTACACGTATGGTATGGTTACTCAAACCTAAATGAAACACATTTCATTTGTGTATGACAAGCTAAGTTTCGATCTAACGGTTGAAAAATATTAGCTTGGAGAAATCAGGCTTTTCATCTAACGGTGAATATTGAATGCTTTGCTAACAAGGTAACTTAGATTGCAAACCCTGATTTGAAAACTATATAAAGGAGACATCTAGCAATTGGAAAAACTAATCCCCACACCTCTTGTGTGATACTAGTTAGTTTGCTAGAGTCGATTCTCCTTTAACTTTAGGTTTCTTCCCGAGACCCTGTAGGTTAACGACTGAAAGACTTCATTGGGATTGTGAAGCCAGACGAAACTACTTCTCTTGTAGTTGAGCGATCTGATCTTGCCATTTTCTATCGTACGCGTTCAATTGAATAATTGAATTGAGATTATATTTCCGATAGGGCAAGATAAAAAGAAATCACAAACATCTTTGTCTCATCGTTTGTGATTCCGCAACATCTTGTTTCGCTACCATACGATTAAGATTGTTGTGAGGCGATTGACAATACTAGGTTGTTCTTCGGGAATATAAGTCCGGATTATCAATTGATTCCTGTTTACCTTGATTTATCAAAAGACGAAACAAAAACTCTTGGATATTTATGTGGGAGATAGATTTATTCAATCCTATAGACTTTTCTGTGTGATACAAATTTGTCTATCAAGTCTTCGACTTTGGGTCGTAGCAGCTCTTGGTTGTGGGTGAGATCATCTAAGGGAATCAAGTGTGTAGTATCCTGCTGGGATCAAAGACGTAAGGAGTGCAACTTGAATCAGTGTGAGATTGATTAGGGTTCAACTACAGTCCAGACCGAAGTTAGTTTGTAGTAGGCTAATGTCTGTAGCGGGTCAATACAGTGTGGTGTTCAATCTGGACTAGGTCCCGGGGTTTTTCTGCATTTGCGGTTTCCTCGTCAACAAAATTTCTGGTGTCTGTGTTATTTCTATTCCGCATTATATTTTGTTATATAATTGAAATATCACTGGTTGTGCGTTAAGATCAATCAATTAGAATATCCAACCTTTGGTTGTTGATTTAAATTGATTGAAACTTGGATATTGGTCTTTGGTACCATCCATGTTATTATCCTTGTATTTGATAAAGACTCGCAGATTTTTATTTGCTTGAGTAAAGATCAAATCAAGTGAGAGAGATATTAACTCCTCGATATACTTTTCTCTAGATTGAGTATGACTGTCTAGTTGATTCTCTAGAAAGTATATCGGAGTTAGTCCATACATATTGCTAATCGAAATATTGGGTGTGGTTGTTGTACCCCCGCATTTTCAAATTTAATTGTATTTGCATGTGCATGAATGTATTTGTGGAAACTAAATAATTATCTTTGTATTTGACTTTGCATGAATGCATGAATATATTTTAATATTTTATTAATTTTATTTATGAGTGGAAGATAATTATGGATATTATATATTATTTGTTTTTGTTTTTCGATTTGGTAAGTTCAAATTGCATTAATTTATTTTTGTGAGAAACTAAATAGTCTAGCTAAAAAGATAAATGTTTATAATAATGCAGACGTTACGGAAGTTTATAAAGGGGAATTACGGGGCATAAAAATGAAATTTCATAGCATTTTCCGCAAAATGGAAAGAATGAAAAGTGAAAACAATACAAAATTATTCAGCATATATCAAATTCTATTATAGCATACTTTGTAATCATAGATCAAGAATCCCATTCAATTAATCATAAAATGAAACGGCCAAATACTCAAAAAACGAATCGTCATCAAAAATATGCATACATACAAAACACTAAAACAATCAATTTTTTTTCTTTCTTTAAAACAATTATTTATTTTTGAATATCTTTAAATATAAAAATAAAATAAATAAGTAAATATAAGGCACTATATTCATCATAGCAAAGATGACTCATAAACAACATAGAATCTTAGAGTATCATACGTCATTACATCTTATGATTCATAAAAAAAAAATATGGACCACTTAAGGTTAATTAACAGACGAAAAATCTATAGGAGAAACAAACAAGTGTTGCAATAATTAGGTCCTAACAGTATACTACTATGCCAATAAATTAAACCAAATCAACCAATCAAAATGTTTCAAACAAATGATGATGTTTAGATATTCACGGTCTCATACCACACGGCATCATACATATCATGGATGACAATGAAGTAAAAACACAACATGATGGTTTTATAGATAATTTTTTTTAAAAAAAGATAGTCATGGCCGACAAACCAACCATTTAGTTGAAAGAAAGTTAAAAATAAATAAATCAGACTTTCGCAAACCAAGATTCATTAACATTAAACGGTGAAAACAACTCACCAAACCCATTCGCCTGATTCAAAGAGATAACAAAAAATTGTGTCGATATATACCTTACGGTCCTAAGGAATAACAGGAAGAATCAGAACATAATCCAACTTTAGCTCGACAAATCAGATTTCCTTTGGCGTTAATACAAATCAGCAGATTCCCTTCGTCCCATCTTTCACCCATTAACGTCGCAGATTTCCTTTCATCATTAGTACAAATTAAATCAGCAGATTTCCTTTTCCCTATAAATTAAATTAAATTAACATAAATTAGATTAAATAAAATCAAATCTGTCACAATCAAAGGAAGAAAAAACTTAGCTTGACGATGATTCCATAACTGCGACGATGTAAATCCGAGCACCATTTTTTTTTTGAACAACTTGTATTTATCATCCATGTAGAAAAAAGGAAAAAACTTTAACCAATCTCGTTCTGCGGTTTAGCTTCGTGCTTTATAACATTTTGGAGTAATAATAAGAAAGAGAGAAAATAAAAAAAGAAGAAGAACATTTCAATTAGCCAGAGAGGAAACCATATTACATAGGTATAGCATTTTATTTATATAAGGGAAGGGAAAACTCTAGTATTCTAATGGACCGCACATCCATGGGCCACGGGCCCTATAACATTTTATTTAATTTAATGTGTAATTCCATTTTAATCTTTTGCTTCTTTTGTGTATTTTATTTTTTAACTATGAGTTACAAGAAACTGACTACATAATGGTAAAATCGAACGATAAAACTGGATTCCAATGGTATAGCTAAAAACCAAAACCGTTGGTTGATGGCACGATCTTGACTTGGAAAATTTAAAACCGGAAATAATGGTTTCGGTTTTGGTTTGAGCAAAAATTGAACATAACCGAACCATGTAAATCCCTAGTCCTAACTTAGGATAGCTGAAACAACGATTCTACATGTACTGTGATTTTTCCCGGTACACACAGTTTTAAGGCCCCACCATAAAGATTTATAAGAGGTGAGCTTTATCCACCATGGATCCCACGAGAAATTGTGCATGATTTCTCACCGGTACATCTAAAATCGGTATACCCGAAGTTTGGGTTACTGCCGTTATTTGGCGGCTGCTAATAGAACCAATTGTTACTATGTGTCACACCCAATTTGCATGTAGCTTGCAATTTCAATGGGTCATATGATTGACAGTACTGTGGTCCAGTGAGTCAACTCACCCACAAATACTTAGCCTTACACACTTATAGTGCACATTTCTAATAATGTAGGCATTTAGCAAAGGAAGTCTATTTTTTTTTCTTTGTCTCTTACAACGCGTTCTCTTCAAGTTATTGACAGCTCAAGAATTGGATTACAGGGTAATCCATTTAAGGAATTTGATTCTCATGAGTAGGATTCTGGATTCAAATTTTATTGTTTGGTTGACATAATTCAACTGCATAGGTAATTAATATATGGTAAATCACTTTAATAGCCTTCTCCATCTTTAAAATTTTGATACCTAAAAACAAACCAAATGGAGTCGAAGGAGTTGCAGGTGCTGGTGGAGATTCCGATGGTGTAGATGGTTTGTTTGTTAGTGGTGGTACAACTGGAGTCGTTTTTGGTGGTGATACCAAAACCAAAACCAAAACCCCTTTTGTCCAGGAACAAGTCCCGGGTCGGGCTAGAGACTATCTCGTGAAGAATCGTCTTGTAAAAGTGTGGCAAAAGTTTTTATGATGGTGGTTGTGTTTTTACGCCTAAACACAACCCACCATAAGGCATGACAGTCCTTGGCACAATCAGTGCCTTGTTCATTTTTGGCACAGAGGGTGAAGTAGTCACTACTTTAGTGGGTTTACACATTCTCGACCATCAAAGTAGCGAATCTGCTCACACCATGTCCCTGCTGCAGGGCTACGGAGGGATTGCCCCCTTCACGATCTTTTCAGTTGCAAATCTATAGGGAGAGTCCCCCTTTCACAATTCTTCCATGTCGATTTACTAGTTGGTGGTGCTACAACTAGTGTTATTGTTGGTGGAGGAACTAATGGTGTTGTCGTTGGTGGTGGAACCACTTGTGTTTTTAGAAGTGGTGATGTTGATTTTATTGATGGTGGTGATGTTGGTGATGGTGTTGACATTGCTTATACACTAATCTCTCTCTCAAAAACGAAAATAAATAAAAATACAATTTTGAAAATTTAAAATCTGATAATGGAATTGAATGTTTTGTTCGTCGGAAGGTTATCGTTAATGAATAGAAGACGAAGATGGATATGGTGAGAATAATAAAATGGAATTCTCTTATTTTTCCTTCTTTATCTCTTTTCTCCATCTATCAGTTGGAAACCCATTGTACTTTCACAACTTGATGAGAAAGACGACTTAGAGAGAGAGAAAATAAAATAACGCATTAGGAGGGGTATTGGAGTCATTTAATCAGTAATCCAATTATGAGATTTTTTGTGTTGTTCGATTGGGGGGAATCAGGCACGTTACCTTGAAATTTGAATTCTTGGGTTCCCAATTCTCCGAACATAGCGCGCAGTTAATGCATTCCATATTGCACTAGAGGTTTGTGATGCATCAAACTCACAAAACTAACAAAATAGTGAACACAAAGATATAATGTAATACTCTCTTTTATTGCATCAAAATAATATTAATAAAACTAGTTAATAAATGGATTATATTTGCCTCACAAACTTAACTCCCTAATTTGCGACCAGAGCATTGCCTCTTCTATCATATCTCTCCCCTGCTTATTGACAATGTTTTTATATCATTTATATAGTATAAATAATGACCAAAATTGTGCTTAACTGAATGCACAAGCTTTGAAACATCCACACGTTCAAGGAATAGTTTCATAACCAACTAAAGTTGTCTTTCAACCGTGTTATCTTATCCAACTTGATAAAATGATGCCACACTTGTGATGGGTGGTTAAATAACTTTTTCTTTGATTATAAACTGTCTTATTATTGTCCCATCTCGTCTCGTCATTCGGCCACACGCGTAAAGCCTTCAAATGTGAATAATCGCATAATAACCGCTACTTTGAAGTCACACTCGCACCAAATTTTATCGTGCTCGTCTTGTCCATGTCATTCACTCAGTTTGAATTTTAACATTGAGTAAAGTCATGTCAATACTCATTCAAAATTGTTGCATCTCAATGCTCCATGTGTCATTTTTTTTTACTTTGCTAAATAAAAGAATATAAAAACATAAGAAAGGATCCAATGACATGGTTAGAATGACATTATCAGGTTGTCTTGGCATTAACAACTAGTTTGGATCTTGAGATAGAACGACTATATGTCAAGACAACATTTCTTCATGGTGACTTGAAGGAAGATGTGTACATGGCACAATTCGACGGTTTTGAAGTCAAAGGCAAAGAACATATTGTGTGCAAGCTAAAGAAAAGGATATACGGTTTGAAGCAAGCTCTTAGAAGATGGTACATAAAGTTTGAATCGTTCATGAAAGAACATGGGTATAAGAGAACAACTTAAGATCATTGTATATTCATTCAGAAATTTGTCGATGGTGATTTTATGATTCTTTTGCTATATGTTAATGACATGTCGATTGCTGGCAAAGATAAGAAAAAGATTGACAGGTTGATGTCAGATATGAGCAAGCCTTTTGTTACGAAAGATTTTGGAGCAGCAAAGAGAATTCTTGGCATGCAAATTTTTCGTGGTAGGAAAGCAAGGAAGTTGTAGATATCACAAGAAATCTAAATTAAGAAGGTGATGCAAAGATTCAACATGGACAAGGCTGAGCCGATAAGTTGTCCACTTGCAAACCATTTTAAGTTAACTCGTGATCAATGTCCTTTAAATGATGTTGAGAAACGGAAGATGGAGGAAATTTCGTATTCATCCGCAGTTGGTAGTTTGATGTATGCAATAGTGTGTACAAGGCAGGATATAACTTATGCAGTTGGAGTGGTAAGCAGATTTCTAGCCAATCCTATAATGGAGCATTGGGAAGCAGTGAAATGGATTTTACGATATCTAATGGGTACATATAATATGTGTTTATGTATGATGGTGACAAACCATAGTTAATAGATTACACAAATTCAGATTTGGCAGGGGCTCAAGACAGTCTCAAGTCGGCATAAGGTTACTTATTTACCTATGCGGGGGTAGTTGTGTCTTGGCAATCCAAATAACAAAGATGTGTGGCATTGTCTAATACAGAGACAGAGTGCATTGCAACTATAAAGAGTTGCAAAGAGATGATATGGATGAAAAGGCTTGTTAGAGAACTCGGGGTGAAGTAACAAAGGTTCATCGTTTACTGTGAAAACCATAACGTCATTTATCCCAGCAAGAATTCGAGTTTTCAATCGAGATCCAATCATATCAATATTAGATACCAGTGGATACAAGAAGTTTTTGATAAGAAAGTCTTGCAAATTGAGAAGATCCATACAGATGGCAATGGTTCTGATATGATGACAAAGTCACCGCCAAAGTATTTATGCAACATGGCAGGCTTGGTGGTGATGGGTACCTCGCCATATAAGTCGTGAAGGGGAGATTGTTGGGTTTCACTGTCTTATGGACCAACATTCGGACTACCCCTTAGCTATTAGGGGAGGGGGAGGGAGACTAAAACGTTCAGGAGAGTTTTTGGTTCTTCAATTCGTGAAATAAAAAACAAAGAAATGCAGTGAGAGAGTGAGAAAGGTGAAGCCGCCATTGACTATTCTTAGTGAGATTTGGGTTAATATTTCAGAGGAAGAAGAAAGGTTCTTTGCTAAGGGTCTATTTGGTTATTGTGGTGAAGATTGTTTGATCAATTTCCACATATCTTTAAAGGAGGGAATCTATAGTATGTTCAAACCCTAATAGTAGAAGATCCACCTGTTGAAGTTGAATTATCTCCTAAAAAATTACTTCAAATTGCAGGAGTAACTGAATTGGAAATTAGTGTGGTAAAATTTATTGATGCTGGTTCAGGGAAAGTAACAACAAAGTCAGTTCCTTTCACATCTTGGTCTTCAGTGGTTAAGACATCCTCAAGGAGTAAGTCTGGTGCACAACTTACAATTTCAGGGCAAAAAAGTATTAATGAAGTAGTTAAAAATGTGGTTCAAGAAAATACTTCTAGTGAGAAAATCATTAATCCTGCAACAAAGAAGTACAATTTTAGAAGAAATGATGGTAAGGGAGGTCCAAAAAACCTCCAAATCAAAACATGAAGATTATTTTTTGGAATTTAAGAGGCCTTAGAAGACTAAGGGCTCAGCAAAAGCTACACTCTTTAGTTAATCAATTAAATCCAGCTCTAGTTTGGGTTGCAGAACCAAAAATTAAGTGCTCTCCTTCTTTTTTTAGTAAATTGAATCTACCAGGTATGCAATCCATGGTAGTTCATAGTGAAGTTAATAGTCATAAGGGTAATATTATTTTTTGGAGTAGATCCATTGCTACTCCTTCTGCTGTTTCTATCTCTAGTCAGATGATAACTGTGGCTGTAGGAGATGTGCTGGTGTCTGGGGTTCATGCACATGTTAATGTTGTTCAAAGAAGATATTTATGGTCTGAAATGCAACTTATCAGTGAACTTAAAAAACCTTGGGCTATATTAGGTGATTTCAATGCTGCTTTATCAATTGAGGAAAAAGTTGGTGGTAGATCACCTTCAAGGATATCTATGACTGATTTTAATGACTACATCAATTCATGTGAACTTCTTCAAGCTCTTAAGATTGGCCTAGATTTATCCTGGTCCAATTGTCAGCAAGGCAGTCAAAGAATACTATGTAATCTAGATAGAGATGTGTTTAATATGCAATGGTTACAAATGTTTGGAGACTGGGGTTATAAAGTAGGACTCAGAGTTGCATAAGATCATGCACCATTGCTGGGAGGTTGTGCAAGTGTGCCAAATCCAAAAAAATGCTCCTTTAAGATTTCAGAAAATGTGGCTAGAACATCCTACTTTTATGAAAGTGGTGGAAAACAGTTGGGTAGAGAAAATTCATGGTGATGCTCCTTATATTTTCATGACAAAGTTAAAATATCTCAAGCATATTCTTAAAGACTGGAATTGGAAAGTTTTTGGTGATGTGAAGTTAAAAATCCAAGAAGCAGAAGACAATATTAAAGCAAAAATGATACATTCTTATGCTCATCCTCATAATGAACAAGTTTTGGAAGACTTAGTTGCAGCTCAAAATGAATATAATTCAAGGGAAGTACAATATAATACAATACTCAAGCAAAAATCCAGAATTAAATGGGTAAAGAGGGTTCAGCTAATACAAATTTCTTCCATATCAATATCAAAATTAGGCAAACAAGAAATTCTATTTTGGAGTTGGAAGATGATAATGACAACTTCAAATCAAAAGAAGATAGTTGATACTCTAGTTGACTTCTTTGAAAAAAGATATCAATATCAGGAAGTTGAAGTTAATGATTCTATTCTTGAGTCAATTCCAAAAATAATAACTGAAAATGATCAATTTATGCTAGAAGTCATTCTAGAAGCAGATGAGATTAAAGCTGCAGTATTTGAAATGGATGGTGATAGTGCTCCTGGTCCTGATAGTTTTTCAGGTATGTTTTATCAAGCATGCTGGCACATTATTCAAGATGATTTTGTTAATGTTGTGCAATATTGTTGAATAAGAAAATATATTCCAAAGGGTCTCAATTCCAATTTTTTGGTCTTATTACCTAAATGTCAAGGTGCTAAACAGCCTAATCAGTTTAGACCAATTGGTTTGAGTAACTTTAGTTTTAAAGTTTTCACCAAAATTATATCCATGAGAATAGCCAGCCTGATGAAAAAATTAGTATCTCTACAACAAGTGGCATATATCAAGGGAAGAAGCATTCATGAGCAGGTACTCTTAGCATCTGAATTAGTGAATGAAATGAAAAAGAAAAGGAGGGGAGGAAATATCATCCTAAAACTTGATATCACTCAATCTTATGATTCAGTAAGCTGGGTTTTCTTATTCAAAGTGCTTCAACAATATGGATTTTCTTTAGCTTGGTGTGACTGGTTAAAAGAACTGTTATCTTCTGCAAAAATCTCTGTTATGGTTAATGGAGGACCAAATGGCTTTTTCTCAATGCACAGGGGTTTGAAGCAGGGTGACCCATTGTCTCCCATTCTTTTTTTTTTGATGGAGGAAGTTTTGAGTAAAGGATTACAGAATATGGTGGATAATAATAAATGACAACCAATGGTAATAAGGAATGGTATTGCTCCTACTCACCACTTATTTGCTGATGATGTTTTCATTTTTTGTAATGGTTCAAAAAAGAATTTGCAAAATCTGTTACTTTTTCTTGAAGATTATCAAAGATGCTCTGGTCAAGTATATAACAGACTTAAAAGAAAATGTTTTGTTGATGGCTGCTCAATAGTGCAAAAAAATCAAATTTCAAATACTTTGTAGTTAAATTTAACTTCATTTCCAGATAAATACTTGGGGGTGATTATTCATTCAGGAAGAATTAAAATAACTACTGTATGAATCATGGTTGAAATGATGCAAGACTATTTGGAAGTTTGGAAAGGTGAACTCCTTTCTTTCCATGATAGACTGGTACTAATCAAGTTTGTTCTGAGTAGTATTCCAATATACAACATGGCTGTATACAAACGGCCATGCTCTGTAATTAAGGAACGTGAACAAATAATGAGGAATTTTCTTTGGTCCGGTGATGGAGAAACTAGAAAGTTTACAATCATTTCTTGAAAAAGGGTTTGTATTCCTTTTGATGAAGGAGGTTTGGGTATTAGAAGACTTTCTGATCTCAACAAGGCATTATTAATGAAGATGATGTTGAAACTCTTAACTTCTAAGGAAGATTGGGCAATATTTTTTGCATCTAAATTCAAAGATAAGAATGGGCAATGGATATCTCAATGGAAACTTTCTTCAGTGCGGCCTGGTTTGAAATGGGCTTGGCAATAACTTAAAACAAATATCAGATGGATTATTGGTAATGGTCATCATATCTCAGTTTGGTTTGACACTTGTGTTGGTGATAGTCCTATAATTGAATCTATTGGTTTCACTGATTATGTCAAAAACAATATTCAAATGAAAGTGAAGGATTTTTTACATAATGGTAGATGGCAGATTCCTATTGAATTACAAAGCTATATCAATTCTCCATTACATACTGTAAGTGGTGCTCACGATTCAGTTATCTGGTGTGGTGATACAAAAGGTAACTTCTTCACAGCATCAGCAGTAAATGTCATCAGATTCAAACAACCAAAACTCCATTGGCATGTTCAAATTTGGAAGCATTTTCTTCACCCTGGAATTTCTAGCAATATCTGGAAAATTCAGCAGGTTTTTTTTTTGTGGATGATCAAAAAAGAATGACTCAAGGTTATTCTATGGTTTCCATGTGATGTGTCTGCAAACAAGAGCAAGATAGTATGGCATATCTTTTATGATTCTGCAGCTTTAGCCTTAAAATCTGGAAATGTCTAGGTAACATCTTTCACTTCTCCATTCCTTCATATTCTGATAACATTTTTCAATTGGCAAAACACCAAAGTTCCATTGTCAAAGAAATCTGGATCACAACAGCTTTTTCCACAATAAGGGAATTGTGGTTTATGAAAAATAGAATAATTTTTGATAATGCAAAGCCAAATGAAATTTCATTTAAGAGAAGAATTTTAAACTTAGTTTATTATGGAGGTTTTAGAATGAAGGGGACCATATGGAATCAAGACTATGACACAATTATCCTCAAATTCTTCCATTTAGATCCTAGAAGCACTAAATTTACAACTATTAAGGAATGTTTCTGGCTCAATCCTGCAAGGGGTTTTGTATTGTTTTGTTGTGATGGTACTGCAACAGGAAATCCTGGTTTGGCTGATTTTGGTGTTATTGCAAGAGACCATGAATGCAGAGTCCTTGGTACTGTATCAGGTGGTCTAGGGGTTGCTACAAATTATATAGCTGAGGCTCTGGCTGTTATATGGGCATTAGAATGTGCAGTGAGACTTCAATGTGATAAGATCATTATTATATCATATTCAAAATCAGTGATTGAAAATTTCAAAAAGGAAGCAGTGCCTTGGTGTTTCAAAGCAAGATGGCTAAAAGCTAAACAATTTTTATCTCAAATCCATTATGAACATTGCTATAGAGAGGTAAACTTCTCAGCTGATGGCATAGCCAAAAAAGGAGCAATATTGCAGCTAGGAGAGATTGCACGGCATACTGGAAGGCCTTTTCATCTGATCCAAGTTGAAATGCCAGACAGAAGATACTACAGATTCTGTTAAAGCTCTGTTTCTCTTTTTAGTTTTTTGTTTCAGTTTCTTTTGGTTGTAAAAACATTTCTACTTTTTTGATTAATAAAAAAGTTGGTGATTCAACAAAAAAAATAATAGTAAGTATCTCAATCACTTGCTATTGTTGTTATCTTTGTGAATCTCATCTATTAGGTGAAAGAATCATTGATCCACCCTGGTGGTGAGTGTAATTAGGAAAATTTGATATCCAAGTGCTAGATGCACCTTGAAGAAGAGTGTATCCACAAATTGGGAGAATTGTGTATAACCCATTATTCATTATAGTGGAAGATTTGCCCGTGGCTTTTTTACCCTTCACCTTGGAGGGGTTTTTCCCACGTAATCCTTGGTGTTGTGTGATTGTTTTCCATATCATCGTAGTTGTGTATTTTTCGCATTTGTGTTTCATTGCTTATGTAGATTTCGTCTTGTGCATAGAGGCTCGGATTTGTAAGTCTCTCCCAACACGAGTTTGGAAAGACGCCCAATCGCTCTGCCTTATGTAACTTGAGACAATGATGCCACACCTATGTTAAGCGTTTAAATAACTTCTATTACTATCATAAAGTGTTTTATAACTGTCAAAACTGGTTCGATCTGTCAGCCGTACGCATAAAGCCTTCAAATGTGCATAACCACATCATAACCGATACTTTGGACCCATTATTGCACCAACTTCTGTTTTTCAAATCTTGGCCATGCCATTTACTCAATTTGATGCTTAATATTGGGTAAAGTCATGTCAATACTTGTTCACAACTGTTTCATTTTAATATTACATGTGTCATTTGCTTTATTTGGCTAAATAACGAACTATAATTGCGCATATATAGAGCAACACCATTATTTAGTTTGCACTGTCCAGGCCTTGGTCATGCTTTGAACCAACAATGGTCGTCCTAATATTATCCTTAAGCTGGGCATACTTAAGTTCACGGACATACACCAATGCATCAACTCTTAATTCGGTTTTCATCGATACCATTCTTATTTTTATTGTGAAGCTTCATTTGTCGCGCAATATGATTCATTGCTTTGCTACTTACTTGGACTGTAACATTCTGTTACTATATAGCAAAACGGAGAGTTTTTTCGCCGCCAGAAAAGTAAAAATTATTTCACACACTGAAAACCGCCGAGCTGCAAGGAAGGTGTACATTCCTTTTTGTTTGAATAAAATCATTGGTTTTCACCTTTTTGTTGGAATATAATCATCATTTTACACCTTGTTTGTTTTCTTCTGACTCGTCTGAATCTGACTGAAATCACCTGATTAATCTGAATCTGACTCAATATGTTTGTTTTTTGAGTAAGAGCTGACTCATCTGACTCAAAAATATGAATCAATGGTTTCTTCCCATGAGTCACGGGTATTCTTTTACCTGACTCAAATGGGTTAGATCTGACTCAAACCGTGAGTCAGCTCTGATTTAAAAAAAAAAAAGAAAAAAGGGAAAAATACGGTTTAGTCCAAAAATCAGTCCAAAAGTATAGTTTAGTCCAACCCGAGTTAACTAAGTACAGATTAGTCCAAGATATGGAAAAGTATAATAATAACCCTTATTATTTATAATTTAGTACAAATATTTGTAGTTTCGTCCACAATGACTCAGGATGATGTCACTAATTTTAAATAATATATAAATAATTAAAAAACAATATATCATTCGAATCGCTCGTCCAAAATTCACAAACTTTATATATTCGGAAACCTCTTTCCGATATCTACAAAAAGAGTACCCATATGACTATATAATTTTCATTTTTTTAGAATATTAATTTACACTGTTGTGTACAACTATGTACACCGCTGCAAAAATCAAGAAAATCGAACATCCAGACCCACATAACATGCAATATA
Source organism: Papaver somniferum (assembly GCF_003573695.1). Lineage (NCBI taxonomy): Eukaryota > Viridiplantae > Streptophyta > Magnoliopsida > Ranunculales > Papaveraceae > Papaver > Papaver somniferum. The sequence continues at coordinate 113,316,103 of NC_039359.1, read as the reverse complement.
TCCATGAGGGGTTCCAAACAAATGTGTCAAAACATCATTAACGCTATCCATCTTCCGCGCGACTCGATCAGACAAAGGAAAAAATGGAAAAAAAAATGAGGGTTCCGAACAAATGAGATACAAATAGAAAAGAAAATAAGTAAACCAACAAAGGAAAATCCATAATGCCGAATGATAAATGTTATATGCATAGTTTTACTAATCAGTATGAATCTGGTAAAAAATCTCGTCGCAAACCTAAGTTATTTCAAATCTCCCATATATTTATTACATAGGAGCAGCAAATTTTAAATAGTGGATGCGGTCATGACAAGAAATAAAAAATGATAAATTCTGATTTAAAAGTTGAGGAGGAATTTATTTCGTAGGAAACTAAACTCACATAACAAAAATTCAGAATACTTTCGTCACATGACAAACTCAGAATACCTTGGATATATGATCTAGATGGAATTGCATCCTGCAAAGTTAAAAAATTATTAGTTATGGCAAAACCACCAACATCGCTGGCTCTACTCTCAACATCATTGGATTTCCAAGCAGCGGGAGTAGCTTGTACACCCTAGTTTTACGCAAGCATAAGCTTAGGGAGTGAATTTTTTACATGTATACCGGTTTGTATACCCTAGTTATTTACGCAACATTAGCTTATGGAGTCATTTTTTTCCACACGTACACCCTAGTTATTGATGCATGTATAAGCTTATGGAGTCAATTCTCGTACATGTGTACCAGTTTGTGCACCCAATTTATTTACCATAGGATAAGCTAATAGTTATTTTTTCCACATGTGTACCAGTTTGTACACCCTAGTGTTATGCAAGCATAAGATTACAGAGTCGATGTTTTACATGTGTACCATTTTATACACCCCAGTCATCTACGCAAGCATAAGCTTATGGACTCTTCTATATCACATGTTGCACACATATCAAATTAACTCTATGGAGAAATGCAAAACTGAGAGTAACAATAACCCAATATCTATACAAAATGAGAATATACTCGTAACATATAACTTATCATAAAGGCGTCACATTGAGCATATGGTAGCCGCAACCTCAAAACTATATTGATTATCTATAACAATGTGTAACTTTAGTTTATTCCCTCATATTTTATATTTTAAACATGTTGGACCGTACTGTTGATGTATTTTCAAAGTTGTTGTAGTAATAAATAATAGAGTTCGTTCAAGACTTGTGAAGGTTGTGCTTTTAGATTTAAATTTTAAAACTAAAGAAAATAAAGCAAATTAAAACTGATTATATTAGAGAGAGACCGGGGTTCAGGATTTCACCATTCACCAAAATTCATGTAATTTAATGTTGATTTTTATCATGCAATTCTAGACAATATAACTCCAATCAAAAGAAATTGTGATTCTAATCATTGCCTAAATTAGATTTTCAAAACATCAACTGTTAATCGCAAGAATGAAGTATCAAAAGCCCTAAACTAAGCATACTTCATCAAGAGAAAACACGACTAATTAATAAAAATCATTACTCAATTTTCATTCGGTGCAAATAATCATAAAAGAATTGCATAAATAAATTCAAATAAATTTTACCACATAACTTTTGGAAGAATGGCTTCCTCCATCGCCCCAGAAGATTGGGTTTAGCTCATCATGTTGGAAACACACTCAAAATATGTATTCATGGCTCAAAAAGTGTTTACAAGAAGAGAAAATAACTGTTGCAGACCGACTGTAAATGTTGCAGAACACACTCAAAATATGTATTCGTTTTCCTACGCGTCTGCAGCTGTATTTCTTTCCTTCTATACCTTCTTCACGCTCCAGAATATCGATCAACTCTTCCAAACACGTGCAGTACACGTTTAAATTCCTCACAACCCGTGCAAGCTCATGTTTTTCCTCCAACTCCCTGTTTGGATTAAACCAAGTTATCCAGCCAAATTTGATCGAAACAAACACCCATACTAGCTTTTTTAGGACATATCACAACTACCCATGAAGTTTCAGCGATTGAATCACACAAAAACTCCTCCAAACATTCGATCGAAATTCTTCCAATTAAGTGAAATGTTTTCCCGCCAAAAATGGTTTTGAATTTGAGAAGAAGATGTCCTCCCCCTAATCCTGTACGGGTTTCCCTTTAGCACTTGCCTTATGGGGTGCAAATAGTAATTTTTGGGCGTAAATAGTAATTTTCTAGGGTTTCTCCGGCACATTTTTGGGGTGCTTCCGGTGCATTTCTGGGATGCCTTTAGCACTTTATCCTGGGGTGTAAAACACCACTTTTCGAGCCAATTTTTGCTGCAAGAGCTTATTTCTCTATAAATACCTGCAAAGACATAAAATAACAAAATAAATACAAAATCGAGCACTAACAATACATACAATTGAGACATATTAGACACATAAATGCGTCTATCAACTGTATTTTGTGTGTAATGATTTTAAAGAAATGCATGCACATAGGACCACTTCTAGTTTGTGCATCATATACAACAAATATCAAAATCTACATTACTAGCATCAGTTACATAACTAATATGCATACCAATGATAAAAATTGCGGCTTTCCAAACACCAGTTGTGGCTCAAGAAAAAAATCCAACATTAGAAGTGAAGAATTGAATTTTATTAATCTGCATCCGCTATTTTCCTTTTTCACCCATGTTTTTTTTACTCTGTATAAGTACAATAATGAAGACTGGAATTCAACAAACACCAGCTACTACACATTTCTAAGAAAGTATTTACCGCCCAATTAAACTGTAACAAAGACAGCAAGTAAGTGAATGCAGAAACTATCCGAAATACAACAGTAGATAAATTGACGATCAAATAAGAGATTGTAGTCACCGACATTAGTAGGCTATCAAAAAAGTAAATCAAATTCAAAATATTTGGCCAATTGGCCACCTCTTGGATGAGATAAAATTAGTAAAAACATTACTTAAGCTCCATCACAAGTACAGTAAACAAATGATTCTTAGATAACTCACTAACCACAAATTTTAATCGCGACTGTCCAATTAAAGGATTTTTTTTTCCTGAATCACATTATTTTTATTGATAAAAACCAAAAAATTGGAAGATTATAACAATTTGGTTCAAACAAGAAAAGGCAACTAGATAGGCTCAATAAAATGAAGAGAAACTGAATTGACTTTGATCAGTCCAATTAGAGAAAGAAATAGACTTCCTAAAAAAACCTCTAATATGTAACATCTGGCATTTCAACTCTGGGAAGGAAATTTAGTCTTCCATGTATCATTTGTCTTTCACCTGCTGCCAATCTTGCTCCTTGCTTAGCAGCCGTGTCAGCAGAAAAGATTATCTCCCTGAGATTATGCTGAAAAATGACAGAGGAGACTTTACTTACTGCTTTCTACCATCTCATTCTAATAAACTATGGGACTTGATCTCTGGAAAAATCATCAATAACTGTTTTGGAATCTGAACACAGAATGATGTTCTGTAACTTCCATTCTCCTGCCAATTCAACTGCACCCAATATTGCATAACTTTATGCTATGTAATTGGTTGCAATGCCTAAGCCTCCTGATAACACACCAATTACCTGACATACATGATCTCTAATTACAAATCCAAAACCAGCTGTACCTGGGTTGCCAATGGAGGAACCATCACAACAAAACATTGTATAACCAATTGGAGGAAGGAACCAATAGCATTATTTGATACATTGAAACTTAGTATTTCTAGAGCCCAGATTAAAGAATGATATTACCTTGTGATCATAATTTTGATTCCACATATCGCCTTTCATTCTTAATCCACCTTCAAAAACCAGCTTTTGGATTCTGCACTTGAACTGTTGCTCATTTGGCAAATATTCTAATGTTCTTTTGAAACCAAAGCTCTTCGATGATTGAACAAGCAGATGTGATCCAAGCTTCTTTAACCGATGGACTTTTGTGTTTTTCATTGTTCCATATATTTCAAAAGAATTTGGTATTCTAAATTCAAAAACAGAACACAGCAAACTCCATATTTTTGTACTGAAAATACAGTCCCAAATAATGTGACTCATACTATCTAGGTTGTTTTCACAAATGCAGCATCTGGAATCTAATTCATATCCGTTCTTAACCATTGCAGGATCATCAACATAAATGCCTTGAACAATTTTCCAGACATTACTTGTTATACTTGGATGCATAAATGTATTCCATATGTATTTAGAGCATTCTAAAATTGGTTCTTTATGTCTTAACAAAGCAACAACTGAAGATGTGGTAAATTTACCTTGCATATCACCAGTCCATATTAGAGAATCATGCCCTCCACTAATGTCATGTAAGCTCATGGAAGCAAGCAGCAACTGCGGATCTGAAGGAATACTCCATCTACCATCCTTTATAAGATCTGATACTTTCATGTTTAAATTGTGTTTTGCATAATCACTTAGTTCAGTCTTCTCAATTAGAGGAGTTTCACCAATCCAGTTGTCAAACCAAACATTAACATTATTACCATTTCCTATACACCATTTGAGATTTTCTTTTAAAGAACTCCCAGCCCACTTCAATCCTGTCCATATTGAAGATAACTTTCAGTTCTCATTCCATTGACCATTTTTATTCATATATTTAGCTTTAAAAAATAATGCCCATTCCTCTGTTGAATTAATAATTTTCCACATCATCTTCATAAGCAATGCTTTATTGATTATCTCAAGTCTTTGAATTCCTAAGCCACCTTTATTGTAAGGAGTGCAGACTTTCCTCCAAGACAATATTGTGTATTTTCTGACTTCCCCATCACCAGACCACAAGAAGTTTCTTATAATATTTTCGCAAACCTTAATGACAGATGCTGCCATTTATAAACTTCCATATTGTAGATTGAAATGCTACACATAACTAATTTGATAAGGATCAATCTATATTGAAAAGAAATTAATTTCCCCTTCCAAGCTGCTAGCTTTTTTTGAATCATTTCTACCATGGGCCACACGGTAAATACCTTTACTCTGCCAGGAGCTAGTATAACTCCAAGATACTTATCAGAGAAATCACTTAATTCAATTTGCATAAACTCCTTTATTTGATTCTTCCTCACTGCAGTAGTACCATCTATAAACATTTTACTTTTTGTTTTATTAATTACCTGACCAGATCCCTTTTGATACTTATCCAGCAATATCATAAGATTCTCTACACTTTTCTTGGCACCATTGCAAAAAATGAAAACATCATCAGCAAAAAACAAGTGTGTTGGATGTACACCTTTTCTTATAACCATTGGAGCTATCCTTCCTTCTTCCACCATTTTGTGAATGCATCTGCTTAAAACATCTTCCATAATAACAAAAAGAGTTGGAGAAAAAGGATCTCCTTGTCTCAGCCCCCTTCCCACAGAGAAGAATCCATGAGGTCAACCATTTATCATAACTGAAATTTTAGCAGATTCAAACAGAGTTTGTAGCCATTGACACCAGGAATTGGAGAAACCATACTTGCATAAAACTTGAAATAAGAAGTTCCAGTTAACTGAATCATAGGCTTGAGAAATGTCAAGTTTTAATGCAACATTACCTCCTCTTCTTTTTTTCCTCATTTCATTCACCATTTCAGATGCTAATACGATTTGCTCTTGTATACTTCTGCCTTTAATGTAAGCTACTTGCTGAGGAGTTCTGAGCTTTGTCATCAGTGAACCTATTCTTGTATTGATGATTTTGGTAAATATTTTAAGGCTGACATTACTATGACCAATTAGTCTAAAGTGATTAGGAGTTTTTGCACCATCTATTTTGGGAAGTAGAACTAGAAAATTGGAGTTGAGCCCTTTTGGAATAAATCTTCTTCTCCAACAGAACTGAATAGCATGAACCACTTCATTATGAATTATTTGCCAGCATGCTCTATAAAAACAACCAGAAAATCCATCTGGTCCTGGTGAGCTTTTAGGATCCATACTAAAAATTGTTTCTTTAATTTCTTCTGCACTTAGAATTGCATCAAGCATTTGTTGATCCTCCTTTGTAATTACCTATGGAATAAATTCAAGAAGAGAATCAGCTTCTTCTGTGCTTTAAACTGAAATTTTTGCTCAAAATGTTGAAACAAAGTATCTGCAATTTTGTTTTGATCGGAAATTATATTACCATTAATGTCCTCCAGCTCAATAATAAAATTTCTTGATTGTATAATCTTCATATTAGTATGAAAGAAACTTGTATTGGAAGGCCCCTCTTTTACCCATTTTATTCTAGCTTTTTGTTTGAGCTGAACTTCTTTAGAATTATAGAATATTAACCAGTCTGTCCAAAGCTTCAGTATTAGATGGATTGTTGTCAGATAGCTCCATTGCTTTATGAACTTCTTCTTCTGCTTCTTTTATTTTAACATGTATATTACCAAACACCTTCCAGTTCAAGTCCTTCATATTATTCTTCAGCTTCTTTAATTTTTGTAGAAGAACAAAAGATGGATCACCAATAACATGTTCATTCCAGCATTGGGAAACTACTTCCATAAAGTCAGGGTGAGATAACCACATCTTTTAAAATTTAAGAGGTATGTTTGGTGGTTTAGGAATACTTGCACGACCTCTTAACAAGGGAGCATGATCAGAGGCAATTCTTAATCTAACTTTATATTCCCAATTTGTATGCTTTTGAAACCACAAATGATTATAGACTGCTCTATCTAAATTGCACAAGATTCTTTTATTCCCATGTTGGCAATTAAACCAAGAATATTGTAAACCAGTTTTTGGAGCCTGTATTAATTCACAAATATCAAGACAATTGTTAAATTCTTGCATAACTCTTCTATTAGTTTCTCTGCCAACAACCTTTTCTTCAGAAGATACTATAGAATTAAAATCTCCTATAGAAAGCCAAGGTTGCTTTACATCACCAATTAACTCCATATCACTCCATAAAAATCTTCTTTGAACTACCCCCACATGAGCATGAATTCCAGAAACAAGAACACCACCAATGCTAACAGTTATCATCTGACTAGACATGGAAATAAAAATTGGTTCTGGTAAAGTTTTGTTCCAAAATAACCAAATGTTACCTTTTTTATTAGAAACTGAATTGTGAATTACTTTATTTTACATTCCAGGAAGATTCAATTTATTGCAGAATGAAGCACTGCAAACTACTTTTGGTTCAACAACAAACACTAATGAAGGATTGAATTGATTTATTAGAGACCACAACTTATTTTGAGCCCTAGATCTTCTAAGGCCCCTTATGTTCCAAAATAGAACTTTCATTGTAAATATTGGAGACCCTTAGTGCCTCCCTTGCTGGATTCTTTCTAACATTATATTTAACTGAAACTTATTGAGAGTTTACCTTTTGAGATGTATTAGATTGATCACTAGAAGTAGAAGCTGGTTTAGATGCTGCAGGTTTTTGAATTATCTTAGACCAAGTTGTAGTAGGGACTCTTTCCTCTGATATAGACCCATCCTTACCATTGATGTACTTAATAACACTCTTTTCCAAGGCATTGTCTTCAACTATTTGTAGAGCTTTTGCAGGAGTTAGGACTTCCTTGTCTTCATGCATAATATTGTCTTCTTCATTCTCAGTAGGAAGTGAACCAAACATCCCAGAAGTAATTTTAATTGTTTCATTTTCTTGTTGAAAAGTTTTTGGTGACAAGTGAATTTGATTGGTGGGAGTTTAACAGATATCAAATTTCTCCCTGACATGATCTTTAGGAGAGTTACCATTCATCTGACTGTTAGTTCCTTTTGAAGTTTCACAATTATCAAATTTCTCACTTGTTGTAGAATGTGTATTAAGTGCTGACTTTGGAGAAATACCATTTCCATGTTGATTACTAGATCCTTTTGATGTGTCTTTTTTGATTCTGCATTCAACTAGAAAATGACCAACAATCTTGCAGTGACTGCAGAATTTTGGAGGCTTGATTAGCAATACATTTTGCATAAATCCTCCAAACTTAGTTTTAATCCAAATCTAGCTAGGAACCTTTCTTTCCAAATCAATATTGATTAACATTCTTGCATAATAACCATTCTCATAACTCAAGGTAGCTCCATCAAATTTTACTGGATCTCTTAAAGCCCTTCGAATGGTAAAAAACGTTTTTTCATCCCAGTATTCCAAACTAAGACCTGGGAAGTGAACCCAAATCATTGCTGATGATGTTCTGTGATTTTCAGGGCAAAAATCAGGAATCCAATTTCGAATCCATAATACTTGATCTAAAACCTCCCATTTTCCTACTTTGATTAAGTTCTTATCTCTTTCATTATCAAGTTTTATTGTAAAAAAAACTTTTCCTAATGGAATCATTTTGCATTGACCTTCTAATCTCCACTGTTTTTTCAGATTCAAAACTGCATCCGAAAATTTCATACGAAGTAAATCTAGTCGACCAATGAGAGAAAATCTCCAAGCAGCACATCGCTCATCAATATCATTAACTAGATCGATTGATGGACATTCTTCAAAAGAATTACTTAAACCAATCTCAGATGAATCCATTTCTGGGTTTATATTTTTTTCCATGAAAATTAAAATGAAGTAATAATTAATGCTAATAAAAGTAACAAGGTGATATTTAATCACCAGTCATTGAAGTTTGTAGTTAAAATCACCTGAATTAAAGATGTTTGGAGCTCTGAATCCAACGAAGAAATTGAAAAAAGAACTGAGTCAGTCGCGGATCCTCATAGCCTAACTTAGCCGTTCCAGCCATAGTGGTGTTGAAATTAGTTTGGCTAATATTTTGGCAATTATTAGACAAAATATGTTCAATTCTATACCCACACAAATCAATTATATATACCCACAAAACATGCATATATTATTGATAGTGGTGTACAACAATGTACACACCTATAAAAAATTTTAAAAAATCCAACCATACCCCAGAAATGTTAATCTAAAAAAGAATCAAGAAAATCAAAAATGTTAATGTGTACAACTATGTACACATTGATAATAAGCAAGTGTACAACTATGTACACATTAAACTATATGCACATTAATAATCAACATATATGTGTATAATTATGTACACATTTAAAATCAACATGTGTAAAATTATGTACACAGTTGAATTACTGCCTTCTCTGAACCATCAATAACATCCTTACTTTTCAAGAAGGTAACAAAACTTCCAAATATCTTTGATTCGCTGAAACCACAAAGATGCCATCACCAAACAGATCTTATCAAATAAAATATCAAATCCAAAAATCAACATGTTTGTTCATCAACAATTAACAGGTTTACGTTTATGTGCACATTAACGGTCAACAACTGTACAACCATATACAATTAACTATAAATAGGCGTACAATTATGTATACATCAAAAATCAGCATGTGTACATTTATATACACATTAAGAATCAATATGCGTACAACTATGTGCACATTAAAAACCTTAGCATCAATTATGGTATTCATTTCAAAATTTAAAGTTTCTAAAAATGTAGGAATAATCCGAATGAAAGGAATCGATCTAAAATTTTGTAAAAGATTTCATGGTTGCTAAAGGCGGGTACCAATATTGCAAATAATTTGGCGGAAATCCATAATTAACATGAGAAACTGAGAGGCATGAAACTACTTACTAACCAATCCCCGAAGTGAGCCCATTCTCTATGAATATTAAAAGACCGAACATGGAGTCATTTTACCTGCAAAGAGGTACTTTAGTCGTCATTAGTACTACACCAACGGATGGACAAAAAGTGACAAAAGCTTTAAAGCATCTTAAAGGAGGTAAAACTACAAGATTCATAGGAAGTATGCAACAAATTTTGTCATGAAAATGAGGAAGTTGTAGCGATTCCACATGATTTATATAAAACGATCAAGAAAACAGAACTTGCTTAGGTCCTTAAGAGAAATCATTACACAAACAGAACTTGCTACTGTATTTAAATTCCAGCAAAGTAGTTCCAAGTAGGTAGTAGTAAAAATTTTAAAAATTTCGACACGCCAACGACAGTTCTAAAAAAACTAGCAGAAAAACGTCAGGGACTTAGACAGAGTCAAGGTTTGGTACGAGTGCTTAAACATTCAACCAAAGAATTTATACTTATGTACAATTTAGGATGAATCATTCATGACTTGACCAAGTATCAGATTCAAATTAAATTCTAGATTTGCACAAAGGGGTTCAAAAACCATGACATACTCTGGTGAAAATGCTTTGCCCGTAAAGTATTTGAAAGTCAACGGATTGCACAACTTTGAACAAGAAAATTGATAAACGTATTCATAAATTGAAAGTCTAGAAAGAATGTGCGCACCTAGTTGTTAGATATTTTTAATAATCAGTACATACTTCCAAATTTTTGTTCAGGATGTTTCCAAAGTATTCCGTAGAAAACATAATGAATTCACAGTAAAACTTGAGTACCCATTCACTTAAAACGATATTCAGTACACAACACTATCTGACAAAACTGAACAAAAGGGTGGTAAAACATATACTGAAATCTATTATGCGTTGAAACTGAACAATAACACAAGTTTCAATTAACCTAGAATAGATCTCATATAAATCAACATTTTAAAAATCTAATGGATCCGAGAACTTAAAACTCAAAATGGACCACCTACACAAAATCTACTGACATAGTAGCGTGCATTGATAACCAATCAAATCAAAACAAACACCTAAGGCATCACAAAAGAAATTGTAATAAGATTTACTAGGAAATGTTAAAAACAAACTATTGGTGATGTAAAATTTAATGAATCTGAGTAAGATATAGATGGAATTTTAACGGGCCTGTGTAGTTTTTAGATCTTCTTCTTTCAGGGGTTGTTGATGAGGGATAACCTTTGGTTATTGATGAAGAAGAGAAAAATCGAAAAATCTTAAGAATTCAATGAAAACTAATAGATCAAATGATCAAATATAGAAGTTTTGAATCTTCTCTTTCGTATCTAACCAATACATAAACCTTACCACTGATCTAAGGTTATCTTTCTCAATTCCTAGGGTTTCAAAGAAAAAATAGATCGAGAATAACAAGAGACTGAAAGAGAAATCAAACAATTTCGAAAGCAATAATATGGATGCAAATCTAGAGTTTAGTTTTTGCTGCAGAGCTCTGAGGATAACGGGCAATGAAAAAAATAATTTTGAATTAAATCTAGATGCGATTCTCATATGAAGTTTATTTTTGCCATAAAAGATACACATTTTGGACTGAATCGTCTACAAAAGGATTGAATCGTTTTAAATTTGGAAAATTTGGACCTTCTAGTACTAGGCCTGAGAGCATAGGCCTAGATAGTCAAAAGCCCAATAATTATGGGACTAAACGTTAATTTCCACTTTAAAAAAAGAAAACGGTCTGACAGCTAACTCGGGCCGAGTCAGATCCAGACGTCGAGTCCGTAAAAAAACAAACATTCTCTTAAGTCACCCATTACGTCTACATGAGAACCCGACCCGTTACAGTTCAAAACGTTTCCGATTAAAACGAGAAAAGAAATTATTATTATTATTTATTTTTTTTATTTTTTTTGCAGGGTACGAGAAATAAAAAGAACAGAAAAGGAGCAAAACAGAACAGGAAGGCTCAGTCTCGATAAGCTGAGTAATACAAGAGGGATGAGAGATTAACCAAATTACAGAGGATTGGTTAGTTGCAGCATAAGCTGCAAGCTGGTGAGCCACGTTGTTGGTTTTGTTTCAAATGAACTGAAAATCCACCATATTAAAGTTGTGCAGGTTGTCCCTTATTCTGATGATAGAGTTGTGAATACGCCAAGGGTATTGATAGTACTTGTACTTTAGAGAGTTGATTACAATAATAGAATCCCCTTCAAGAATAATGTCCTTCATTTCTTTCTTGATTGCTAGATCAACTGCAATAGTGACGCCATATGACTCAGCTTCAACAGCAGAAGCAAAGCTGAAAACTTTGCTCTGACAACTTTTAAACCCTGCCTCGCTATCTCTCGCAACTGCACTACTAGCATAACCTTTGATAGCAGCAACACCATCAAAGTTGATTCAACTTTATTATTAGGAGGAGGTTCCCATTTATCTTTCCCAGTTTGTAAAGAATCAGTCTCAGTTGGAACGACAATATAATCATCAGGAACAATCTTCAAATTTACCTAGTACATAGCTTATTGAATAATTGTGTGGATGGTGAATGTACCCCCGTTGAAGATTAAGTTGTATATATCTTTCCAAATTTCCCAAAAAAGACACAATCCCATTCTGAGGTGAAGAATTTCTCCTCCTTCATTTAACCACCTTTCAATGTACTCCTTAACAGTAATGTTTGGGGTTAAATTAACTCTCAGACTCATTGGAGAAGCGAATAACACAGCTTGACAATAGAGAAATAGGTGATCAATAGTCTCCTTGGCTATGTTGCAAAATCTGCACTCATCATAAACACCTCTCACATGTTTGCTGATATTTATAGTCACTGCCAGACCATTATTCAACATCCTCATATGAATAGGTGTATTTAGGGGGCAGAGTGTTTACTTTCCAGTATTTATTCCACGGGAAATCATAAACATGTGAGCCTGTTGGTTGTCTAGATGATAGAGTTTTCATGAAGGATTTCGTCGAGAAGGTACCTTTAAGGTGATGCTTCCATATCAGCTTATCAGTATTATTTGATTCTTCTTCCACTGGTATTTGAATCTCCAAAATTTTTGAGACTTCGGATTGGATGAATAGCTGTTGTAGCTTGTCTTCGTCACATCGTCGTTCTTCTTGAATAATAAGATCCCTTACCTTAGAAGTATTAGGCAAATTAGTTACATCTCTTGCAGGGCATTGTTCGGCAAGTTTAGGATCCATGGGTCCTCCCAGATGTTAATGTTCTCCCCATTCACAATAGTCCAACAACATCCATCTCTCATACTTTCTCTATATGTTAACATAGCACTCCAGGTAGATGAACAAGCAGTTGGTTTCTCAGCATTCCAAAAATTATTTTTCTTCAGATATTTGGCCTTCATCATATAACCCCATGGGCATTCAGGTTCAGTTAAAAACTTCCACACTAATTTTGCTATCATCGCCATGTTAAGATTCTGCAAGTTCCTGATCCCTAGTCCACCATGCTCTTTTGCTTTTTCCATTTGCTTCCATTCAATGAAATGCATCTTCCTCTCATTCCGAGAGTGACCCCACCATAAGTTTCTTATCGTTCTGGTTAGATACTGAATTATCTTTTTGGGTATTACGGCAGTGGCCATGTAATACGGCGAGATGATCCCCAATGAAGATTTTATCAAGACGGTTCTACCTGCTTGTGAAGTAGTACCCCCCTTTCATCCAGCCATATTGTTATCAAACTTGTCTTGTAGGAACTCATATGAAGAATTTTTATGAGCAGGTTGAAGAAGATAATGGCCCAAATATTTGTCAGCATTCTTCATTTGTTGGACCCCCAGAAAGCTTGATACCTCTTCTCTTATTGTACTACTGACACCCTTGCTGAAAAAGATAACAGATTTTTGCATATTTGAATTCTGGCCCGACCAAGCAGCGTAAATACTGAGGATATCCACTAGGGTTTGAGCAATTATATTCTCCGCCGTACCAAAGAGCAGCAAGTCATCAACGAACATTAAGTGGGAAATGGTAGGAGCATCCTTACATATTCGATAACCATTGTAGAGGCCATTATTCTCCATGGTTATCATTAACCAAGATAGACCTTGCGAACACAGAATGTAAAGATATGGAGACAGTGGGCACCCCTGGCGTAGCCCTCTTTCACTGACAAAATGACTTTCCGCTTGACCATTAATGATTATAGAAAATGTTGCAGTCGAGATGCAGTTCATGATCAAGTCGTGGGTTTGACCAATAATACCAAAAACTCTAAGATAATGGCTCATAAACCTTCAACTAACTTTGTCATATGCCTTACTAATATCAATTTTCAGTGCAAAAGCACCTATTATAGATCTAAATGTAGACATAGAGTGAAGAATTTCTTTAGCTTCCACTATATTGTCTATAATTAGTCTACTTAGAATGAATGCAGATTGATCTTTATCTACTAATTTCAGGTGACCCTTTAGTCTCTGAGCTAGAATTTTCGTTACTACTTTATATAATATATTCGTTAAAGCAAGAGGCTTATAATCAGATGGGAGGGTAGGGTTCTTTACCTTGGGAATCAACACCAGATTCGTGTGATTCAATCCTGGTGGGATTTTCGATGTAGTGAAAGAATTTTGAACAGTCTTGATGACGTCCTCAACGACAAATTCCCAACACCTTTTGTAGAACAAAGCATACATTCCACCCGGCCCTGGTGACTTGAGACTCTTCATTCTTTTGATAGTATTCCAAACTTCTTCAGGGGAGGGGATCAACATCAGGTTGGAGTTTGTATTACTCTCAATTGTTGTAGAAGCTTGAAATAGGATATCATACTTTTGCTCGTTAGGGTATCTTTTAAATAGCTCAGAGAAATGATTCACAAGGTAATTTATTACCTCCTCTGCATCAGTGATCCATTTACCTTCTGGAGATATGAGAGCTTCTATGGTGTTTTTCTTCTTTCTTTAGATAACAGAAAGGGGAAAGATGTGGGTATTTTTATCCATATTAGGAATCCAGTTCACCTTAGTTCTTTGTTCATGGTACTTCTGCTGCATAAGGATCATTTTATCGATCTTCTTGCATAACTGCTTTTCTTCCTCTCTAGCATATCTTTGATGAGCTTGCATTTGGACTTGCAGCAGTTCATTTTTAGTTTCCTCAACAACTCTGAATATATTTCCAAACTCCTTCTTTCCCCCATTTACTTAGCTCTTTGCCAGCTATATTGATCTTCATCATAGTATTACAATTTCTTTCATTCCAAACTTTTTGAACCATATCTTTGAAAGCAGGGTGATCCACCCAATAATACTCAAATTTATAAGAAAACTTTCTCTTTCTTTTATTATTTATGTGAGTGTTTAGTAAAATTGGTGCATAATCACTGCTCACCCTAGGAAGATGCACCACCCCACTATCCTGGAACATACGCAACCAATTTGTAGTGCAAAGAGCTATGTCTAGTCTTTCAAATATAGGGGCACTGTTGACCGCATGATTAGACCAAGTAAAAGCTGGTCCAACATACCCAATATCAATCAATCTTCTATCATGGATAAATTTTTTGAATCCATTATTAGCAGTATTGAATTTCTGGCTACCCCCTGCTTCTCAACATTAGACTTGATTGCATTTAGATCACCCACTAAACACCAAGGATTGACTAATTGCTCAGCATATTGAGAGAGTCGAGCCCAGAAGTTATTCCTTAGATGATGCTCCTGAGGTCCATAAACACATAGAAGATCCCAATTTTTATCAATAAATTTACTAATTAGACAATGAATAATATTCTTATCAGCTCTTATAATCTCCAAATCAATATCATTCTTCCATAAAACAACACTGCCTCCACTTCTACCAATAGCCGGAATGCACTTAAACTTACCAAAACCGAGAGAATTAAAGAAAGTATTAGAATTAGACCCACCAATTAGAATCTTAGTCGGAAAGGAAATTTGGAGATTGCAGACCCTGAGAAGTGCCTTCAAATTGCGTCAAGATGTTTCTCAATCCTCTACAGTTCCGTGAGAAAATTAACATCGGCCATGTGGCTGATTCTGGGCAGCCACCATACCCCTTTGATAGGTTTGCATATTATTGATTTTTTTTGATTGTTTGTCGATATCCATAGGGAAAGCTGCTCTCTTGGATCCACTGCTAGAATCTTCATTGACAAATCCAACATGTACCTGAGTTTTCTTCCTAACTGATCTCTTCCACCCTTTCTTTTTCCTTCGTTGGCTATTCTCTGATGCTGAGGTTGAGGTAGAAGATGTAGTATCTCCTTTTTCTGATTTCTCAATTAGGGGATCAAATTTTGTTTGAGAAGAAGGAATATTGGACTGAACGAAGAAGAAAGAATATTTTTGGATATTGTTATTTCCCCTTATCTCGGTACTGGGCTCTGCAGATGATTTTGCTCTTTCTTCATTTATCATTGGGCATGTTTATCTGAGTTAGAGCCCGTTGTGACTAGAGATGACTGTATAGTAATTGCTGAGTCATTTTTGCCAGGTGCGCTGGAGGAATGATGCTTCTCACTTTGCTGACTCATTATTTGTGTCCTATTCTGGTTGATTGGCAGTGAAACGCTTTTAAAGCCGCAGAGTTTTCTTGGATCTGTTGCAACAACCTCGTCTTTTCTTTTTTCAAATATTTCAGAAATTCTGACATTAACAGTCATTTCTTTCCCAATTCCGGCGATAGGGGTGTTTTCTCTTTCTTTTTATTTACACATGTCTTGATCCCCTCCCTTGGATGAGCATATCTGCTTACTAGCTCTCTCACTACTCTTGCTCATACGCTGTATTTTAATAGACTCCCTATGCTCATCTTCCACTTTATCAGATTCACCATTCTTATCTCTGTGTAGGCCACTGTTTTCCGTCATTTTCAGGGAAGCCAAATCCATCTGCAAGTGACGCGTGTCATCAATCTCGACTGTTAGTCTATAAGTTGGAATCAACGGCTCATATAGAATGATATTCATCATTTTCGTAATGATGTTATTTTGGTTTGGACTGATGGTTCCAGGATCAGTAAATATGATATAAGCACGAATCTCCTCTGTTATCTTTCCAGGGACTTGTCGTTCATCTTTAGAGCTATCTCTTCAGTACTCAGACTACTATCTTCTTCCAATTTTTGTGACAGTTGATGACATTGCTTCATTAAGTGCCCAAAGAAACCACAGTAAAAACACACTCTGGGGAGTTTTTCATACCTGAAATATATCTTAATCTATTTTTTTTTTTATTATTTCAGAGTGATTACCATATCCATAGGCAGATGTTTTGTTATATTCAGCTTCACCCTAACTTTAGCAAACTTCCCCCATTTTGTAGCCAGTTGAGAGCCAATGGGATCCGGAGTACCCATATTTTTTGTTATATTGTAGACCTTTACAGGATTCAACATACTTAATGGTAATCCGTGTATGTGTATCCAAAAATGAACGAACTTGAACTCATAATCTTCTAATAAGTAATCTTCTATGCTTCTTTCAACTATCATCAAATCTTCTTTAACTGACCATGGAGATCCTTGTAACACTGCTTCCAAATCACACAAAAGAGAGAAGGTGACATTGTAGAATCCACTTCCTAAATATATGATCTTTAGAAAACCAGGAGGTCTCCACGCCTTTGAGAGAATTTCGTGGAGGATTTGTAGACTATATTCTCTGCCTGAATTGAATCTGAAAACTAGAATTTTATTATGACTTGGTGAAGAGGTGTGACTGTTATCCTCTTCTTCATACATTAGGGTTTTTGGTTCTTCTATATTATCATTATTTTGATGGCAGATACCACCACCTTCTTTACTTGTAAATGATGAGGAAATCATGGGTTCTAAAAACACAAAGAGAAACGGGAATACCAGAACGAAAAAAAACCGGAAGGTGAAGAACAAGAAGAAGAAAGAAACAAAAACCTAACTCAAAAGGAGAGAAAGAAAATGGTATAGAAAGATCCGAAGGAAACTAAGAAATCACCGTGATCAGTGACATAGAAAGCACCCATGAAGGGGAGATATCATCATCCAGAAAGATGAAAAAAGAACCTTGACTGTGTCAAAGGGTCGACGGCCAAAATTGACCGAAAAAAGTAAAAAAAAAATAATCTTCAGAAAAGAAATTAAAATGAAAATCCTCTGAAACCTTCATTCGGACACTTTCTACACTTAAAAGGGATCCAGTTAAGAACTCTCACGCAAAACTCTTGGCGTTCGACATTCTCTCACTAAGCCGGCGTAATATATCATCTCCATCATCATCCTCAAATACTGTCATCTTCTATCGAAAATCTCAACAAATTTGCAGAGTTGAAACCCTCGGCGTGGTTGTGACTAGAGAATTCAAGGCGGGAAAATCCCTAAAGTTCTTAATCGACGATGGTACTGGTTGTGTCTCATGCATTCTCTGGTTGAACCAACTTACTTCTTCTCACTTCTCTAGAAAAATCCCTGATGATGTTCGGATCTTGGCAGAAATTGCTAACAATCACTCCTCTAAGATACAAATTGGTCGGCTTGCTAGAATTCGCGGTCGCGTTACAGTTTATAGAGGAAAGATAGAGATTACTGTAACAGATGTTGTAATCGAGAGAGATCCAAATGCAGAGATTCTACACTGGTTAGACTGTGTTAAGTTAGCTCGGAATTGTTATGATGTTGTTGCTCCTAATGTCCAATGAAGGTTACCCATTTGTTGGGAACACAAGTTAGGGTTTGAATGAGTAAATGTATGACTAATTCTACTCCATTTTGTAACCCTCTTAACAGAATCTAATACATATTTCCATTTTGTTACTCGTCTGTCAAATTGACAGGAGTGTTTTCACTTTTGAGTTGTTCTAAAACGTTTTTAGAATGTGTGAATTGAGTAATGAGTTCCTTTGAAAATCCCCACACCTCCTAAGTTCAGTTCATTAAGTTGATAAGTATTTGTCAATGCCGATCAGGGGATTTGTTAACTTCTGGATCCAAACTCGACGTCACATAATCGAAATTCTTGATAGATTGATTTTTCTTTTAACTTTGTTCAGCATCTCCTCTCTGCAACTCAAGTTTAAAACTCCCATAACAAGTTCTAAATAGCTATCATATACCCAGAGGAGTCAAAAGTTATAACACCAACACCCCCACAGCAGTCACCTTCTTCTGGCTTCTTTGGCATGTTGGTGTTCTTCTCATTGTTTCCAAATCCCCTCTTCAGTCACTCTTGCCAGCCTAAAAGTTGCATACATCTCCCTGTCGTTGGTCATTCCACTACGATACGAGAGTCTGGAAACTAGTTCAATAAACTTGTTTCAGTGTTCATTTGTTAAAATGTCGATCAAACGCTGTAGAAGCCTTCAGTAAGCAAACTGGTTTTAGCTCATTACTACGGCACTGGGATTTCGTTCTAGTCTTTGAGGACAACCTACTCAAGTGATAAAACCTCAAGAAACTATGAAGTAGAAAACATATCTCAAACAAAACCAATAGTTAGGCAAACTAGATTAAAGTCCACATGCCAGCCTCCTATAACAGGAAGGTGGATTGCAAATGGGTTAGGGACGCTGCACCTTCTTTTTTTCTTCTTCTTTTTTTTCCTTTTGGCCTTTTGTTTTTCAAATCTTTCACTGTTGGAACGGGAACAATCCCGTTCTCGTCCTTACCAAAATTACTTGTAACTTCTTCTAGCTCCCATCATGCATAGTAATCTCCACCTTTTTTTTATTTACTTTTATTGATATATAAAAATATTAGATCGGTTAAAATGGGGACTGAAACCAAATAAATCCATAGAAAAATCACTGGGGAAAACAGTTGAAGAAATTTAGGACAGTTTTCTTTTTCGTCTCGAAGATATATACACAAAAGCCAAGGTAGCATGACGTACTGCATAGGGTAATATGCCCATTTCTATCAGAGCAAATCAGGTAGGCAAGAATTACCAAATGATGGTAAGCCTCCTGTATTATACTCTTCAGTCTTCAACCAGAACCTGGATCGAGAACAGGAAGCCGGCAGTGTAAACTAATAGATTTGTCATTATGTCGTGTCCCTGGAATGAAGAACTGGAATATAACAGTCAAACAAGCACCCAGTTGGGCTATACCTGTAAAACAAAAGAAGAAGAGGACAACAAAGGTTGATTATGAAAAGGAATAAATGGTTGTAGCAGGTTAAGTTAGAACCCTGATCAGATGTTCTGATATTGCAAATCACTACATATTTGTTTGCACATCTGATCAACTACAGTCTGAGACGATTAATGAACAAAACTGAAAACAAAAATGATTTGTACTTCAATAAAGTACCTGCTGCCATCCACCATCACAAGACAACTTAATGATATGGGACCTCTGTTACAGGACTATAAAATCATTTAAGAGGAACTTTCAGAAGTACTTACCATAAAATGAGGAATCTGGTTTTGCTAGGTGACACTGCAGACTCTTGGCAAAGTGCTTCATACTTACTTGCTGTTCATATTCATACATATAAATTACATTAAAGCATATCAAAAGAAAAGAAACAAAAGGATGTTTACGTACATCAGTATATTATAGTTGGTTCAATCATAACAAAAACCAGGTTTAAAACTGATGGATATTGGAGTTTGCACTCTCATAAGGTTCTCAGGGGTAGCCATAGAGTATGGAAATTCTAATTATTTTTGCTAAACCAAGGTTTAAACCAATGATAATACTCATGGTAACATTACTTAATTCCAGTCTCCTAAAGCTTATAGATTGTTATATTTGGTTGTGAAATAAACCTTTTTTTCTTTTTTCAAATTTCAGTAGTGTATATTTTATTGTAGTAACGACGAGATTGCATTTCGAGAAGAAAAACACATACTAACCACAGACATAGCTTCTCCCCTTTGTACTGCCATTTCTGTTCGAGATTGAGCGCTCATATTTCGGTAGCTAGGAGGTTCCTCAGCTGAAAGTTGAAACACTCAACACAATTATGAAGCAACAGAGTAGACGGCTTTCTAGTAGATTGGTAAAGTCGTGGGGTGTTGATACTGACGACCTGAGTTCAAAACTCATCAGTACCCTTATTTCAACTTACCAATCTAAAGTTAAGTAAATGTATTAACAAAAGTAGATTAAATGATTCATGTTTCTCATAGCTCGAAAATACACTAAATATTCAACCAATTGAGTCCCAATTTTCAGAAGTTACAATATGAAAGAAAAAGAAGCCATCGGATAAGTCCAGTTCAAGATTACCTTGCACTCCAACAACTCGCAATTTGCGAAATTCCTGTCCTAGACTAATGAGTGTAGTAGAAACTTGTAAATGGAGATCACCATACTGTGCAACGGAGATATTAAGTAAGTCACCAACATGCTTAAGGCGATCCACGAAGCTCTGCAATTGCCCTAAATCTGGTACTTGAACCAGAGTTTGAGGGAGATCCTGAGCCATATCAAGTGCAGTTTGAAGTTCCAATAGATCAGCTCTAGAGAGTGGTTTTGAAATGGGTACATCTTGTACCACTGCAGACTTGTAACCCTAAAACAAATTAAACATAAATACTAATATCACTTTTTGGTTTAGGTATTTCGTCAAACAAATTATATGCAATCTTAAATTCTAACCTTGGATTCAAAGGAGAGGAAAGGCATAGGTTGCTGTGAATTAGGGGGTAATTTCTTCACAAGCTTAATTTGAAGACGATCAGTAACAGTAGTGGTTGTGGTAGTCGATGAAATGCTAACGCTGCTTCGAAGAGCTCTTTGTAAAAGAGCCAGATCAACGGTGAAAGCAATACGATCTTCGTTTTGGCTTGAGATACGGTAATCATCAAAAAGAGCTTCTTTACGAAACTGAGCAATTGATTGAACACCATCACCGTTGAGTAGATTGTGAAGAAAAATTGCATAGTCTTTGGTTAAGTAAAGATGACAAATTCTTCCCATTTTGTCCAGCGCTGGCAAAAACCCTAATTTCATAGAAAAATAAACAAGTATTGGTTTGGTTAGAGATAGAAAGAAAGAAAAATAATTAGAAGAAAGGGAAGGAGAAAGAGATTTGAATTTACTGAACTCTTTTCGAGCAGAGTAACTCCATTATCCGTAAGGAATGCTTTGAATTTCATTCTTCTTTTTTCCTCAAAAATTCGTTGAATCTGAAATCTCAATTACTGCTTCGCTTGAAACCCCAAACTTAATGGCTTTCCCGTGTAGTTCTGGAAATTGCTTCAAAAAAAGGTGTATTTCTTGAAAATGAGAGATCTAAAAATGGAAGTTTCCCGCTATTTTTATAATTTAGGGCTGCAAAGCCCAGTACTGTTTCTACCCCTGTTCAACAATGTGAAAACTACCAACGCGACCCAATTCTCAGATTTTTTCCATCTCAAACGTACGAACGGAAAATGTCATGCGCGCACCTATATATTTGAAAAAACTTATTGTGAGACCGATTTTTTTTAAAATTAAGTTTTCTCGGAGATCTCTTTTTCTTTCAATGGCTTTCCTTCGAATGAAAGAGAAATTAGATATTTAGGGCCTGCAAAATTGAGTAGAAGATGAGATCTGCTATTGAGAGATTGAGATTTCTGGGTCTAAAGAGAGAGATCAGGTAACGAATTGATATTTAGGGTATTTGAAGCGCATTCAGAAATCGACATGGAAGGAGCTCTACCGTGGATCAGGTAACGAATCGATTTATTGTGTTTCTGACTGGAGTTTTGATTTGTATCATATGTGGAAGGATTCAACATTTGTACTGCAGCCATTAATTTAGCAGACCTCGTTTTAGATGCTAGTCTTGAAGACGATGATGAAAATCTCTACATCCAACCAGTGAAGTGTATAAGCTTTACTAGGATCATATATGCACATGCTTCGTGCTACATTTGTACTGTAACCATTAATGTAGTAGACCTCATTTTAGATGAATTCGAGTACAGTAATATGAATTCTCGAAATGCCAAAATTATTTGGGCAGTAGAATTAACAACTAAAATGCACCAAAACTAAATTGTGAGTATAGAAAACATCTGATCTTTTGACGCTCAGTGATAGAGTGTAGTTGGAAAGTATTAAGAGGACCTGTTTTTTCTTGGAATTTTCTTTTCTCAAATACTCAGCAAAGAACTCCTTTGTCATCGGGCACCATACTTCAGCACACTGGACATTTGCAATAAACCCCCCTTATACCAAGTCCAACAAGTAGCTTCATACAGTTTTGGACATCAGGGAGTAATTACTGTAGACATGAAATTACGGGTGTGATTACAAAAACAGGGAGTAATGTGAAAGAGTTCAAAATTGGAGATAGAGTAGAAGTCGAATGTTTAACATGTTCTTGTTTGAAGTGTGAATACTGCAAGGATTCTCAAGAACAATATTGCGAAAATCATTTTTCATGTTCTTGGTTTACCTCCGGAAGCTTGGTGTTTGACCCAGTTTAGAGCATCAACAGCGTCATCATAAGCAGTTGGTAATCAACTTTTCGGAGCCAGACGATACTCTATTGAAAGTACTATTGCTGGTAAAGTAGTTTCCTTGGATATGCAGTAGTCATGAACTCATGATATATAGTCCAAAATGTACTGCAAAGAATGAACCCACCACCATGGTAATATATTATGACATGAAGCTTATTTGTTGTGGGTAAATCTTGATGAATTGTGGGTTTGAATATACGAATCCAAGTATTGTGTTGAGCATTGAGAAGTATGTCTTTGGAATTTGGATCATCTGTTGTATTAGTAATTTGAACCGGGAGATTTCGTTTGAATATAGATGTACATTTGTGAATGGAATGTTTCATCACCTTGGCCCAATACCAAATGGGTTTGTTGTGGGCGTTACGTGCATTTGGAAGAAAATGGGGGATGTGAATAGTGATGCATAACAAGTTATGCATCTACAAAATTTGTTGCATTCTTGTTATGCAGTCCCGAAAATAGTTGCATAACACGTTATGCAGTTTTTTTTTCTTTTCGCATAACTTGTTATGCAGTCCAAAAATGGTTGCATAACACGTTATGCAGCTACGTTTTTGTTAGTATTGATACCAACAAAAAATAAGGTTGCGTAACTTGTCATGCACCTACACTAAAGTCTACATAACATGTTATGCAGTCATGAAAATAGATGCATAACCTGTTATGCATCCGAAAATATGGCTGCATAATGCATTATGCATCGAGAAAATTGTTGCACAATCTTTTATGCATCGAGAAAATAGATGCATAACCTGATATGCATCTGTAAATATGGATGCATAATGTATTATGCATCAATTTTTCATGTACGCACTAAAATCAACCAAAACAATGCATAATGCATAACTTTGTTATGCATATGCATGATTTATTATGCAGTCGAGAAAATGGTTGCATAATTCGTTATGCGTCTGCAGAATGTGTTATGCATCTTTTTTGGTGACTGCATAATGGATATGTAGTCAGTTTTCGAATTTTTTTCCTAAAATGATGATCACCTCCGATTTTTTCGTGAAAACAAAAATTTGATATTGTTGTTTTTGCTCGTTGCGTAGCTCTCTTTAAAAGCTTTCCAACGAGATAAAATTTGTTAAATTCCAAGGCGCGGATTTTTAGATATGTTATATTCAAGTTTGCTTTACAATTATACCCCTGAAAAAATAATATGCATAACGAGTTATCCCTGAAAAAATAGTATGCATAACGAGTTATGTATTGATTCTTAATAATTTCGGATAATTTTGGGTGTCACCGTACCTAAAATTAATTGTGGGCCTGACAATGAGAATATTATTTCCTTTGGGTCTGCGCCTAATTTTTCCTTCAACAATTGTGAAGACTGGATCTATATAAACTGGGTTCGGTTCAGGTTACTTGGGTATTGCCATTTATCATCTTGTTTGAAACTCACAAAAATCTATTTGGTGAAACCGAGGATCAAGGTATTGAAAGCGTGAAGCGGAGCGTGAAGCATTTTTAATTTTTAGGAAGCGATGCGTATGCCGAAGCGTGAAGCGTCGCTTCATGGTTGATGTTTGAAACGAATGTTTTCTTATAAATAAATTAGTCGTAACTAGTAATTATAAATTTATTAGGAAGATAATATCTATATAAATTTTATATAAGTCTAACTTTTATCAAAAACAAAGTGTGTGTACACCGGTTCAACCTACTCCAGACGAGTGGGAGGTGGGGTGTTTCATTCCCCTTAAAAACATTCATTTTTTTCTTTTAAAAGCTTTAAAAATTAGACGAAATTTTCAAAGCTACATGAAAGATGCGCTTCATATGACCGCTCCGGAGCGCAATGCTGAAATTTGAAGCGAAGCGTATGCTTCATGAAAGATGCGCTTCATATGACCGCTTCGGAGCGAAATACTGAAATTCGAAACCAAGCGTATGCTACGAAACGTGAAACACAAAAAAAGAACGTAGTGACAAAATACAACACAAAAAAAAAAAAAAAAAAAAAAAAAAAAAAAAACCCTAAATCAGATTTATGTACAGAAGCTCTGCGAATCGGGCGACCGCCGTTCCAACCCACCTTCACCGATTTTTTCCTTTTTGAAGACCAAATCTTCTGCATGTCTATGATTCGAGCTTAAATTAATCCCCTTGTTCATAAATTAGTTACTACAAACCTCGAATCTTTGTTGTTCATTAGTTTTGTTTCGAATTTTTCAGCGTTTCTCCCGTTTCTCAATTTCTTATGAAAACCAAATTTTCAGCCATGGATTCTCTAATTTTCTTCAGCTAAGCGTTGATTACTGACCATGTAGCTCACGGGGCCATTAAGTTTCTTTTTAGTATCTTTACCTTCTCTTAATTGGCGAATTTTCTCTGGTCTTTCCTACGCTTTTATGCTGCATCTGGAGGGATGATGGTCTATCTCATTTTCCTTGCCGTTGCGCTGCTATACTGGTTTGTCTTTCTGTGTCTGTTTCTTCCTTTTTCTGCCTCCCCAATTTCAATTGTTGTTTTAGTATTTGGTTTGTATACCTGTAATGGGATTTGGTTCCTTTGTTGACCCAACATGTTTGTTTTTATGTCGAATCAGAGTTCCGATTAAATCTAGTGTCTGTAGTTCTATATTTGTTAGTATTGGTTTCGGCTTGCCTTTGTATTCAGGGGTTTGCTTTATTTTCTAGTTTCTCTTAACCTTTGTTTTCTTCCGCTGGAAGGTTCAGGTTTTCCCTAACCTTTGTTTTGATTCTGCATCCTTGGTTTCTCTGGAAAACCCCATCTTGTTTTACTTCAGCATCATATTCTTTTGCTAGGTTAATATCCACCTTATTGTCTACCTTGTTCCTACTCGGGCATTAGTAAGTAGCACCTTCTTTTTGTTGTGCTCAAGCTATCATAGTGATTGTTTTACCAGTTCCCCTGCTATTTAAGTTTGTTTAAGGTCTGTTAGTTTTGTCCCAATCTTGTTGAGCTCTTTTGCTTCTGTTTAATATTTCTTTGGGTTACTTTGTCGGATTTCTCTCATCCCATTTTTTGCTGAAATTCATATTTTTCTTATCTCTTTTGGTTCTTGTCGAACAGTTTCAAACCAGTGATTCGTGATCTCCACTTTTTTATAACTGTTTGGGGTCTAGAGTCAGCTTTCTTCCTGGCTGGTCTGGTTTTTCAGTTTAGTCTGTCTCTGCATAATCCTATAGTTTTGTGTCAAACAGTTATTACCTAGTGCTTCCTTTGTTAATTTATCTAGCTCAGTTTCCTTCTTAACAGCTCATGGCTTCTTAATTAGCTCCTCCCACAGCTCATTTTCATCAATTTGTGTTTTCTCGTTGATTCCCTTCAATCTTAATATTAGTTATAGACAATAAGGTGTATATCAATAGCAAAGTTTCTCATTTTCCTATCTGAGTCACTCCGGTTCTCCTTTCTCTTATTTTCTTTTGGCCCTTTTGACTAGTAGTATTCTCTTTGTATAGTGTCTTTTTGCATTTGAATGCTCATTTGCATTATTTTAGTTTCTCGCATTGAGATTTACTGTCTTATTTTTGTTTTGTTTTGTGCTATTATGAGTTTTTGAAATTTGTTTTACTGCTTAGTGTTCTTTGTATGGGCCTAGACCAGTGTTGTCTCTTATCTTTCCGTGGTGCGCTGAGAAGCATCAACAAACATTCTCTTTGTTTTACGTATTGTGTCCTTTAGTTTTAAGCAGTTGAATTTTCTATCCCCCTAGACCAGCAATTTTCAGATCCAGTGCCACCAATTCTCCTCATATACTACAAGAAATTAATGGTTCCCTAATTGATGCTACATGGTCGGTATATTGGTTTTCTATTGTCTTTCTACTTAATCTTTGCAGTAGTAAATTTGTAATTTTTTAAACCTCTTTATCCTTTTTTTGTCTTGGTTTTCTGTAATACTCTTTGAGTTTTGTTCTGCTCTTAAGTGAAGCTTCAGTTCATTTTGCTCCTGTATTGCTTTCGTTAATTCCTTTCTCTAGTATTCTTTTAGAACTTGTGTGCCTAGACTATATCCATTTACTCTTTCTCATTCCATTACAGTTTTGCAATTTGTTTAGTCTCCTTGTTAACATTTATCAATCCTTACTCCCTACTTGTTTTAAATATTCGTTCAAGTGACATTATGAAACTTCTCTCTTGGAATGTCCAAGGTATTGGCACTCTAATTACCCAGGACCACTTTAACCACCTCAATCTTTTTTACAAGCCAGACATAGTTTTCCTTGCAGAGGCAAAAGCTCCGTTGTCTCGAATGGAACTCTTTTTTAAAATTGCCCACTTTGCGGACTGGTTCATTGTTCCTTCTATGGGAATTGCAAAAGGGTTGGCGATATCGTGGCACAACAACATAGAAATGAACCTTTTATCTTCAAACTTCAATGTTTGCCATTTCAAAACAAAAATTGGAATAGTTGAGGTGCTAATTACTTGTGTTTATGGTGTAGTTGACCCGAAAGATAAATTTGAACAGTGGTCATATATTGTTAACATTGCTCAACAGGTCAACAAACCTTGGCTCCTACTAGGAGATCTAAATGTTATCCTGGATCCAAATGAGAAACAAGGTGGAAATAAAACTAGCTCAAGTAGCAAATCTTTTATAGTTCGAACAATGGATTCCATGGGGCTTCAAGATGCGGGTTATGAAGGAGCGCCTTTCACATGGTCCAATAATAGAGAGGGAGTTGTTAATAGGATGGCAATGGGGCGGGTATGGGACGGGGACCTTGAATCCCATCCCCTATCCCGTTCAAAAAACCCAAACCCATCTCCTACCCATTCCCCGTAAGAGTGGAGCGGGGACGGGTATGAGGAATACCCATAGGGGGTGGGTTTCTCATGGGTTGCCATAACATTACAATAAATATTTAAAATTTTGTAAATAATTATAATTATTTTGTAGTGATAAAGGTGAGAATATAGAGAAAGAGAAAGAGTTTCTTATTGACCATCAGTAGGGTTACATGGAAGAATGTCATTTATATACATGTAGAAGGAAGACCCTGAATATCTATCTGGGCCGCACATCTATGGGATGTAGGCCCTACAACACTCCCCCTTGTGCGGTCCAATAGAACTTCATAACCAGTGCTTCACATTTAGTGCTTCAAATGTAGTTCTTCAAATGTCTTCCTCTCCTTGATGACTTGTGCCGAAATCAATTGCCTCATTAAAACTTTGACAAGGAAAAACCTAGTGGGACAAAACCTTGGTACAACTCTTCACATGTATTACTTCACATGTTGTCGTGTACTTTACATGTAGTTCATCACATGCAATACGATCTTCAAAGACCGGTGAGTCTAAGTTAATTGCCTCGTTAAAACTTCGTCAAGAAAACCCAGAGGGATAAAACCTGAACTAAAGGAAAAGAGTACAATATTAAGCAAACTTAGAACATAGTTGAACTCCAATATGTTGCCTCACTAAAACCTTGATAAGGAAAATCCAGTGGGATAAAACCTTGACGGAGGGAAAACAGTACAACGTGACAGATGTAAGTAAAGGTGATCTGTTACAGATGATCACTTTTCTCCGTTGAAGTTGACTAGTTGCTTCACAACTCTTAAGGTAGAAAATCCTCTTGGGAAAGACAATAGCCGTATTTGGGAAATTGCATTCCCGGTGTTTGTTGTTGCTTCATTAAAAACCTTGTTGAGTATTAAAACCCTGTGGGAAAAAGAAACCTCGGTGAAGGAAAATAGTTCAACACACCATTAGATGCTCCCCCTGATGTCATACATTTTTCATTAGTCTAATGCAATCAAAAGGAGTTTATCACACTTTACTTTGGTGACTTGAACGTTTATAAAACCCCGTTGTTGATTCTAGAAGTTACGTTGCTTAATAGACTATCGCATTTCATTTCTTTGATTCAGATATTTCCAGTAGTATCAACACGATCTTTATGTCTTCAACGTTCAACATAGTTGATGTTTTTAGTGTTGTCTCGCTAAAAACCTTGTCGAGTAACAAAACCCTTTGGGAACAACTATTCTAGATCGAAGGGAAAAAGAGTACAACACAGCTTCAATTTCGAAGTAAATTATGTCGACATCATATCCTTGGATCCTCCCCTTGATGTCGGCATCTCCCCCTGATTACTTTCAGAGTTGATCCAGACAGTTCCTTTAGTCGTGTATTTTTCGAAACTGAATATTCGTAATGACTTAGAAAATAATCTACCATATCTTCCTCTGATTTCTTTCGTTGGAGAATAGATTATTGTTCCTTCATAATCAACAACTTTTGGATTGCACTTTCATTAGCATTCATTTTAATGTCTTTGTAGGGATAAAACAAACTCATGTTGATGGTTACTTTTAAGCACATGATTACGTTCATTATACCATTCCAGTGACGTTGCGTTGGCGCTGAGCTATATCTAGCTAACAAATTCACTGAGGATGTAACATTTGGTCGAGTACATTATGCTAAGTACAATAATGCGTCTATTGTACTTAGATAAAGGAAATTCATCTCCCGACACATCTTCGTCATTTTCCTTTAGACGAATTGGTCATTTACTTACATCTGAACCTAGGCTAACCACGGGAGTGCTAGCAGGATGCATGTCCTTGTTAAATTGCCTGACAACTTTTGCCATATGCAAACTGGTGGAATAATATACCACAAGCTCAGTATTCGGTCGAGCTTTTCCCAGATTTTTCATATCAAATTCGGATTTCAAATAGCTATTAAGGTCTCTTATTACATCAAGAGTACTCATCATGTATGTACCATCGACATAGATAGGTACAATTCCAAATCAAGAACTTTCTCGTGAATACGCAAGGAAATATAACTTACTTGTCTATCCCCTCCAAATCCAATAACCACTTAGACGGGTATACCACTTCCGCCTAATTGTTTCAATCTATAAGTGAACGTTCTATCTAATTGTAAACACACTATGTGGTTTAGAGTTACTTGATTTGGGCAACAAAAGTCTATCAAGTACTTTTGTAAATATCTTCTATCTCTTTATTCTTTTAAAGATACGTAACAACCACATACATATGTTGCATTTCAAGTCCTTTTGAAATTACCAAGCTAACTAAGTAGCGGAACTCTATAACGTTCATTACAAGAGAACAAATCCAGGGCTTTGTGAGAAACCTCGCGCCACAAGGCGAGTCTTTATACTTTAAGACTACTTTCTTCTCATTATCCTTTATGACAAATTAATTATGTATGTCCAATAGGCTTTATACTTGGTTGGTTAGCACTACCACACCAAATACTCGTATATTTGCCAAAGAACTAAGTTCTACCTGGATTGTGTAGGTCAAATATGATATTTATTTGAAGTTAATCAAAATAAAGCATGGTTCGATCTCATTCTGCTCTACTTCTGGAGCAACTATTTATGGATTATATCATCACTGTGCACGCATGATCCTTCCATTGACTCATGTGCATTCTCATAATCCGTCAGGATTTCATTGTTCTATAGAATCATTTAAAACTTCGGATCGTCCTCCAGTATTGAATCATGGACATAGTCAGATACAATCATATGAGATAATTTCATTAATGATACAAATTAGGTTGTGCCTTACTCATCTACTTCCTTTCTAGGTGAGCATTGATCGAACCTAGTGGTATTTCCATATTCCTTTATGGAGCTACGGCCTCAACTACACTTCCACCTAGTGTAGTTGCAACACCTTAGTGTATGGTATACCCCATACTGAGGATTCGTAACCTTGCAGGTAGGTTTGCAGCTGGTACGTGTGATCTCATCACTTTAACGACATTCTAAAAATCGATTATTCTTTGTCACTTCACATTTACATTTGTGGAGTACTAGAGTCAATATGAGGCACAGTGGGAGCACATCACTATAATTCATGTCGTTCCCTTAGAAAATATTTTTTCTTATCTCCCCCTAATGACGGGAAGAATGTCTCATTAAAGTGATAACCTGCAAATGTAGCGGTAAGAGATCTCTTGCCAAAGGTTTTAAAAATGCGAATAATTGTTGGAAATTCTTGTCCAACATAGTCACCTAATCATTTTGATGACCCATCATAATACGGTGTGGAGTCGTAAGGGCACATATATAATGCAACCAAAAATGCGTAAGAACACAAATGTCAGGCTTAAATTCAGTTACCAATTGGTACGCAAAAAAGGTTGACTAATATTGGATTCTAAAACGAATTAAGTAAAGATGCGCGTCATATTGCATATCCCCAAAGCAATAAAAGGTAGGGTGGTACGCATAACCTATTACTTAGACACCATCTGTAACCTTTGATGGTAGCCTATGCGAGACCATTGGGTATAAGATGCTCTATATTGATCCTATTAAACATGCAATATTCATCAAGTCTTTTTGATGTAAATTCTCTAGCATTTACAAGGGTGGTGATCCTTTGCACTTTGCATTGTGTAATATGTGCTAGGATTTTTCAAACGCAAATTTCTTGGGAACTATAACTAGTCCAAAATGTCAAAACATTCATCAGATCCATAAGTCACTTTAATGGTCCGCATTCTGCATGAATATTTTCCTAAATTTCACCTTGTTTTCTTTGTAATATGGTATTTTTACCATTTGCATCTTAGGATGGTCTTGATCGTGTTTTACTGAAGACTTTGTAAAAATGAGTGATATGCTTTCTTACCTAAAAGCATAATGGTAAGGGGGGTTGTGCATCTAGTAATTTAGAGAACACTTATTGAAAGATATACCGTTACTTCGCATTCTGTCAATCTTTTTCCCATTGTCTTGTCCACTTGATGAGCGCCAAATATTGTATATATCGGCACCTTTTTATTGGCATTTAACTCATTTTTTGTGCATTAATTCTATATTTTATCCCATATTCTGTATTTTCATTGTTTTCAAGAATAAATATTTTTATTAATTAATTTTGCATTTTTAGGTTATAAATAAAGTTTGGATGGAATTACGGAGCGAAAAGAGCAGAAAAGTGGTGGAACCCGAGAGGAATCACGCAAGGAAGCTGCGAAGAATGTTGTGCGCAAGACCAAAAGGCTAGAAATGGGCTTAACAAGGAAGAAATTGTTCTTAAAGAAGAAATGGGCTCAGAATTATCCCAAGTCCAACTTATCTCCCAAACCAAAACCAAAATCCATAGCCCACTTCTCCTGTAGCCGTCAGATTGGATCCTCAGCTGAATCCAACGGTCGCTTCATCGCCGATACATCAAATTTGCTACAACCGCTTCACACCACAGCACCTAACTCCATCTTGAGCCGTCAGTTTCGTTGTATTTTTGCATCCAACGGTCGCTCATAATCTGTCTCCATCTCGCCGTTAGATCCGTTTCAGAAGTTATCATCCCACGGCTCAGCTTCGCGAAACATCAAAATCTTTATCCCTGCCTCACACCCAAACACACCCTAATCCCTAAACACATCGACCTTCTCTTTCTTCTCCACTCCGTCTTCATCCCATACCCTGTCTCTGCCGCAGACACCACCTCTGCCACAACCACCCTACGACTTCCATAACCACTCTAACGAAACACCACCTTACCCTATATCTCTAGCCACTTATTTCACCAATTTCCCCTCTATCCATCTCTGAAATCCTAGGTGGGAAATTGGTAAAATAGGTGAGTCTATAGAAGTGATTGAAGACAGGAGAGGGAGCAGGAAGAACAGAGAAAGAATGGGTCGACGCTATAGGTAAGGATTATCCCATCCAATCAAGTAAAAATTGTAACCCTAGTTTACTGTTTCCATTTGGGGATTTGTAAGAAACCTAATTTTGTATTTTGGGGTATAAATAGAGATGGGGGTTAGTGTTGTTGGGGCATGCCCGGATTAGCCGGTGCACCAAGCAGTAGTTCATGTTTGATTTCATTATCTCCATGATGTTCTAAGTTGTTCTGCTAAGGTTAGATGAAACCCTAATTTGCTATTTGCTGTTCATGTTCATGATAATAACCTTGTTATGCTTAATTGTTTAGGATGGAATTTAGTCTTAGGACTTCAACACTTAACTTTCACAGTGTATGTAATGCATCCATTGTAGTTAGATTTATTCGGTGCTGTAGAACTGCAACTCATACTTAACAGTATAAATGAACCTTTTGATTAGTTGTACCTTGAAAAGACAGTTAATGCTTAGGAGGATTATCTTAGTTGTGATTGAATCATCCATATCAGATTGACCTTAGATATGTAGAGGATTGACATCCCTTTTATTATCAGTTGTAAGGACAAGGTTAGTGTTAGGATCAGAACAAGTAATGTAAATTAGTGGTGGACTCAAAGGCCCTAGTATACTTCCCATTGTTTAGCTCTTGTCACTGCCACTTTAGGAAATTAGTTAGGAAAACACAAAGAAATAGCATTACACCCTCCTTGTCTCTGAGGACAAACCCCTTCTTACCTCACTCACTACAACTGACCCTGTATACTTGCAGGTCTAAGTTGTAGGTTCTTTTAAAACCACACCACCACTCAAACAAAGTGATGTATGTATGATTCCTTTCAAAATGAAACATCATGTCACAACCAAAGTGCCTTTATGGTTATGTCAAAGCCTAAATGAGTCAATTACATCATTTCATCATCGGAGTCAATATGGATTCAATAATCCAAATACTATAGTGATTTACATTTCAATATATTGACTCGTTAGTTTCTCTAAGAAATATTTCCTTCCAAATATATCAGAAACTATAAAAGATGCAATCAATTACATTATCATCATTGTGAGGTTCCACATGATATCCATTTGCATGGGTTACTTTGGAATTTAACAAGGTGTGATTATCTCTCGGTACATGTAGAGATTTTGTAACGTCTTTTTTCTATTTTGAAAACAAAGTTTGAGCAATGCTGCACTCGATGATTCAATCCTCGTAGTCACATTATAAGGAAATAGTTCAACAACTAGTTTAAATTCCTTAATCTAGTAGAAGAAAAACAACTATGAGTTAGACACTTGGGTCTTGAGAGTTTTAATAAGTGGTGTGACCTTATTATGTAATAAAAGTGAGATTCAACTCAAGTACTTTAGAGTGAATATATATTATGTGTCACCAAATATATCTCTAGTGCTTTAGAGAATTTATGTCTCGTGTTTTCATTCCACGAGTGCAGACATTGAATCTCGTTCAACTCAATAAGATAGTCGATTGTCCCGGCAAAGTTCTTGTTGCCATTAAAGTTGATGTGAAAATTGGTTGCTACTATGATACACACATTACATTGTATATACCAATACCTATGACCAGGTGCATCTCCAACTCCTTCATTTACGATGAAATCTATAATTACATTTTAGATTTATCCCATGATATATATGTCCCTTTTCTCATACTTATACACGAGTAATTGCGTCTAACCCTTATTATTTCGGGGTTCTTTCCATTTTGCTACATTTAGCTTAATTTGAGAAATTTCTTTATCTCAATAGGCCAAAAGAATCTCACTACACATGTCAACCACTTACTTTAGGTCGAGTAGAAAAGGTAGTTCTCTTGTTGTCATACTTCAATATATACAGTTTCGTTAATATCATCGATGAAGTAGATAAATGGAAATTTTATGACTCATATCACCTTTTGTGAGTTCTTCCACAAATTGGAATACATGTGATTTTATTTGCAATGTATTTTTTAAAAACATTGACTCTTTAATAGTCGATCCAGTGGATTACATCCCACGGAACATTTCAAATTTTTGGGGAAAAAATATCAAGTATCCAATAATGTTGTTCCAGTTGGTACAACCAATTGAACTAAAAAAAATCATTCAACTATAGCCAATATAATATTTAAGAGAACAAGATAATAATAAAACCAAAATTCTTAATGGTCGGGATCAATAGTCATAATT
This sequence comes from Papaver somniferum, assembly GCF_003573695.1. Lineage (NCBI taxonomy): Eukaryota > Viridiplantae > Streptophyta > Magnoliopsida > Ranunculales > Papaveraceae > Papaver > Papaver somniferum. The sequence goes on along the minus strand of NC_039359.1, from coordinate 113,281,286 downwards.
TAATTTGACCGTTTATATGATATGGACTTATCTTAACACAACAAAAACAATATAGAACTACGCATGTTCTAAAAACAGGTATAAATAAGCCCAACAAATATTCATATAAAAACCTACATTAGTTACATACCTCGCATTTCGGTTCCCGCTGTATATTGACAAAACCGGGGTAGTCTTAGGTGCGTACGTCTCAAAATCAGTCAAAACAGGAAAACATGACCGGAACATGTTGGACCGGAATGGCCGGACTGGACCGGACCGGATTGGCCGAACCGGACCGGACCAGTTTGGTTACTCCTCTTCTCCCTCCCTGACGTTCTCCCTTCTCCTCCATTCCCAAAGAAGAATTATAACAGACGCGAGCTGGACATAATGATACAGGAGTATCTTAGCAACATTTGAGCCATGTTAAGGCTAGCGAGTATCTAGAAGATACTAGAAGATTATATATAGAGAAGTATGTGAAGATTATATTCACACAAGCAAATAACTGAAGCATAGGGACAGCTAAAGCTGCCAGATGAGGCTAATCATTAGCCTAGGTTTAATTGAGCCATATTACGGCTAGAGAATATCTAGAATATACTAGAAGAGGTGTAAGTTTGTTAACTTAGCCTAGAAGTTTGAGGTTTCCTACTTTAAATATGATTCCTAGTTTAGATGAGTTCTAAAACTCATAGATTTCGAGGTGTCCAAATTTAGAAATGATTCTTAGTTTAGATGAGTTCTAAAAAACTCATAGCTTTATTTTCCTTTTCCAGTAAGTTCACACTCCTATAAAAGGAGGAGATTGATAGGCTAGAGAGGTAGAGAAAAACGAGAGAGAGTGAAACCATATTTTTGGTTTGTAATAGAGTTTTTCTTTCACAGTTTAAAGAAGAAGAAGTTAAGCAATAAAACAAGAAGCAGTTAGCAGCAACGATTGTGTTATTTACTTTCTTTTATTATTCTTTTCTTTGTGTTCTCTTAATCACTTATATAAAGCAGTACTGACTTTAGGTACCCTTGATCGATTACGTATCAAGTGGTATCAGAGCCACGTTCTGACTTCTAGGGTTAGTTGTGGTGCATGGACTCAACAAGAATTCAGTGTACACGATCAAGGGAAGACAAAGCAACCTAGAGGAAGTATTAGAACAAGATGGGAAGTTAAGAAGACGAGAAGAAACTAACATATGAGGATAAGTTTGCTTAACTTGAACTTAAGATACAAGATATAATAGATACCTTAGCTGCGTTCATGAAAGCAAGTGTTGTCAAACGAAGACCTAAGCGTAGAAAAGAAAGTACAAAGAGAGAAAAAGACGAATTAAAGAAAGATAATGAATTCGTATGTGAAGAGATGAACTATGTTGAAGAGACGAAATATGATGACTTTGCGAGTGAAGACGAAGTCATTGTCAATTGGGATTTACCACCAGTTTTTGACTGGGGTACAGAAGAAGTTGAAAATGAAGACAACTATCCAAAAGTTGGAGACGGAGTTGTTCTTACATTTGATGTTATTGATACCCTTATTAGGGAAGAGAAGGAAGTCGTAAATTCCTACAAAGAAGAGTTTGGTCCTGAAGAAATCTGTAGAGAACTTTGCGATAGTTTTCTAGAAGTTGAAGACACGGTTACTTTTGTTGGTGTTAATCCTTCTATTAAGGAAGACAGTTACCTGGGAGCGGAAGCTGAAGTTTTCTTTCAATCACGTTGTATCGACCAAGTTACGCAGGAACGTATATAAATCGGAAGTACCCATGTTAACCAAGCTCACTCAGTTTATGAGAATTAAGCTACACATCTGGTAGATGATTTTATCTTTAAATCTCAAGCTCGATATACAATACAAACTTTATGTATTGTTGACAATCCTAATTTGAGATCAGACTATCACAAGGAAGTTGGTAGAGAAATTTACAGAAGCAAGATTCGAGGAAGAATTTTCTTGAATTCCAGGAGGAATACTGTGGCAGATGATTTGGTAGAAAAGTTCAAAATTAACAATGTCACAGCCTATCATGACATTGGTTCTTACGTGAAGGATACTCTCGTGCAGCTGCCTACAACAACAAGTAGACGATGGACTACTGAACGTCTAACACCTGCCATTGTTGAATTGGTGCTGCGTTTACTAAGTCAGGGAGATGGTTCACGGCACAGAGGTTCACGGCATGGAGATTGTTTAGCGCTAACAAATTCGTCGCATACAGGTCTGCCAGTTTCTATTAGTGTTCCTAGAATTGTTTGTGCTGATGTTAAGGCATCGTATTATGATGCTCAAAGAAGTATGCATGGCATTGGTCTTGTTATTGTGATGCTGCATGTTTTTATTGTTTCTTTGGTCGCGTCTTACCAATACATGATAATAATTGAATGCTATGACTGTGAGGAAAATGGTATGGAAAGACAGGAAAGTTTTACTCATAGATTACTATTGCACAAGAGCGCAACTGATGACCATGTAAAGAACGTATTAGCAGAACGAAGGATGAAAAGGATGGTCATCCTTCGACAATAGCAAAGGAGGATCGAACAAGCTTAGGTAAAGCCTTGAGAATGGAATCTATTCAAGAAGTGTTGCAAACTTGCAGCGCTAATATGCTGGTTCAAATGATTGTTATGAATGCAACTACTGGTATAATGAATATGCAGTATTCAAGCACAACAAATGGGTCAGAAATTACAAGGAAGAAAAAGGAGAATTTGGTTGGTTGCTTGGCAGGGTTTAATGGTTTGCTTGGTGGGGTTATTTTCTGAAACTAGAGATGGGGATCAAGTCGAGGCGTTGCGGCATGACTTTCGTTTTTGATCGAGGAAAGAAGAAAAAAGGAAAATGATGGTCTCTGATTTCAAAATAAAAGATGATAACCAGAGATTAATATGTTCAGATTTTAAAGACAGGAGGAAGGAGCGGATGTTTTCTATTAGTGAAACTAATCTCTGTACTATAAGCGAAGGTTTCGGTTGTGTCTATGACTGTGGGAGTTCAGGGCTTACACAGGAGTTCTGGCTTCCTAAATGGGAGAGCCATGATACAGGAGTATCTTAGCAACATTTGAGCCATGTTAAGGATAGCGAGTATCTAGAAGATACTAGAATATTATATATACAGAAGTATGTGAAGATTATATTCACACAAGCAAATAACAGAAGCAGAGGGACAGCTAAAGCTGCCAGATGAGGCTAATCATTAGCCTAGGTTTAATTGAGCCATATTACGGTTAGAGAGTATCTAGAATATACTAGAAGAGGTGTAAGTTCGTTAACTTAGCCTAGAAGTTTGAGGTTTCCTACTTTATATAGGATTCCTAGTTTAGATGAGTTTTAAAACACATAGCTTTGGAGGTGTCCAACTTTAGAAAGGATTCCTAGTTTAGATGAGTTCTAAAAAACTCATAGCTTTATTTTCCTTTTACAGCAAGTTTACACTCCTATAAAAGGAGGAGATTGATAGGCTAGAGAGGTAGAGAAATACGAGAGAGAGTGCAGCCATATTTTTGGTTTATAATAGAGTTTTTCTTTCACAGTTTAAAGAAGAAGAAGTTAAGCAATAAAAGAAGAAGCAGTTAGCAGCAACAATTATGTTATTTACTTTCTGTTATTATTCTTTTTTTTGTGTTCTCCTAATCACTTCTACAAAGAAGTACTGACTCTAGGTACCCTTGACCGATTACGTATCACATAATCAACCGCCGAACCAAAGTTGTGATCAACTCCAGCACATACTCGAATCAACATTCACCCAAACATAAGAATATATTATATTAGTTTTAATATACCAATAGATTAATAGGTTATAATATAAATTAAAATATAATCACTCCTCAATTAATCATGATGATATAGGACAGAACATGCCCAAATCAATAATCACTCATTAATCGTGATATAGAACATACTATGGTGAAATTAAAAGAAGACAGGGAAAATAAATAAAATATGACAAAATAGATCTAATTTATCTAGTTTGATTTCATAAATTTTAACATTAGCTTGATGTTAATCCATGTAGAAAAAAGAATCTACCAATCCAACTTAGCTTAGAGTATCGGGATTGATAACATTTTGTAGTGATAAAGGTGAGAATATAGAGAAAGAGGAAGAGTTTCTTATTGACCATCAGTAGGGTTACATGGAAGAATGTCCTTTATATACATGTAGAAGGAAGACCCTAAATATTTATCCGGGCCGCACATATATGGGCCGTAGGCCCTACAAAAAATTAAAAATAATCATAATGGTTTATAATAACCTAAGCAGAGCATGTTAAATTTTAAGTTTATAATAACCAACTAAAATTAAAAAATAAAGGAAATAATTGATCCACAACTAAGTATTATGGTTATTTTTATATCTTAGTTCCTCATTATTAATCATCTTACTCCTCTACGGGGAGGGGCCTTGAATCTCATCCCACCCCATCCCCGCATCACTACTTTCGGGGATTCCCTGTATCCGGCCTCGTTCCCGGTTTAAACGGGTAAAACTCTAATCCATAGGGGCGGGTCCCCACGGGGATGGGTTTGGGTGGGGCAAATTGCCATCCCTAGTTGCCAACATATGTGAAAGAATAGACAGAGCTTTGACATCATTTCAATGGTCACAAAAATTTCCCGACACAAAGGTGAGTCACCTTCCTAGAGTTGGTTCAGATCATACACCTCTCCTTTTTGATTCAAATCCGGAAAAATAAAAAATCCAAAAACCATTTAGATGCATTAGAACTTGGCTTTCTCATCCATCACTAGCATCAATGGTTGCGAACTCTTGGAATTTCCACTCCAACATTACACATGACACAAACATTTATTCGAAGCTTCAACTATTATCCTCGGATTCATCTCAATGGAACTCTGATGTGTTTGGAAACATTCACAAAAATATAAAATCCTTAAATAATAGGATTGAAAGCCTACATAAAGCTAGAAAATACTCCGAAAGTTTAGAAAAAAATAAGAAACCTCCAAGTTGAGCTAGGAAAATGGTACAAAATAAAAAATGATTACTATCACCAATTATCAAGAGATAAATTTTTTAAAGAATACGACCAGAACACGGAGTATTTCCATGCTACATCTACGAATAGAAAAAGAATCGACGCTATGAACTCTCTTAGAGAACCATCGGGCATGTGGATTTCAGATAGAGACCAATTCAATACCCTCTTGATCAACCACTTCACTCAAATAGGCTCCTCACATAACAACAACTTGGTAGAAGATTTGTCAAGCTTTATTGAACCTTGCGTCTCTGATGAGGAAAATTCTTCCATAATATTTATCTCATCAAAAGAACAAATTTGGAAAACATTTTCCAACATGAACCAGTGGGGAGCGCCATGTCCAAACGGTTTTCAACCAGGCTTCTTCAGAGCTAATTGGGATATAATGGGTCCGGATATAATTCAGGCAATTCAAGATTTTTTTAAAACAGGAAACCTAAATCCGGAATTGAATTATTCCTTTATAACTCTGATACCTAAAATGTCCACTCCACAAACCTCATCAGATATCAAACCCATCAGCCCGAGTAATACAATATACAAGATCATTTCTAAGATTCTAGCGAACCTCCTAAAGCGAATCCTAAACAAGATAATATCCCCAAATCAGCCAGCCTTCTACTTGGGAGAAAAATCACAGAAAACATTATCATCGCTCATGAGCTTATTCATTCAATGAAAAACTCAAAAGCCACAAAAGGATATTTCGCCTTAAACTTAGATCTCTCTAAAGCTTTCGACAGAGTGGAGTGGAACTTCATCAAATCAGCTCTATCAGCACTAGGTTTTGGTGACACGTGGGTAAAGTTAATAATGCAATGCATTTCAACCACCTCCTTTTCTATCCTCCTAAATGGTTCCCCGGATCCGAAATTCACCACTTCCAAAGGTCTAAGACAGGGTGACCCACTTTCTCCATACTTATTTTTTATATGCATGGAGATTCTCTCTAGACTCCTAGAAAAAGCAGTTTCTGAAAAGAAAATTTTGGGCCTTAAAACGAATAAATATGCCCCGAACATCTCTCATCTTTTCTTCGCAGATGACTGCTTTTTATTTACAAAATCTAATCTAGGTGAGGCAAAAAATTTATTAGACATCTTATCAAGATTTGGGGAGAAAACTGGACATATGGTCAACCTACAGATATCTGGTGTCTACTTCAGTCCTAGAATTTATCCTAAATATGGGAAAATCATTGCGAGAATTCTAAAAGTTCCTTTAATGACAAAAAATGATAGATATCTGGGAACTCCTCTCTTCTTCGATAAAAATAGAAAATAAAATTTTTAACCTCTGTTACAAAAATACTATACCACTCTTCAAGGCTGGAAATCTAAATTGCTATCTCAAGCCGGCAAAACAGTTCTAATAAAATCCATTCTTCAAGGTTATCCAACTTACCAAATGCAAGTGCTAGCTCTTCCTAAAGAAATGCTAGATCATATGGACAAAATCCAAAGAGATTTCTGGTGGGAAAAACACAAGCTTAAAAGCAGAGGAGGATATATTAGGGCTTGGGCCAACATCTGCAAGCCTATATCGCAAGGAGGCCCTGGAATCAAGAATCCTCACCAGTTTAACATAGATCTCCTTACTAAACTAGCTAGCTGTCTAATATCAGAGCAAGATCAACTTTGGGCTCAACTTTTCAAAGCTAAATATTTCCCAAACTCTCATCCTTTAGAATTTTCTAGATCTTCCAAATTATCTTGGATTTGTACTAGTATATAAAAAGGTTTGGATCTCATTAAAGGCAATTTTATCTGGCAAGTAAAAAATGGAGCTTCCATAAAAATTCGGGAAGACAAATGGATTCCTAACACATATATCATTCAACAACCTATTAATATTAAAGAACTGCTTCCGCAGAGGGTTAAATTGATCACTCCCGAGGATACATGGGATAAAAACTTGATACTTATTTTAATCTAGAAATAAAATAGAAAATCCTAGCTATTACTCCAAAAATACAAGAACAAGACAAAGTCAGGTGGCAACATCATCCTTCAGGAACCTTTTCGGCAAAAAATGTTTATGACTTTCTCATAAACCAAGATCAAGAGATTAATTCATTAACCTCCTTTCCCTGGAAAAAAATATGGAAAATCCAAGTAATCCCAAGAATAAATTTATCCGTCTGGAAATTATCTCAAAAAGCACTTCCAACTAACTCAAAACTTGGGGCGCATAATTCAGACACAAACACAGAGTGTCCAATGTGTAATTGAAAAAGCGGGGGTACAACAACCTCACCCAATATTTCGAATAGCAATCTGTATTGAGTAACTCTAATATACTTTTAAGAGAATCAAATAGACAGTCAGACTCAATCTTAATAAAAAGTATGTCAAGGAGTTAATATTTTTATGTCTCAATTTGATCTATACTCAAGCAAATAGAAATCTGCGAGTCTTTATCAAATACTAGAGAGATAACTTGGATGGTACCAAAGACCAATATCCAAGTGTCAATTAATTTAAATCAACAACCAAAGGTTGGATATTCTAATTGATTGATCCTAACGCAAAATCTGTGATATTTCAATTATATAGCAAAATATAATGCGGAATAGAAATAACACAGACACCAGAAATTTTGTTAACGAGGAAACCGCAAATGCAGAAAAACCCCGAGACCTAGTCCAGATTGAACACCACACTGTATTAAGCCGCTACAGACACTAGCCTACTACAAACTAACTTCGGTCTGGACTATGGTTGAACCCTAATCAATCTCATACTGATTCAAAGTACAGTTGCGCTCCTTACGTCTCTGATCCCAGCAGAATACTACACACTTGATTCCCTTAGCTGATCTCACCCACAACTAAGAGTTGCTACGACTCAAAGTCGAAGACTTTAATAAACAAATTTGTATCACACAGAAAAGTCTATGATAATAGATAAATCTGTCTTCCACAGATAAACCTATGAGTTTTTGTTCCGTCTTTTGATAAAATCAAGGTGAACATGAACTAATTGACAAACCGGACTTATATTCCCGAAGAACAGCCTAGTATTATCAATCACCTCACAACAATCTTGATCGTATGGTAGTGAAACAAGATGTTGCGGAATCACAAACGATGAGACGAAGATATTTGTGATTTCTTTTTATCTTGCCCTATCGGAGATATAATCTCAAGTCAATTATTCAATTGAAATCGTACGATAGAAAATGGCAAGATCAGATCGCTCAACTACAAGAGAAGTAGTTTCGTCTGGCTTCACAATCCCAATGAAGTCTTTCAGTCGTTAACCTACGGGGTCTCGAGAATAAACCTAAGGTTAAAGGAGAATCGACTCTAGCAAACCAACTAGTATCACAAATGAGGTGTGGGGATTAGTTTTTCCAATTTTTAGATGTCTCCTTTATATAGTTTTCAAATCAGGGTTTGCAATCTAAGTTACCATGGTAATAAAGCATTCAATATTCACCGTTAAATGAAAAACCTGATTCAACCAAACTAATATCTTTCAACCGTTAGATCGAAACTTAGCTTGTCACACACAAATGAAATGTATTCATTTAGGTTTGAGTAACCATACCTAAACGTGTACATTTAGTTGGTTCACAAATAGTTAACCAATGGTTAGCAGTATGAGCTCTTTCATATTAACCGTATTCATCTTTCTCATAACTAGTTCAAATGACTCATAAGAACTAGTTGATAAAGTTGTTTAATTGCTTAGGTCTTTATTCATAGACACAATTGAAACAAAATCGGATTGATCCACTTGAATCAATTCATGAACAATATACCCATGGTTTGCAAATATTGCTTTCCTTATAATTTATTATTTTAAGTTCATGAACTACCGATTTGAGAAATAACTAGCTTGGGTACGCGTATGGGTATGAGTTGGCTTTGGTTTCCAAACTCAACAGAAATTTTCGGGTATGAAAACTTCCGTGGGTACGCGTACGGGTATGCGTACCTAAGGTGAATGGTTTACTAGTTTGCAAAGTACAAACTCAGCAGAAATTTTTGGTATGAAAACTTCCGCTGGTACGCGTACTTAACCTGTCTCCTTCACCAATACTGCATGCACACACATGCACGCACTTGGTTTCCGGCACATGGATTTATACACTAATGTGCGAACACACTATATATGCTTATGTCCATAAATGGTAATCTCAACTCTACATTTCAATCATTGAAACATTCTTCTATAATGTTATAACAATCGTTATTCACGACTATCGTCATCAAGGCTATTTCCAAGATTGAAACGTCATCATGACTTTCATCACAAGTAAAGATGAAAATGGTTAAAGCGAAAGCTTACCAACACGTATTTCGAGAAAAAGATAGGCGAGTAAACTCGGCTCGAAATATCAAATGTGTATGTATGAAAACTATCATACTTATACGACTTTGCCTCAAGAGTAGGAGATAGAATAGACTTTTGAGTGACAGATAAGTTCAAGTCTCCACAAACCTTTTAGTCGGATGAAGTTCCACCTGTTCCTCGAGTAGTTCTTCGTCTTCATAAGATGATCGCCATGGAGTCTGGAGCTCAACTACACTTAACTATCCTAGACCGAGACCGAGACTTAGTCATAAGTAAACTAGAAATCAAGACATATAGTTTTGATCACTAATATTGACAAACATGCTTGAGATAACAACGCATGCGAGTTCGACCGAGCAATGCTCTAACAGTAATTACCAAGTGCAAGAATCAGAGCAACATCTCTTTCGCTTTTACCCCTTTGCAAGAGAAATTTGGTTTGGTCTTTCTATAGAAGCGGTGAACGCTAGAATTACTTCGGATTCCATAGAAAACTGGATAAAATAATGGATCGCAGACCAAGATTTCAATCAACTATCGGAAAAAATAGCTACTATATACTGGTTCATTTGGAAGCACAGATGTTTGGTAGTTTTTGAGAAAATAAACCCAAACCCATCCACCTTATGGACCAAATCAAGAAATTTATAAACCAGAATAATCAGGCAAGGGTCCGAAATTTTATGAAGATAGAAAGAAGAAATAACACAAAGAGAAGTGGTCTAACCTATCTTCGGATTGGATAATATTTATTGATGCATCTTTCAAAAAAGAGGATTCGACCATGGGATATGCTTTTTTACTTTATTATGTAGACAGGGAAACTTTATTCAGAGTGGGACTCCTCAGCCTTTCATGCAGAATCAAAATCTTTCCTAAAGGCATCTTCATGGTTAAGTAAAAATATAGTATCCACTGTCTCAATATTAACGGACCGCAAAACTTTGGCGGTGACGATCAACAAGTATTGCGAAGACTCTCCTTGGATCGTGGATAACACCGTACAAGAAGTGATCTCAATGCTTAAGAAACTTCCGCAAGCTCAGGTAAAGTATATAAACAGGAAATATAACTCTGCAGCGGACCACATAGCAAAACAAGCTCGAGTAAAGCATCTTTGGCATATGTTCTCTCACATTCAGCATATGGTTCTAAAATCTAGTGTTATTTCCAATGTTTTTGATAAAAATGAGACTTTAAACATGATGTACTATATTTCTTGATTAATATGATTCTTGTTTACATCAACAAAAAAAAGAGACAAAATACAACCCACCGTTTGATTAAATACAACCGCGATTTTACTTATATTCTCGTTTTCTTAGTTAAAATAAAAAACTAAATACAACCCAAATAAAGAGTCAATTCAAACTAGTCATAACCTAAAAATAGTTAATTACTCTTCTTCTTCCGTAAATCAAGGTTTGTTCTTGAACAAATAAAAATAAATTGATACAAGATATTGTGGTCAAATCCATTATTCCACTGCCTCTACGGTTGGCGTTGAAAGTGATTATAACTGATCGTCTTCTTATGACTCCGACTTTTATGAGGAAGATGCTACACTGATTTTTTTTACTGTAGCTAGTTTTCATGTCAAATTGAAAGTGATCAATAAAGATGCCAGGATATTTAATGAATCAACTAAAACATATGCATGTTGAAGTGACTAATTAGGACATACAAAAAACCAGAAGAAAGAATGTCAAAGATGAATGCAATTCTCTATAATCTTTCATGTACAATATTAATAATGTACAATAAATATCTGGTCCAAGATTGGTCTTGACAAGACATTTTTAGCCACTTCTTTAAACAGTTTATTCAACAATCAAATTCACCTTGTTGCAGGTGATTTTGAAGGTAGCAGATTTGATTCACTGTTCACTCCTCTAGTGATGGTCTATTGAGGAAGCTAGGTGATTGGATTTGAGGGTTAATAAAAAATAAATATGATTAGATCGGTGGTAAAAATTTGGTGAAAAAAGTCAATAATGCCTGGGTTGTATTTAAGAAAATTGTAAAAATCAACGAGAATTGTATTTAGGTAATTACATATTAATAAGGGTTGCATTTAGTCAAGGTTACATTTAAATCAAATGTGGGTTGTATTTAGTCACTGCCAAAAAGAATTTCCTTGAAAGTTTGTAGAATTAAGTTTAAACCAGACATTAGACCATGTTTTTGTTAAATGAGCCCACAATTTTATGGAATTGGATTTGTTATCAAACGACGAAAAATATGATATTTTCATGAAAAATGGTTAATCACATGGAGTTATACGTAATCAGACACACCCTAAGCATGATATGATATCGGTTATCCTAGATCCACGCACATAAACCAATCTATTACCAGTCCAACCTTGTGCATGCATGCAGTCTCCGATGATCATGTTATAACTACTTTTGCTATGCGAGATCACGCAGATTCTTATCTTATCAAGGGTGTTCCCCTGAAAATCGAGAAAGAAGAAGAAGAAGAAAAAGCCTAGAGCTAAGAAATGAAAATTTTGGGATTTACTTCATTTTGTTGTACGGTGGTGTATTTGGGTTGAGCGCAATAGGAAGCTCTTTCAGGAAAAGTATAAGCCAAATGATAGGTTAAAAAGTGGTGTAAATATTTGACCTATAATTGGTCCATTTGTTATAGGACTTTTGGTATTAATTTTTGAATTTGCTCACCGGGAATTAACATGCTACAAATTTGTATGTAGCTTCTAATTTTTATTTTTGGATTTGTTTTAGTAGTTGTCTCACTATTTTTGTGATTCATGCTACCTCTTTAACTGATATTTTTCTTTTTTGCATAAAATTAAATTAATCTACTAACATCCTCAAGTGAATTTAATAGATGCTTCAAAGCAGCTTAATTTTAGAAATGTCCAGAAAGTCAGTGATTAATGTAGAAGCAACTTGTAACACCCTGTGTTTTTAGCATGGCGCATGCTCAAAGATGCGCCATAGCCTGAGATGAAGCTTCAGCCAAAGCTTCCGTTGCGTAGGAAAAGGAACATTAGCCCTTGGCCAATGCGTTGACAATGTTCGGCTAACATGGATGCACATCGGGTTGGCAGTGAACAACCAACATGACTGGACATCGAGTTAGCAGTGAAAAGCCAACATGGCTAGACATCGGGTTGGCAGTGGACAACCAACACAACCAACATGGCTGGACATCGGGTTGGCAGCGGACAACCAACATGGCTGCACATCGGGTTGGCAGTGGCAATGAGCCATCTTGGACGGTCATTCAAATATTCATGGCAACGGCCATGAATAGTGAAGAAAGCATGTTAATATGCTCCCCTTTCCATACTTGTAGAAATTCCATCAAGACATATATATGGAGGCGTACTTGGTTGAAGGTGCATATGCGGACTATGCACCAAGTAAGCTTCATAGCTTAGCCGGAAGAGTATAAATGATGCCTAAGGCTCATTTATAGTTACGTAGCCTCGCGAAGAGGGAATTTGATGCTTAGGCATCATTATGCCATATTGCGGACCAAACATGCATCACTTGGATGCATTTTGACGGAACGACCTATACGGACTAGGCCATTACCATTTTTTCAAGGTCACGACCTTGCAAACGAGTTGGTTTAAGTTTCTGTCCCTTTGAGGATGAACTACGGTCTGTGCTTGACCCCTTTAGAGTAGGGAAGGGTACGTAGGAAGACGCAATGAGTTGCATCATTTCCGGTCCAACACTTTGTCGCTCATATCATCTAATTGGGAAATGATTGCGATATTCTGGCCTCTCATATCATCTGGCTCGGTAACTCGATGCAAGAGATGATTGTGGCAAAACTTGATGAGGCTAGTTGAATTCCATTCCTTGGATTCTCATACTTCCTATCAAGGCGTTCGACATAGGCTAAAAACCCGAGTGTCGTAATTTATCTCAAGAGGGGTCCATTTTGATGGGAAACGTCCCAGAGATCAAGACATGTGTATCCACATGGTCACCAGAATTTATCCAAATTCCATCATTTAGGGCCTCAAAAGGCCATTTTTGCCGTATTACGAAAGTTTTTATTTTCTTGATAAACCCTTTGCGAAATAAGTGTAAGTTGGAATGGTGTGGAAGCTAAGTTTGACGCATCATGCTCGTCGAGCATGCCTGCGAGGGAAAATGAGCGTGCATTTTCTTAGCTTTAAGGCCCGGATCGTAGTTTCATCATGGCGCATCTGGGAAGTTACGGCCTGCTGGGCAACGCGCCAAAGGCGTAATTTTCCGATCCGTCACACAACTTCTCTCTTTCATGTAGTTCAATAGGCGTTTTCTAGATTCATCTTTAAAGCTCACTTTTTTATTTGACAATTGAGCCTTAGTTCAAGAAATCGATAGTGCGGCTGAAGGAATTGAATTGCAAAGAATGAATGTCCTTTAGAATTATCATATTTTGCTTTCTAACTTTGTTTACGGAATGTCGTAAGTTTGTAAATCCAAAAAAATAACTTTATGGCATACATATATGCTAAGTTTGCTATTAAATATGTCGTAAATAATAGTTGGGAAACTACTTTTTAGAGTATATCATTGGTTATACTATTTTATACGGAAAGTTTTAGTAGTAAGGAAATATTTAGTGGTTGGGTTATATTTAGTACGAGTTGATTCACAAGCAATTCTCTCTTGAATATCAAGTTACACTATCACTATATATACCCTACGGGTCTCTATGTAAATCATCTTACTCAATAAATAAATTTCTTTTATTTTTATATTTTCTAGTTCATTTGGTATCAGCAGGTTCGATCCTGACCTGTGTCCACTTCATTTTTTCTCAACTGGTGGTGGTAGCCTTCACTGCTATCTTCTGTTGGACCTTCCTTCTGCTGTAGAATTATTATTTTTTATTTTAGGGTTTTATCCATATTTGTGAAATTCTAAACCTAATCCTTCGCGTTTTAAGTTATCAAATTTTGTTGAAGATGGTGGCGACATATTTATCTATTTTGGCCCTTTTTCTCAGAAGTTATTATTTATTTATCGATGGTTCTGATATGTTTTTGTCGATTACTTTAGATGATTATGTGGATCCAGTTATTGGCATGGGGTTCTTCTAATCAGGTACCACATCCATCCTTTGGTACTCATGGTCCACAAGTAGTACCTTGCGTCCTTGCTCCTACTCCGCAAGTAGCTTATAATGTCCTGGATGAATTATCGATGTGGGATTTTCAAACAGACCATGTAATGAGAAAGTCAATATCAAGTTATCATCCTGACGACCAAGATAAAGTACGAAGAGCTTACATTAAGTAACAAAACTACATAATTATCAAATTGGTTACTTTTATGAAGTCATTGGTATGCAAATTGATGCACTTAATGACCGATTTGATGAATTGAACACCGATATACTTCTTTGTATGTCGCATTTGAATCCAAGCGACAAGTTTTCAGATTTCGAAAGAGGTGCGTTAATTCGTCTTGCTACACTATATCCAACTAGTTTTCAAAAATGGATATCATGATTCTCAACCGCCAACTAGAACCTTTCTTGCTGATATTATTTCTAGTAGTGATTTTTCTGAATTAGATAGTATTGGTACGCTTTCCTAGAAAATGGTTGAAACAAAAAAGAAATATAGTGTATCCTATAGTCTACTGTTGACTACATTATCTTTGATAATGTCGGTTGCTACAACAACTTTTAAGCGAGTTTTTCCAGCAATGTGAATAATCGTTTGCGAAGTCGTGTTGGGAATGGCAAGATTAAAACGCAATATCAAGATATAACAACACGTCGCTGGCATTGTTCAATATGAAGAACGCTGAGTTTTTTTGATAAAACATACAAAGTTTTTTTTTTTGGGTATAATTACTAAATATAAAGTGATTTTGGAGCCTTTTTGTGAATACTTGCAACATTTCTATGTGATGTGCTCAAGCATAAAATTGGATAACAATACAAGATTGAGTAATGAATTAGCTAACATATCTCTTGAATTGTATATTTTGTTGCTATAAAACACTACAAGGTGTTGTAATATAATCTTACATGTGTAATGGATTTTTCGTTTGAGTTTTTTTGTCTTTGTTTTGTGGTGTACTTTTTAGTTTGCCCACCCTCTTTCGAAATTTTGGCTCCGCCTCTGGTTTCATGTAGCATTAAAAAATTTATTCTAGTATCACAACACCCATATATACATACACATGTCCTTCATCCCTAGTTAAATGGACCAGCCTAATGGGATTAAAAGGGAATTATTCTTTATTCACGCAAATCTCTCTTTATCTCCATATGCGATAACTGACTCGAAACTTAGTGAGACTTATTTGTATGGTCGCTTTACCTTATAAGTGGTTTCCATACCCTTTTGGTGGATATATGCAGATTAATATTCAAGTGATATAATTTCTGAAAAGGAAATACTATCCCTTTTCAAAAAACGAAGGTAATACATGTTTTGGTCATTGGTATAGGGCACAAGACAATATATGACTGTATTGGTTTGAAGAGGCATAAGTTAGTTACATGTGGGTTTCAATTTTGAAGTTGGATTTCAAATTTCAAAGATTTCAACCATCCAAAGTAACCAGATTACTGATGCTTTTTCGTATATCATGTCAATATTATTATTTTTGTAATCTATAAAAAGGTCAATGAATTAATGCTTGAAAGACATGTGTATTTAAACTCTTCTCTATATATCTTATTCGAGTAGTATATATCAATCAGAGTCCAGAGGTGATTCGTCAATTGTTGTCAGTCATTGGTCACATAAGGCTTGTTTGTATTTTGGGAAACGATTTGCATTCAATCCCGTCAATAAACTCTTAGTGAACGTTTTAAAGAAAGTGTTCTACATTTCCTTAAGACGTTGATGTTTTAATTCCCAAATTCATATTTTCAACATAAGCATCCAATATCTCTTTCCGGCGACTTAGCAATCCAGTCGGATTCCGGGGTATCCACTCCCATAATAATTGATCATTTTCTTGTAAAACCCAAATGACAATGAATTTGAGTTATGTTACTACGATGGAAAGAATCGATTTAAAGAGGGATAAAAAATGGATAAACTCTGGTCATTATCGAATCAAAGTTAAATAAAATGATAAAAGAAAAATATTTTCAAAATACCAATACTTACTCTTGTTATAATCATCTTCACCGTCGAATCAATTCTCCCATAAAATTTGAATCTTCTCTTATTTGCTCTTCGACATCTTTTTCTCGATCGTACATATCATTTGACGATTCCGCAATAGTTTGTGGATTCGTCGAAATCCACATCAAAAACTAAGACCAACGATCAATTTACAATTCATAAGTTCCGAACTCAGAATTTTCCATTTTGATGGTTACTTAATTGACAACTACCTGGACGATATGCAAGTCATGGTTTTAAAATTCCATTAAACTGTTTTAGATCTACAACTTGTTTCACAAAATCCTTTTGAATGTATCTCTTATACTGAAAATATAACATAAGAAGTTTTAGTCAGAATAATGTTACTCGGTCACAACAATTATCAAAAAGGAATTTTAAGCGATCTGTAATCAAAATTTATGAAGTTAAAATATGCTCTGCTAACAACAGCCATGTAAAGACCCTCAAGCTCGTCAATGCTATTAGACCGGTCAAGAGATGTCTTAGCCGCTAATTACTCGATTAGTTAGAGATGAACATTAATTAATAGAAATTAATATAACAATGACTTAGTTACGAAACTAGTATCGTTCAATATATCTCGAAAAGTTACGTGGAGTGGACTACTCGAACGTGTCATTCGGATATCGGACGAAGAAGATATCATTAGATTTGTTTGAAGGGCAAACTAGTGTTTTTGCCATTGGACCAACTGGGGATGCCCTTATCCTATTGTTGGGTGTTCCGATAGAATTCTCTTTGGTCTTATCTAACCAAATCGATCAGATAAACTTACTTTCTTTTCTTCTTTCTTTCTTTCTTATTCTTCATTCTTCTTTTTTCTTCTTCTTTGTTCTGTTTCTTCTTCTGCGATTCATCTCGAGAGGAATTGTTACTAAGTTGTTTATATTAGATGAAGATACGGATGGTGTTTTCAGGAATTATGAAGTATAAGAGTTAGGGATAGCCAGGGTGTTGAAATGAATCAGTTAGATGCAGATTAGGATTTTTGAATGCGCTTTGAGTTATGTTTGGAGTCAGACAAGCTTTCTAAGTTGATGATTAACGAGGAAAAGAATGGGTTGTCGTTGAATCAAGGTTCTGAAGTTGTTTTGATGATGAATCAAAGAAGTTAGAGTTAGGATTTCTAGAAGAATATAAAGATGAATTAGAAGATGAAATTGATGTTTTAAAAAGGGAATTTGAGATGGGTTTTAACAGTTTGAGTGAATAAGAGTTCGGATGAAGAGTAACTAGAAATCGAAGAAGTAAGGATTATTGTTAGAGCACTGCTCGGTCGAACTCGCATGCATTGCTATCTCAAGCATGTTTGTCAAGTTTAGTTGTCAAAACTATATGTCTTGATTTCTAGAATACTTATAGCTAGGTCTCGGTTTAGGACAGATTAGTGTAGTTGAGCTCCAGACTCCATGGCGATCATCTTACGAAGACGAAGAACTACTCGAGGAACCAGTGGAACTTCATCCGACTAAAAGGTATGTGGAGACTTGAACTTATCTATCACTCAAAAGTCTATCTCTCTATCTCCTACTCTTGAGACAAAGTCGTGTAAGTATGATAGTTTTCATACATACACATTTGTTATTTCGAGCCGAGTTTACTCGATTATCTTTTTCTCGAAATACGTATTGGTAAGATTTCGCTTTAACCACTTTTCATCTTTATCCGTGACGAAAGTCATGATGACGTTTCAATCTTGAAAATAGCTTTGATGACGATAGTCGTGAATAACGATTGTTATAACATTATAGAAGAATGTTTCAATGATTGAAATGTAGAGTTGAGATTATGTGACCAATTATGGATATAAGCATATATAGTGTGTTCGCACATTAGTGTATAAATCCATGTGTCGGAAACCATTGTGTGCACTTGTGCATGCGACATTGGTAAAGGAGACGGGTTGGGTACGCATACCCGTAGCGTACTGGCGGAAGTTTTCTAACCAAAATTTTCTGCTGGAGTTTGTAGTTTACAAACTGGAAAACCAGTCACCTTAGGTACGCATACTCACAGAAGTTTTCGAACCGAAAATTTCTGCTGAGTTTCCAAACTCAAATCCGGTTAGCTAAGGTACACGTACCCGTACGCGTACTCAAGCTGGTTATTTCTCAAATCGGAAGTTCATGAACTTAAAACAATAAATCAATAGGGAATGCAATCTTTGCAAACCGTGGCTATATTGTTCATGAATTGATTCAAGTGAATCAAACCGATTTTCTTTCAATTGTGTCTATGAATAAAGACCTAAGCAATTGAACAACTCTATCAACTAGTTCTTATGAGTCATTTGAACTGGTTATGAGAAAGATGAATATGGTTGATATGAAAGTACTCATATGTCTAACCTCGGTTAACTCTTTGTGAACCAACCAAGTGTACACGTTTAGGTACGATTACTCAAACCTAAATGAAACACATTTTATTTGTGTATGACAAGCTAAGTTTCGATCTAACGGTTGAAAGATATTAGCTTGGAGAAATCAGGTTTTTCATCTAGCGGTGAATATTGAATGCTTTATTACCAAGGTAACTTAGATTGCAAACCCTAATTTGAAAACTATATAAAGGAGACATCTAGCAACTGGAAAAACCAATCCCCACACCTCTTATTTGATACTAGTTAGTTTGCTAGAGTCGATTCTCCTTTAACCTTAGGTTTCTTCCCGAGACCCTGTAGGTTAACGACTGAAAGAATTCATTGGGATTGTGAAGCCAGACGAAACTACTTCTCTTGTAGTTGAGCGATCTGATGTTGCCATTTTCTATCGTACGAGTTCAATTGAATAATTGACTTGAGATTATATCTCTGATAGGGAAAGATAAAAAGAAATCACAAACATCTTCGTCTCATCGTTTGTGATTCCACAACATCTTGTTTCGCTACCATACGATCAAGATTGTTGTGAGGTGATTGATAATACTAGGTTGTTCTTCGGGAATATAAGTCCGGATTATCAATTAGTTCCTGTTCACCTTGATTTATCAAAAGACGGAACAAAAACTCTTGGGTATTTCTGTGGGAGACATAATTATTCAATCCTATAGACTTTTCTGTGTGAGACAGATTTGTCTATTAAGTCTTCGACTTTGGGTCGTAGCAACTTTTGGTTATGGGTGAGATAAACTAAGGGAATCAAGTGTGTAGTATCCTACTGGGATCAGAGACGTAAGGAGCGGAACTGTACCTTGAATCAGTGTGAGATTGATTAGGGTTGAACTGCAGTCCAGACCGAAGTTAGTTTGTAGTAGGCTAGTGTCGGTAGCGGCTTAATACAGTATGGTGTTCAACCTGAACTAGGTCTCGGGGTTTTTCTGTATTTGTGGTTTCCTCGTTAACAAAATTTCTGGTGTCTGTGTTATTTCTATTCCGCATTATATTTTGTTATATAATTGAAATATCACGGGTTATGCGTTAAGATCAATCAATTAGAATATTCAACCTTTGGTTGTTGATTTAAATTGATTGACACTTGGATATTGGTCTTTGGTACCATCCAAGTTATTATCCTTGTATTTGATAAAGACTGGCAGATTTCTATTTGCTTGAGTAAAGATCAAATCAAGTGAGAGAGATATTAACTCCTCGATATACTTTTCTATAGATTGAGTCTGACTGTCTAGTTGATTCTTTAGAAAGTATATTGGAGTTAGTACATACAGATTGCTAATCAAAATATTGGGTGTGGTGGTTAGACCCCCACTTTTTCAGTTATGAATCTGAGATCGATTGAAACTCGTAATTGAAGCTGTTGAAGAATGGGGGTTTGATTCTCGTATCAAGAAGGTGATGAAGTTAATGTTTGTGCTGGTTCAAGACTCGGGAGAAATTGTAAGTTGAATTTGAATTTCTGAGGTTAATTCTGAATTGTTTAGAAAACTGATTTGATTCAGTTAATTGTTGATGGGTTTGTGTTTAGATTAAGGCAGAAATACTGATACTCCCTCCGTCGCACTATTAAGTGACCTAGTTTAAGTTTGCACAATTTTTAAGGCAAGCAAAGAAAAGAGTACTTTTAAGCATTTTTTACAATTATTCCCTTATGGATAATAACTAGTGAAATTTAGAAATGATTTATATCTCAAACTACTCCACGGATGTTCGCAAACTTCATACCATTGAAAAGCATTTTAAAACACCTACTTAACGAATATAAACATGCCTATCAAATTATGCATGTTTCTTATATTTTTATAATTAACTAAAAGGATAATTTTAGAAATATCTCTTTGTTTAGTGATATAGGTCACTTATTAGTGGGACAAAATCTAAAATCAAATAGGTCACTTAATAGTGGGACGGAGGGAGTACACGATTTTTTTGTATCTTCTTTGTGAAAGTACTGTGATTAGAGGATGGAGTTAAGAAGTGATTCTGATGTTCAGGGTAAAAGGATGATGTGAAGTTATTAAACTAATAGGGAGGTGATGGTTCTGAAACAAGTTTATGAATTGAGAAAGAGGTGAATAACAGTTGTAACAGGTGGAGATGTAAACTGTAATGGGAACAAGTTGAGTTAAGGAAATTGGTATTAGAGATAATGAAGCTGATATGAAGTTGTCACTATTATGGTTGCTACTGTGTCTGAGTAAAGTTTCAGATGCAACGAAGTTGGATATGAGGAAGAATGAGACTCTCAAGAGAAGTTTGGTAGTGATGTTGTACTTTGTTGGTGGCTGTAATTGTAAGTTGCAGGATGTAATTGTGAATGGTTTATTGTGGAGGTTGTGCTATTGAGATTTGTGGAAGGGGTAATCCTCAAATAAAGTGGTGTTGAAATGGTTGCGTTTTAGATGGAGTTGGAGCTAACTATCTTGAATTGTGATGAGCTTCAAAAGATAATGGAAGTAAGTGATGATACTATTGGAGATATGGCAGAAGTGAGTCTATGAAGTACAAATTGTAAGAGTAATTGTAGGTGGGTAATGGTGCAGGTGGAATGAGATAGTGATGTAATTGTGAAGAAGGTATTGTTTAAGTATATTTGGTACTGCAGGTGTTAGTAATTCAGGGAGATGTATTGGGTTGTAATGAACTGAATAAGGGAATGTGGTTGCGGTGTAAGTCTGAGAAGGTAGTGACAATGAAATGTAGAGTGAAGATGTAGCTGTGTATGTAGGAAGAGTATGTCTTAGTACTGTAATTGCAGGTAAAGCTTAAATTACAATTGTATTTTGAAATTATAGAATTGTGCAGAATGAAAGTTTGTGTTTAAATCAAATGAATAAAACCAGGATGGTTGTGTTCTTGCAACTGTAATAGAGTTTGGACTTGTTAGTCATCTCAGTCAGTCTAGCTGACTTACTAGACTCAGATATCTGACCGAGTTGAATCGGTGTAGACTCACTGAGTTTCCCTGTCTAGACCCGAATTGACTCAATTGCCGATCCATGTTTGACTTTGACTTTGACCTTGACCTGATCTTAGACGTTGACTGTTAGTTTGACCGTTAAAGACTTTCAGTTGACTCAGATGGACCAGGCCTTAGGTTAATGGGTTGTTTAGTGGACTTGGGATTAGGACTGGTTATCCTATGTTGATGAATTGGACCCTCATGGTCTGATTTATCCTTTGAGTCCTTCTACAAAGTTGTAGATATTCATAAGACTTAGCTAATAGACTATAGAACCAAACTAATTGAACTAGTAAACTTTGCTAAAGATAGATAAATAAAAGGTGTAGAACGTTAATTGGACCTAAAATCATTAGATAGAATTGTGTGATTCTTGTGTGATCCATTTTGGATAGATTCTTAGAGTTCTTGTGTGATTAACAGTTAGTCTTTATCAACAACGATCGACTCAAAGGATGAACAAGTGGATCGTTGGTCTCGAGGTAAGCATAGCTTGTCATCAAAAGAGGCGGGAATTTATATTTAACTCTTTTGAGACTATTGTTGTTTTTTTACAAAAGTTTATGTTTAATGAACTCATGCATTATCTGTTTGTGCATCCCATGCATTGTTTGGTTTATTTCATGATTGTCATGTTGGTTTTTATATCTTTCCATGATTTGGAAAGGACTTGTGATGTTTTGAGTGTCATTAATTGTTACGGGAAATACGAATTTCCACATGTGGTATATAGGATACACTCCTTCACATTTATACCTACATGAATTCAGCTTTTATGCTTACTATGGGTCATCAGTTTCCGGTTAGGAATTGGTGATATCAATAGCTATTAGGTGTGAATTGTCGGTTAGGAATTTACAACCATATTAAACATTTTTTGAGGGAGGGGTTTTTTCATATACATGTTTGTTTATTTCAGTGACTTGGTCACTTTTCAATGTTTGGGAAAACGTTACATGTTTTCCAAGTCTTGCCTATGATTTCTTAAAAGTTAAATGATATTTCTACTGGGCACCTCTTTTAGGGATGATGTGCTCACTCATTCCCACTTTCAGTTTCAGAGACAAATCAAAGTTGCCGCAGCGAAAGCTTCAAATGTTCAGGTCGTTAGTTGGTTAACCCCTACTATGTTTATTATGTTGTATATTCTAATTGTAAACCAAATGACTATATGTATCATTTGAGAGGCGTTCTTTTATACATGTATTTCAGAGAGGGGATAGTTTTGGGTTAAATGTCGTCGCAGATTTTTTAATTGAATGTTTAAGTATTTGATTTAGATTCTTAGTACCTCTTTATATAGTTAATCTCATGGATTAGTCAGATGCTAGCTTTAGGGGCACTACAAGCCACATTCTCCATGCTTCAAAAAAATTAATTAAAAACGACTATGTTTGATACGTTATTTTACGATTATTAGAACTTCTTAATTTCAACTCGATTACAACAATATTTATTGATCAAAAAACCATTACAAAAAGAATTTTAGTTAATATAATGGATAATGATGTTGATGTCGCGATTTGTGTTGTTTTATTTGCTTTTCACACTGTTAGAATGAAAGTAAGAATTTAGGGTTGATAACAAACGTGGAGGTCCGGTTGATTTTAGGTTAGTTCGAGAGTTAGGGAAAATATATTATTGAGCCTTCCGTATTAGTTAGGACTTATGAGTTATTTCATGATAGACACGGGTAGAGTCTGACCAACTCGTGAGGGGTTTATTAGTCTTTTTATAGATGCCACCTGGAAGATAATGGTTTTCAACCGTCGTTTACCGTTTTTTGGGAATAAAATGGGCAAGATAAGGATATTTTAACAAATTTCTAAATAATAGGGGTACTCTTTTAGTGTAATGTGAAAAGTATGAGTATTTTATCAAAATCCTCTAATTTTTTTATACTACCTCTTTTTCTGGAAATAGAGATACTTTCACTCTTTCATTTAAACCTAAAAATAGGTCAAACTGAAAAAAAATGAGAATACCACTTTTCCGGAAATGAAGGGAGTATAAAAATAGTCCACAATCGGTGGATATGGTTCCCCGTAAAAAACTAAAATTTTAAGAGCTTTTCTACGAATTCTTTCTTTTTGCCAGAATAATATGGGAGTTCAGAACCCGTCTTCCTGACAGCATGTGCAGAGGGGGACTGGCTAAGGAAACACATAGCTGACAAAGGGAACACCGTCTTAGCACAGTGGTTGCCCATCTACCTCCCACGCTGGAGGTCAGGGGTTCGACCCCTTTCAATCCCTTAAAAAGGGTGTTGTGTAGTTAGTGTAGTTGGGGTAGCGGGCTGGATTGACAGTGGGACTGGTCCAGTTGGCTGGATTTGGGCAGGGGCAGGCCCAGCTATCGCATGATCAAAAAAAAATAAGAAAAAATAAAAACAATTATTGAAGAAGGTTATCTCTTTATCTGTATCGTATCAAGAAGAAGCGCGTACGACACGCGTAGAGAGATAAGTTGGTGCGCAGCTCAAATATGCATGTCCATGCGCCAAAAGATAATAACCAGCATGGGGTTGTTGGTGTTTTCCCACTAAGCTACAAAACAGTGCAGCAGCAGTACAGGGACCATGTACATCTCAAGCCTTCAACTGACTCGCTTTTTGGACTTGCCTGTCTTACTCGACAGATTCAGCAGAGAGAGCGAAAACAAGAAAGTACAGAGCTTGACGTTTCGCATGTTTGACAGTTCACCGATCTCCCTATAAAACACACCTACTGACGTGGATAAAGTGACTCTTCAATTTCGTACTTTTGGACTTTAGAGAACGGAACCAGAATACGGAATTCTTCCTCAGTTGGTATTATTGTTTTGCTGTGTTTATCTTCTTGGTTACCCCATCCACGTTCTCATGATGGACACTGTACGATGTTAAACTTACTGTATATATAAAGGGTACTTTACATACATAGTACTCTCTCCCGTACGTCAATGGCGAATCCTTACAAATCTCCTCATAAACGTATAATAATGGGTTTGGCCTCTTGATCAACAGAATCAGCTCAGTTGCCAGTGCCCCCCATTGGTCTCCCAATCGAAGTCCCACCTACAACCATGTTATACGTCCTTTCCTTTGACATAATTACGTCCAACCGACTGTTGCACGTGGGTTAGCTAGCCTCCTAATACAGTTGAGTCTGAAATCACTTGCTAATTCAAGTTTACAAATTAATTAAGTGGGAACTTAATTAATTATTACTGGGGCATTCGATCCCAGCATGTTATCATGTCGGTTAGGGTTTAGAATCTTTAGATACGTATGTTAGCTTATATACCATAAAAATCGATATCTAATGTGAACTTTCACCATCTATGATCTGTCAAAAGAAAATGTTGGTCTGATTAACTAGTTCTAAGATACAGTAAACCAAAATGAATAAGAAATTTGCTATTTTTAAATATAGATTATCACATGGGCGCCATCCAGAAAAACAGTTCTCGACTACCAAAAGAAAACAGACAGTTCTTACACAATTTGAAATATTAAACAACCTCATCGAACTTAAGGTTAAGGATAGATTAGAGTACGAGCAAAAAGAACAGAGTTCGTTGTCGTTAAGTCGTAACAATGTGTATTAAAGAAATCAAAGGTTCCCCTCCTACAGCCGTAATTTAGCTTGGCCGACCGAGATATCCAACGCAATCTCTTCATACTATGGAAATGTCCAACCCAAAAATCCCATGCAGATGATTCTTTGCCTTGATTTGGAGGGGTGCAAATAATGTATTGGGAATTGTTGGAATCTTGCAACAATAGAAGAAATGTCAGATGTATCAAACAATAAATATAAAGAACCGTATCAAACAACTCTACCACGAACAAATTGATGAGGGCAGAATCACAGGTTCAACAAGCTGTCCTTAACACATTAGTTCGCGGGTATACTCTAAAGTAATGCTAAACCCCAACGTGCGAAGATGTGTCCAGGATAAGACTGCCCGATATAACTTGTATTAGCACAATACAAGTTACCCACTCTTAAACTCAGCAACGGGGATGGAAGTAAAACACCGCACGAAAATAAAAGCAAGAAGATGAAGAAAAGTAAACCTAGAGATGGTCGCTGCTTGTGTGTTTTGAAAAGAGATTTTCGAGTTGTATTTATAGGAAAATTAACTTGCAAATCAAGTTAGGTTTAGGTTTTTTCTTATAAAACGAGTTTTGTTTCTTGTACAATAATTAAACACAAAAAAGGAATTTTTTCCATAAATAAAACTCTTAAATAAATTATTTATCAAGTTAAAAACTTGCAAAAAATATTTTCAAGTAGACACGGACTTGGTGCTTGGTACACGCGCATGGGCATGGGTCGAAACATGTATTTTTCTCCCTTAACACATTAGTTCGCGGGTATACTCTAAAGTAATGCTAAACCCCAACGTGCGAAGATGTGTCCAGGATAAGACTGCCCGATATAACTTGTATTAGCACAATACAAGTTAACCACTCTTAAACTCAGCAACGGGGATGGAAGTAAAACGCCGCACGAAAATAAAAGCAAGAAGATGAAGAAAAGTAAACCTAGAGATGGTCGCTGCTTGTGTGTTTTGAAAAGAGATTTTTGAGTTGTATTTATAAGAAAATTAACTTGCAAATCAAGTTAGGTTTAGGTTTTTTCTTATAAAACGAGTTTTGTTTCTTGTACAACAATTAAACACAAAAAAGGAATTTTTTCCATAAATAAAACTCTTAAATAAATTATGTATCAAGTTAAAAACTTGCAAAAAATATTTTCAAGTAGACACGCGCATGGGCATTGGTCGAAACATGTATTTTCGTCCTTAACACATTAGTTCGCGGATATACTCTAAAGTAATGCTAAACCCCAACGTGCGAAGATGTGTCCAGGATAAGACTGCCCGATATAACTTGTATTAGCACAATACAAGTTACCCACTCTTAAACTCAACAACGGGGATGGAAGTAAAACGCCGCACGAAAATAAAAGCAAGAAGATGAAGAAAAGTAAACCTAGAGATGGTCGCTGCTTGTGTGTTTTGAAAAGAGATTTTCGAGTTGTATTTATAGGAAAAATAACTTGCAAATCAAGTTAGGTTTAGGTTTTTTCTTATAAAACGAGTTTTGTTTCTTGTAAAACAATTAAACACAAAAAAGAAATTTTTTCGTAAATAAAACTCTTAAATAAATTATTTATCAAGTTAAAAACTTGCAAAAAATATTTTCAAGTAGACACGGACTTGGTGCTTGGTACACGCGCATGGGCATGGGTCGAAACATGTATTTTTCGTCCTTAACACATTAGTTCGCGGGTATACTCTAAAGTAATGCTAAACCCCAACGTGCGAAGATGTGTCCAGGATAAGACTGCCCGATATAACTTGTATTATCACAATCCAAGTTACCCACTCTTAAACTCAGGAACGGGGATGGAAGTAAAATGCCGCACGAAAATAAAAGCAAGAAGATGTAGAAAAGTAAACCTAGAGATGGTCGCTGCTTGTGTGTTTTGAAAAGAGATTTTCGAGTTGTATTTATAGGAAAATTAACTTGCAAATCAAGTTAGGTTTAGGTTTTTTCTTATAAAACGAGTTTTGTTTCTTGTAAAACAATTAAACACAAAAAAGGAATTTTTTCCATAAATAAATTATTTATCAAGTTAAAAACTTGCAAAAAATATTTTCAAGTAGACACGGACTTGGTGCTTGGTACACGCGCATGGGCATGGGTCGAAACATGTGTTTTTCGCCCTTAACACATTAGTTCGCGGGTATACTCTAAAGTAATGCTAAACCCCAACTTGCGAAGATGTGTCCAGGATAAGACTGCCCGATATAACTTATACTAGCACAATACAAGTTACCCACTCTTAAACTCAGCAGCGGGGATGGAAGTAAAACGCCGCACGAAAATAAAAGCAAGAAGATGAAGAAAGTAAACCTAGAGATGGTCGCTGCTTGTGTATTTTGAAAAGAGATTTTCGAGTTGTATTTATAGGAAAATTAACTTGCAAATCAAGTTAGGTTTAGGTTTTTTCTTATAAAACGAGTTTTGTTTCTTGTACAACAATTAAACACAAAAAAGGAATTTTTTCCATAAATAAAACTCTTAAATAAATTATTTATCAAGTTAAAAACTTGCAAAAAATATTTTCAAGTAGACACGCGCATGGGCATTGGTCGAAACATGTATTTTCGTCCTTAACACATTAGTTCGCGGGTATACTCTAAAGTAATGCTAAACCCCAACGTGCGAAGATGTGTCCAGGATAAGACTGCCCGATATAACTTGTATTAGCACAATACAAGTTACCCACTCTTAAACTCAGCAACGGGGATGGAAGTAAAACACCGCACGAAAATAAAAGCAAGAAGATGAAGAAAAGTAAACCTAAAGATGGTCGCTGCTTGTGTGTTTTGAAAAGAGATTTTCGAGTTGTATTTATAGGAAAATTCACTTGCAAATCAAGTTAGGTTTAGGTTTTTTCTTATAAAACGAGTTTTGTTTCTTATAAAACAATTAAACACAAAAAAGAAATTTTTTCCGTAAATAAAACTCTTAAATAAATTATTTATCAAGTTAAAAACTTGCAAAAAATATTTTCAAATAGACACGGAGTTGGTGCTTGGTACACGCGCATGGGCATGGGTCGAAACATGTATTTTTCGTCCTTAACACATTAGTTCGCGGGTATACTCTAAAGTAATGCTAAACACCAACGTGCGAAGATGTGTCCAGGATAAGACTGCCCGATATAACTTGTATTAGCACAATACAAGTTACCCACTCTTAAACTCAGCAACGGGGATGGAAGTAAAACGCCGCACGAAAATAAAAGCAAGAAGATGTAGAAAAGTAAACCTAGAGATGGCCGCTGCTTGTGTGTTTTGAAAAGAGATTTTCGAGTTGTATTTATAGGAAAATTAACTTGCAAATCAAGTTAGGTTTAGGTTTTTTCTTATAAAACGAGTTTTGTTTCTTGTAAAACAATTAAACACAAAAAAGGAATTTTTTCCGTAAATAAAACTCTTAAATAAATTATTTATCAAGTTAAAAATTTGCAAAAAATATTTTCAAGTAGACACGGATTTGGTGCTTGGTACACGCGCATGGGCATGGGTCGAAACATGTATTTTTCGCCCTTAACACATTAGTTCGCGGGTATACTCTAAATTAATGCTAAACCCCAACGTGCGAAGATGTGTCCAGGATAAGACTGCCCGATATAACTTGTATTAGCACAATACAAGTTACCCACTCTTAAACTCAGCAACGGGGATGGAAGTAAAACGCCGCACGAAAATAAAAGCAAGAAGATGAAAAAAAGTAAACCTAGAGATAGTCGCTGCTTGTGTGTTTTGAAAAGAGATTTTCGAGTTGTATTTATAGGAAAATTAACTTGAAAATCAAGTTAGGTTTAGGTTTTTTCTTATAAAACGAGTTTTGTTTCTTGTAAAACAATTAAACACAAAAAAAGAATTTTTTCCATAAATAAAACTCTTAAAGAAATTATTTATCAAGTTAAAAACTTGCAAAAAATATTTTCAAGTAGACACGGACTTGGTATTTGGTACACGCGCATGGGCATGGGTCGAAACATGTATTTTTCTCCCCACCCGCTCCACCCATATTGTTTTACAACATATCCATGAGAACATGGTAATATAGTGGAGCACCTCTTTAGTTTTTCACAATGTGGGACTAAAGGTTACATTTCATTCACTCAAAAATGAGTGAGTATCCTTAGCCCCTTAGGTCATGAGATCAAACCACACCAAGACCAAAAAATCATTTATTAAATAACTCATTTTCTCCAACAATCCCCCACATGAATAAAATCTCGGTAAAAAACGAAAAATCAGAGTACGGAAAATACCATTTAGGCAAAGGTGTCCATAAGGTCTTGAACCTTGCTTAGTGAGAAGTTACCGGAACTACTAGCTAGACAGTGAATTATGTCTTGAACTGCTAGCGTTTGGTGTAATTCTAATAACATCCATGCATGATATCCTCCAAGTGTTGCTAAGTTCGTGCCGTTTTGTCCATTTTGTCCCTGGACATATCCTGTTTCTCAAAATCCTTTAGAGAATCGGCTTCATTCTCATTGGAAGCGACCCACTTCCTCATTCAGATAGGTGAGTTCCATCAAGAGTGTTTACTGCTACACCCCACTTCAATCTTAAATTGAAACTATAGAACTCATTAAGACTTAATTAAAAGTCATCCTCCACATGCAGTCACACTATCACATCAACACCATAGGGAAGGGACAGAGAATGAAATTCTCTGATAATGTTTACCTTTACCCACCATAAATTAGTTGTCTCATTCGAAACCTTGTTATTGGAATATCCAGTCAGCAAGGTTGAGTATCCTTCATGACAAGTTTAATTATTTGAGCCTAAGCCCCATCCCCTTCGATGCTTTACTAACTATTTCCTTGGGAAAACCTTTCGTCAAAGGGTCCGCGATATTCTCCTTGGACCTTGTCCAATCTATGGAAATAACGCCTGTGGAGATTATTAATTACAAAGAATCATGTCTTCTACGCATATGTATAGACTTTCCATTGTAGAAGCTATTCTTAGCTCTACCTATTGCAGATTTGCTGTCACAATGTATAGATATTGCTGGCACAGGCCTATGCCAGAGAAGAATATCTTCTAAAAAGTTTCTTAGCCATTCGGCCTCCTCTCCTACTTTATCTAACGCAATAAACTCCGACTCCATAGTTGAGCGAGCTATACATGTCTGTTTAGAACTCTTCCAAGGTACAGACGCACCTGCTAGAGTGAATACATATCCACTCGTAGACTTAGACTCCTCTGAGTCTGCTATCCAGTTCACATCGCAAAATCCCTCAAGGACGGCCGGATACCCTTCGTAATTCAAACAAAAGGTCATTGTGTACTTCAAGTACTTTAGCACTCTATTAAGTGCATCCCAATGTTTCTGCCCTGGATTACGAGTATACTTGCTTAACCTACTCACAGCATAAGCAATGTCTGGTCTCGTACAATTCATCAAATACATCAGACTTCCTATGACTCTCGAGTATTCAAGTTGGTTAACACCTACACCCTTATTCTTCATGAGTTTGCAAGACGAATCATATGGAGTGCAAACAGGTTTACAGTCAAACTGATTATATTTCTTAAGTATGGATTCAACATAATGAGACTGACTCAGACTATAGCCATTAGAATTTTTTCTAATCTTCATCCCTAATATGACATCAGCGGGGCCTAAGTCTTTCATGTCAAAGTTCTCATTCAACATTTCCTTAGTGGTATTAATAACATCCATGTTTGTACCTATTATAAGCATATCATCAACATACAAGCATACAATCACACAGGCATCCTTGACAAGTTTAGTATAAACACACTTATCAGATTTATTAATTCTAAAACCACTAGAAATCATCACATGATCAAATTTCTCATGCCACTGTTTAAGTGCTTGTTTCAATCCATACAAAGATTTCTTCAGTTTACAAACCTTCTTCTCACAACCTTTAACTACAAAGCCTTCGGGTTGTTCCATATAAATTTCTTCATCTAATTCACCATTCAAAAACGTTGTCTTTACATCCATTTGATGTATCTGTAGGTTATGGACAGAAGCTATAGCAAATAACATCCTAATGGATCTAATTCTACTTACTGGTGAATATGTATCAAAGAAGTCTATACCTTCTATCTGTTTATAGCCTTTCGCTACCAACCTAGCCTTGTATTTTTCAATAGTTTCATTTATATTACGTTTTCTCTTGAAAATCCATTTACAACCTATGGCCTTAGACCCTGGAGGTAAATCTACAAGTTCAAAAGTACCGTTTTCTCAAATGGAATCCATTTTACTAATTGAAGCTTCTTTCCACCACGGAGCTTCAGGACAAGTCATGGCTTCTTTATAAGTCTGAGGATCAGACTCGGCTAGGTATGTAATGCAACCAGGATAGGTTTTCTTAGTTTTAACCCTTTTACCTCTTCTAGGTTCTATTTCTGGTTCATCTTCCTCTAAAGGTAATGACTGACTGGATGATGGAAATTCTAGGGGATCATCTAAACATCTCTTTCAGGAATCACGTTTCATAGGAAAAACATTCTCAAAGAACTCAGCATCCCTAGACTCCATGATAGTATTCAACCCTATGTCAGAAATTTCAGAACTCACAACCATAAACCTATGAGCACTAGAATGCTCAGGATACCCTATAAAACACAATCAACGGTTTTGGGTCCTATCTTATTTGTCTTAGGAGGAGGGATGGCCACCTTTGCCAAGCACCCCCACACTTTGAAGTAATCATAAGATGGTTGTTTACCTTTCCATAACTCATATGGAGTTTTATCTGATCCTTTAAAGGGTACTCTGTTCAGGATGTAATTGGCTGAGAGGATAGCCTCCCCCCCACAAATTCGAAGGTAATCCTGAACTAATCAACATGGCATTCATCATATCCTTAAGGGTACGGTTCTTAAGTTCAACTACACCATTGGATTGAGGTGAATAAGGGGTTGTAGTTTCATGTATTATGCCATGTTCTTCACAGAAATATCCAATAGGAATTAGATACTCACCACCACGGTCAGACCTAAAAGTTTTAATGGTAGCATTCAATTGGTTTTCAACTTCACGTTTATATATCTTAAAGGCTTATAAGTCATCGTCCTTACCTCTAAGCAAATAAACCTGACAGTACCTCGTACAATCATCTATAAAAGTGACAAACCATTTCTTACCACCTCTAGTTTGAACTGACTTCATATCAACTACGTCTGAATGAATCAATTCTAAGGGTTTAGTGTTTCTCTGGACATTCTTCCTGAATGATTTCTTAGCATGCTTAGATTCTACGCAAATCTCACACTTATGACTTTTATCTAAAGTGAATTTGGGTATGCAGCCTACGCTAGCCAGTTTATGCATTGATTTGTAATTTACATAACCAAGTCTTCCATGCCAAACATTCGACGACACACACACGTAAGCAGAAGAATCATTCAATTCCACTTCAGGACAGGTTACATTAAGTTTGTAAAGACCCCCAGTCTTATAACCCTTACCCACATAATCATTTCCCTTAGTTACTATAAGTTTTCCAGACTCAATTGAAACTTTAAAACCCTTATCATCTAAAACAGAACAAGAAACAAGATTTTTGCAGATGTCTGGAACAAGAAGAACTTCATTCAATGTGAGAGTCTTGCCAGATGTGAGCTTCAGACCGACCTTTCCTTTTCCTGCAACCTCTGATGCAGATGAGTTACCCATATAGAGTTTCTCGCCTTCCTCTACCCTCTGGTAGGAGGTGAACAGGTCTCTGTTCCCACAAACATGCTTGGTAGCTCCAGAGTCTACCCACCAGTCCATCACATTGGTCACCAAATTAACTTCAGACACTACAGCAGAAAACTCATCCTTGTTCTTTTCAACCAAGTTAGCATTATCCTTCTTGTCCTTACGGTGTCTACAGTAAACTGCCATATGGCCAGTAACTCCACACGCATAACAAGCACCCTTAATTTTAGTAATGCTAGAATCTGGTTTTAGAAACATACCTTTCTTGGGAGGACCACGCTTAGAGTTACGATTGTTACTCTCACCTTTTCCATCTTTGGAAGATCTATGTTCAGTCATATGAGCTTTATTACTCATGTCCCTTGCAGAAGACACGTTCTTATCTTTGGAGCACAACAACTCTTCCACTTGAATCTTCTTCCCTAATTCAACCATGTTGATCTCGCCAGTTTCATGTCTTAGCTTTTTCTTGTACTCAGACCAGGAAGTTGGTAACTTCTCAATTACCGCAGATACTTGAAACGTCTCATCAATGACCATACCTTCAGCAAGAATCTCATTAATAATCTGTTGAAATTCGAGGAATTGATCAACAACATGCTTATCATTCGTCATCTTGAAGTCCATAAACTTCGCCACCAGAAATTTCTTGCTCCCTGCAGTCTCCGCTTGATACTTTGCTTCTAACGCAGTCCACAAATCATAAGCACTGAAATTTTCTTTAGCATTGTAAAAATCATACATCGTATCTTCCAAACCATTCATGATATGATTTTTCGCCAGAAAATTACACCGCTTGTTATACTCGATCACCTCCTCAGTTAAAGCTTCAGCATTCATCAATTCATCATGTGGAACAAGTACATAATCCAGTTCATGATGGCTTAGATAAAACAACATCTTGGATTGCCATCTCTTGAAATACTTTCCATTAAACTTTTGTGGTCTTTCAACGTCGTTCTTTCCCATTGTTACAAGGAATAGTAATGTGTTAAGATTTTTGGAGTCTTGCAACAATAGAAGAAATGTCAGATGTATCAAACAATAAATATAAAGAACCGTATCAAACAACTCTACCACGAACAAATTGATGAGGGCAGAATCACAGGTTCAACAAGCTGTCCTTAACACATTAGTTCGCGGGTATACTCTAAAGTAATGCTAAACCCCGACGTGCGAAGATGTGTCCAGGATAAGACTGCCCGATATAACTTGTATTAGCACAATACAAGTTACCCACTCTTAAACTCAGCAACGATGATGGAAGTAAAACGCCGCACGAAAATAAAAGCAAGAAGATGAAGAAAAGTAGACCTAGAGATGGTCGCTGCTTGTGTGTTTTGAAAAGAGATTTTCGAGTTGTATTTATAGGAAAATTAACTTGCAAATCAAGTTAGGTTTAGGTTTTTTCTTATAAAACGAGTTTTGTTTCTTGTAAAACAATTAAACACAAAAAGGGAATTTTTTCCATAAATAAAACTCTTAAATAAATTATTTATCAAGTTAAAAACTTGCAAAAAATATTTTCAAGTAGACACGGACTTGGTGCTTGGTACACGCGCATGGGCATGGGTCAAAACATGTATTTTTCGCCCCACCCGCTCCACCCACATTGTTTTACAACATATCCATGAGAACATGGTAATATAGTGGAGCACCTCTTTAGTTTTCCACTATGTGGGACTAAAGGTTCCATTTCATTCACTCAAAAATGAGTGAGTATCCTTAGACCCTTAGGTCATGAGATCAAACCACACCAAGACCAAAAAATCATTTATTAAATAACTCATTTTCTCCGACAGGGATCACTTTAACTAATATCTGTCAGAAATTCCGTCGAGTAATAATTATTAATTAAAAGTGACGTACTGGAAAATTAAAGCGAACCTATTGTATTTAGTTTCCCTTTCTAAGAACTTGGCATGTCAAAATACATGGCACAACAGCGAATACCAATCATGATATGTTGCATTGTGTCGGTGGTAACATACCTGCTTTATGTTTTAGATATTGATGTCTTGCGGTTCTTAATAACAAAAAACTATTGATTTCTAAAATGAAGCGCCGACTAAATCCCGACCAAATTGGGGTGTACCAGATTAATTGAGGTATACCCAAATTAAAATGGACCGAGTGCCTTTACTAAGAGGTGGTTAAAATTGATGATTTTACTTTAATGTTTTTGAACTAATTAAACTTAAAAACTTAACCCTAAAATTAAAAACTAAAAAATTGTTAATCTTCTCTAATTCTTTCTAATCCTCTAGGCTCTTCCTCTTCATCTTCTTCCATCAACCGAAAATCTTCAATTTTGATTTTCCACAAAAATGGTTGATTCTAAAGATCAAGTAGCAATAGAGGTTCAACAGGTGATATCAAAATATCCAAATCAGAGGAAAAAGGTAAGGGAAAAGTTGGAACTAGGGAAATCCCTAAACTCAAATATCCAATCGCTGAGCATGTTGAAAAGAACCCACTACCGGCGAAAAGAAGACTGTAAGTGATGTCTAAACTCAAACCCATTCTTGTGTTGTGTGTTTTGATTGTTATACTAGGTTAAAAATCGAAAATTATGATTTTTGGGTCTAAAGTCGACTAAGTACTAGTCGTCCTTTTCTAGATAATCGACCATGCCGACTAATAGGTGACCAAAATCTCTTTTATTAACACATAACTTGTTTTTGTGTATTTTTTAGGTTCCAAGAGGATTACATAGAGGATATCCCTTGTTCTACCACATCAGAGTTATTATCCTGGATTGACAAGGTTTATCCTTCTATAGAAGATCCTTGTCATGTATAGAGATGTCAACGGGGCAAGCTAGGGTCAACCCGGCCCTAGCTTGACAAGCCATAGACGGGTTAGGATCAGCCCTAGCCCTAGAACTGTTCATGTACAAGCCCAAAACTCCAACCCTAGCCCTAGACGGGTTGGCTCTGACGGGTTGCGGGTTGACTTGTTTTACTAAGCAACACAAAATTAAAGTATTTTTGTTTACAAATAATTTAATTTTTCTGGTGCTTAATGAATCAATTTATTCTGAATTTGATCGGTCTATTTTACTGGTATGGAATGTGAAGGGATTAACGAATCTAAAATAATTCGAATGATTTAATCATTAATTGTTATTTATTAATATGTATATAATAAGATTAAAATGTGTTTTTTATTTCTTAGGTGTGGGCTGCTTTGATTTTATTGAATGTAAATCTCAAGTTATTGGTTGGCATTCAAGAGTAACGAAGATATAAATTTGAGATTATTGAAAAATCTAAAATGATATCGGGGGAAAAATATTTTTGTGTTACACATCAACCCTAAAATTAGACATATGACTATATAAGCATATACTCACGGGTTGACGGGTAACCCGCGGGTTGATCCTAGCCCGGCTTGTTTTCTGCTAGGGTTAGATATGCTAAAACTAACCCGGCTTGTTTAGCCAACGGGACAAGCCGAGCCGGGTTGAAACAAGCCAAGCTAGGTCCAACCCGCGGGCCGGGTTGAAAATTGACAGCTCTAGTCATGTAACTAGAGAGAAGGACTCTATGAGAGACTTATTTCTGATGGCTAAGAATGATCTCGAAGAATTTCTAAGGTTTATGAACATTCCTAGCAATCCTGTGACGGATCGGAAAATTACGCCTGGCGCGCATGCCATAACTACCCCGGTGCGCCATGATGATGCTACTTACCGGGCCTTAAAGCTAGGCAAATGCACGTCCATTTGCTCGTGCAAGCATGTTCATGGAGTATGATGCAACTAACTTAGCTTCCACACCTTTCCAACTTACCCTTGTTCTGCGAAGGGTTTAAAGCCTTGATGGCTAAGCCGATGCATCCTGCATGCATCACTGGCTTCCGAGTCTTGTCCATGCATAAGGCATTGCCTTGGACGTCTTGACCGTAGGCCATAGGAGGCCTAATTTCACTTCTTTACTTGGCTTAGGCACTTCTG
Organism: Papaver somniferum; assembly: GCF_003573695.1. Classification (NCBI taxonomy): domain Eukaryota; kingdom Viridiplantae; phylum Streptophyta; class Magnoliopsida; order Ranunculales; family Papaveraceae; genus Papaver; species Papaver somniferum. The sequence continues at coordinate 113,244,279 of NC_039359.1, read as the reverse complement.
AGATCATGCACTTGTATTGATTGTGCCAAGGGTGCATCAATCAGGCTCATGTCGTACTTTCCTTAGGCTTATGCAAGCTCCGGTAACTTGCATATCGATCTAGCTTACTTTCCAGGCCATGCCCAATGCGCCATTGGTACATGCCTATGTCGAATGTCTTAATAGGAAGTATGATAATCCAAGGAATGGAATGCAACTTGACTCATCAAGTTTGTCCACGATCATCTCTTGCATCGAGCTACCAAGCCATATGATATGAGAGGCCAAAATGCATGAATCACCTCTAAATTAGATGATATGAGCGACAAAGTACTGGACTGGCAATGTTGGAACTCATTGCGGCTGCCTACATACCCTTGCATACTATAAAGGATCAAGCACAGACCGTAGTTTATCTTCGAAGGGACAAAAGCTTAAGCCAACTCGTTTGCTTGGTCGTGGACAAGCAATAATGGTAATGACCTAGTCCGTATAGGCCGTTCCGTCAAAATACATCCAAGTGATGAATACTTGGTCAGCGGCATAGTGATGTACATTCTTAATACGCTCCATCGGTAAGTCTATGCAGCTATATATGAGGCCTAAGCACCATTTATACTCTTTTGGCTAAGTTATGAAGCTTACTTGGTGCATGGTCCGCATATGCACCTTCAACCAACTACCCCTCCCTATATATGTTAACTTGACATTTTTACAACTTAAATTAGGGGAGCAAAAATCATTCATCAACTCCCACTTTTACTATTCATGGTCGTTGTCATATATTCCTGAATGACCGACCAAGATGGTTGTACATTCAGTTCTGGCTCACATGACAATTCCAATGACCAGCCATAATGGCTGAACATTTCCTGAGCCAGGTCCACTGAACGGCCGTGATGGATGTATTTCCGGCTTTGGCCCATAGGCAACTCCAATGTCCAGCCGTGATGGTTGTACATTGCCAAGGCCAGCCAGCTCTGGTATGTTGCGATATTGGTCATAGGCCAATGACCTGCGTAATGCGTTGATGTGGCGCTACTTTGTTCTAGGCCATCCACCCCACTGTCCTAATGCATCTTTTGATGCAAGATTGTCCTTTGGCTAATATAGCTTACAACTTACACCCTCTTGGTGCCATATTGGCTTTGACCAATATGTCCAACATAATGTGCCATTTTGGTAGCGTATTGGCCTAGGTCAATGTTCCTCTTACTACGCAACAGAAGATTTGGATGAAGCTTCATCTAAGGGCATGTCTGTGCCATGCTAAAAACACGGGGTGTTGCAAATCCCCTCAACTATTTTGTATGCACATCATCAGAGGAATAAGAAGAGGAGTTTAATCCAAGAACTTTTTTCAAGGCATCTGACTTTTCTGGAGTGAATCCCTACTACAATGAGAATGTTGACTATATAGGTCCAATAAAGGAAAAAGCAAAAGCTGATGCTGGTGATGGTGAAAAAGCTGGTGATTTGGAGGAAGATAACAACAATGAGAAGGATCCATGAAACTGTGTTTGATATGTTTGTGTTATTATGTTTCTAATATTATGTTTTGAACTCTTAGATTGTGGTTTTAGACTTGTCAATAACTCTTAAACTTATGCAATTTTCAGTTTCACTTGCTTTAGAAACTTAGTATTTTTTCTGCAGGTTTAAACAATATTAGAGTTGTATTAAGTCGGCATGCTTTGAAATGCTCGACCTTGCCGACTTACTATAACATGTTAATGTTAATAGTATAAAAATATTACTTTAAGTACAAAGTACAACCCACTGAATGCTCAACGGCTAGAATTTTCAAAATCAAGACATTAAGTGTGTTGTTAATATAAAAGCACTTTCAACTTCGTATTCAACCATGCATAAATAATGAAAGGTTCAAGTCCAACACAACCAAATATTTGTAGTCTTTGTATACTAAGTGGTCATTTTGCAAATGATTGTCCCTTTGAAGGCAGCAAATGCACCATTGATGGTTGTAAGGGGTTCTTATTTCTTATGAAAGCTACAGTAGGAGATGTGTATCAACCGTATGCTTCAAAATGCACATGTTGTGGGTTTTTCTGTTGGATAGATGAGCGCCTAACTCCGTACGAAGACGAAGTTGCTAAAATCAACCTTCTACCATGCACAGATCCATGTTGCGACGGTAATATGAAGCTACTTACCTCTCCTAAAAAAATATGTACTGTAAAAAGATACTATCTACGTCCCAAATGTGTTAGGGTTAAGTTTTTAAGGTTTGTATGCTCTAATTAAGTGTTGAGTGCATCTAAGTGTACTAAAAATGCTACAGTCGGCATGTTTTAATTTACATAAAATTACAACTTTTCATAGTCGTCAAGGTTGATCTATAAGATATTTATGAACTTCTTAGTCGGCATTATAAAAAAATTTAAGCATGCCGACGGCAGTACAGTCGGCATTGAGTTTATCATAACACAATGAAGACTATTGTGTGAAGAACATCCAGGAACAATAGCATTTTTGTCTCTTTTAGTCGGCAAGTTTTTTTTCTTCAACACTGCCGACTAATTGTTAGTCGGCATTGAAGGAGGACCACGACCATGTCGACCGTCCACGCTTCTTTTACAGTGTTGTCAGGGATACACAGTAGGCAACCTGAAAAAATTATAACCTGCCGACCCTGGGGAAAATTCAAACTAATTGTATCATACTATATGGTCGTCAAGGTCGTATAATAATTACAATGCCGACGGTACAGTAAAACACTTAAGCCGGCTGGTTAAGAAATACAAAACAATGCTGCCGTAAATAAATTGGAAGGAGTAACCACCAAAAAAAAGAAAAAACACATCCATTTCATTCATTTGTATTACTCCAAAGTACATTACACAAAACACGAATACGAATACAAAAATATTCCTTATTTCCTAATCACAATCACCCATCGCTCAAATCTCTTGGAGGGAGTTCATTCAAATCAATTGAACCTCCTTTAGTCAAATCTATGGGACCTTTGATATACTCATCTAAAGCATTCCAAAGTTGCATGTTGTCCTCATAAAGTTTCACCCATTCCTTGCTCTTGTTGTTTATGAACTTTTCCCAAAAAGTAAACCTACAAAGAGGAGGTAATGAACATTCCTTGTTCAGTTGTAGACCAATAAAATGATTGTTATCCACCAAATCCATAACAATTCTTATATGCTTGAGCTACTTCACACAAACTGAAAAAATGGGGGTCTAACAACACCACCCAATATTTCGCTTAGCAATCTGTATGGACAAACTTGAGTATACTCTTAAGAGAATCAACAAGACTTAATCAATTAAAAGTACATCAACGAGTTTATATGTCTTTCTCTCTTGATTTGATTTCCTCAGACATAAACTGCAAGTACTAATCAAATACAAGGAATAACTTGGATGGTACCAAAGACCAATATCCAAGGATCAATCAATGACAATCAACAACCAGAGGTTGGATTACTCCAATTGATGATCTAACGCACAACATGTATTATTTCAATTATAAAGATAAAACAATATAATGCGGAAAATGAAATAACACAGACACCAAAATTTTTGTTAACGAGGAAACCGCAAATGCAGAAAACCCTCGGGACCTAGTCCATATTGAACACACACTGTATTAAGCCGCTACAAACACTAGCCTACTCCAAGATAACTTCGGACTGGACTGTATTTGAACCCCCAATCAGTCTCCCACTGATCCAAGGTATAGTTGTACTCCCTACGCCTCTGATCCCAGCAGGATATTGCGCACTTGATCCCTTAGATGATCTCACCAACAACTAAGAGTTGCTACGACCCAAAATCGCAGGCTTTGACAATAAACAAATCTGTCTCACATTGACAAGTCTATCAAAGGATCAATCTGTCTCCCACAGAAAACCCTAAAGTTTTTATTCCTTCTTTTGATAATAATCAAGGTGAACAGGAACCAATTGATAATCCGGTCTTATATTCCCGAAGAACAACCTAGATAAATTAATCACCTCACAACAATCTTAATCGTATGATAGCGAAACAAGATGTTGCGGAATCACAAAAAGTGAGATGAAGATGTTTGTGACTACTTTTTATATCTTGCCTATCGGAGATATTAATCTCAAACCAATCAATATGATTATACTCGTATGATAAAAGATGCAATATCAGATCACACAACTACGATAAAAGTAGTATCGGTCTAGCTTCACACTCCCAATGAAGTCTTTAAGTCGTTAACCTGGTTTTAGAAGAAGAAAACCAAAGGTTAAAGGAGAATCGACTCTAGCACGTAAACTAGTATCACACGTGAAATGTGGGGATTAGTTTTGCACCATACTAGATGTCTCCTTTATATAGTCTTTCAAATCAGGGTTTCGCCTTGGTCACAAAGCAAACAATATCCACCGTTAGATGAAAACCTGATTTAGATTCAAGCTAATATTTCTCAACCGTTAGATCGAAAACTTAGCTTGTTATACACAAATGAAATGCACGCTTCTAGGTTTGTTAACCGTACCCAAACGTGTACATTTGTTGGTTCAACAATAGTTAACCAAAGGGTTAGCCATATGAGCATTTCATACCAACCATATTCTTCTTCGCCATAACTAGTTCAAATGACTTCAAATGAACTAGTTAGAGAGTTTTTCAATTGCAAGGAAATCTTATGTACTACACAAGACACAATTGAAGCAAAGATGATTTGATTCACTTGAATCGATTCATGAACTTTTATAGCCACGGTTTTCAAACTGAGTTCCTTAGTCTTTATAAGTTTAAATTAAGAAATCATCTTCAGATATATAACCTTCTTAAGTTCGCACACTAGGTTCGCGGACTTAAGCAACAGGGCAGAGTTTACAAACTCCAGCAGAAAATCACGGCAAAGACTTTCCGCCGGTTCGCGAACTGGATTCACGGACTAGTACTCACGGAACAAGTTTGTCAACTCCAGCAGAATTTTTCGGGATGAGAAGTTCGGCAGTTCGCGGGCTGAGTTTGCGGACTTGGCAACAAGCCATTCTTCCGGTTTCTCTTGATCAACAAAGTTCGCAAACTTTGGTTCAAGGGATAGGACTTATGCACATATGTGTTTCCACAGCAATACTTATGTCTATCATTGGTTATGTAATATAAACTCTCATTCCAATCATTGAAACATTCTTAGAGGACGTTATACAGTTGTTACACCATTTCTCGTCAAATCAATTTTCAAAGTGATTGAAACATATCATGACTTTCGTCACTAGGTAAAGATAAACATGATCGAAGCGAAACACTTACCAACACATTTCGAGATATAGATAGGCGAGGTATACTCGGCTCGAAATACCAAATGTGTATAATCTAAGTCTATACATAGCATACGACTTTTTGTCTCAAGAAGTAGGAGATAGAGTAGATAGACTTTTGAGTGACAAATAAGTTCAAGTCTTCACATACCTTTTTGTCGAGAAGTTCCACCGGTTCCTTGAGTAGTTCTTCTTCTTGTATGATGAATTGCCATGAAGTCCTTGAGCTCAACTAAACTTTCTATCCTACTCCGAGACTTAGCTATAGTAGACTAGAAATCAATACTTATAGTTTTGATCACTAACATTGACAAACATGCTTGAGATAGCAACGCATGCGAGTTCGACCGAGCAATGATCTAACACAAACCGCATGTTTTGGTGCAAATGCTACACAACATCCGTTACTAAAAAAATGTACTACACATGACCACGTATCCGCCAATAGATGGCCACACTCCGGAAGTATCATCCAATGCTCCCATTTGATCGGTGCATTTCCCTCCGGGCCTTTAACACTAGTAAGAAATTCCTTAAAAGTCGCTTCTTTGTCCTCCATCGAACCTTCTAGCATCATTGAGATATATAAATCCTTGTCTTTTTCTAGCTGGGCAGCCATCTTCTTTCTTATATATTGACATTGGGTGAGATTCTCCTCAACCTCTCCACCTAGGTGTCCCAATTTTTGGGAGGCAACGTGAAACCCACAATTTTCATCCTTTGGGACGTCGTCGGTACCAATAACGAACTCTCGAATAATTTGAGGGAGTTGTACGCGATACTCTTCTAATACCGGTTTTACTACCTTCCTCGGACGACCTCTTTTCTTCATAACATCTCCTTGACTTTCTTGACTCTCAATAGGTGTAATCTTTGGCTCCATGGGATTATCTATTGGTGTGGGTGTTTCCTTCCTCGACCGACCCCTTTTCTTTGCAATAACTTCCACACTTGCCTGACTCTCAAGAGGCGGAGTGTTATTTGGATTCAAGTTTGAAACCGTTAGTGTAGTTGTTTCTTTCCTCGGACAACCTCTTTTCTTTTTAGCCGTCTCCTCTTTATATTCCGCCTCGGTATAATCGGATGGATCGCATGTTGTACTCAAATACTCTTTAATTTGTTCCATTTCTTATGCCCTTGTCTTTGTGGTAGGTGGTCTACCCGGTGGATCTTGTTTCAAGGGTTCTTCAAGTTCTTCCATAAAAGGGTAAATAATCGACATCAACTTGTGCTTCATAGTTTGTTTGTCAAACCTATTCAATGTGGGGTACTTGTCGAGGATTATTCTCCCAAGTTCTATGCATGTCGCCAAACTCTTCACCGGGATCATCTCTTGGAGCCGGGATGAAAGATAGTTGCTTCCAATAAGGATCAATATCTTCAATCGGAATCGGAGTTTTATACCTACCAAGCATATGACGACATGGAAGTCCGGTATCCTTCATTATCCTACACTTACAAGGAGTGCTCGGGTCGTCATACTTTTGATACAACTTGAGATGCGAGACGTTGGAATATATACCAACAAGCAACCAATCATACTCCTTGTAGCACTTCAACTTCTTGTACTTACTTTCTTCGAATTGTTTTCTTATCTTGTTGATATCATTATTAGTGTACTCATGGATAGCATGTTGCACCGTCACAATCCCATTTTAACTCGTGAAAAGTAGACCTTTTAGTCTCCCATGAGCCTGCTCTACCATACTTGTGGACTCAAGTTTAGAATGTTTATAGTCATAAGTAAAGCATGCACAAACCTCTCTTTGTGTGGCCTCAACCATTGTCTCTTGCAACATTCCACTACTTTGGGGTAATTAGGGCCCCAATCATCCTCGAACTCCTTCAAGTTTATATCATATCTTGCCACACTCATCGACCAAACCAACTTATACCACGCTTTCATGAATAACCCAAATTTAATCTCACCTTCTTTCCATTCTTCATCTTCTTTCTTTTTCTCTTCCTCTCTCTCCTCTTTAGTTAGTTTATTAAGACGTTCATCTTCCTCTTTTTCACGTTTACTACCTTTCATTGACTTTGGCTTTCGGATATGATTCCTACAATTCTTTCTAAGATTGCATTGTATGTGCCACGTGCAAAGAAAATTTTGTGCCTTGGGAAAAACTATCCCCACGGCATTCATTATTGCTTGCTCATTGTCGGTCACTACAACCCCGGGAGTCTCTTCTTCTTACTAGAGAAGCTTCAAAGTTTCCAATGCCCAAATATAGCTCTCATCCTTCTCACGATCCATAAAACACCATGCTACCATAAATGATTGCTTGTCCGATGTTTGTCCTATAATGTTCAACAAAGGCATGTTGTACCTACTCGTCTTATAAGTACAATCCATGAACAAAACTTGGTAAAAGCACCAGGAAAATTGAATCATATCGGGATGCACATGAAAAATACGATCCACCCTCCCTCCGATGACTCATGGTGTTTCACCGTGTAGTTTTATTTGTGGTCCAACCATTGCGATTCTTCCATTACCTATCTTCAATCCCATTCAATTCTTTTGATAGTTTCTTTGGACGCATAAATTGTTGATAATGAAGAAAGGTTATGCGGGTCATCCCTCTTGAAATTACTAAGGATCTTACTTGGTTCAATTCCCCAAGTTGTTCTTACTTGTTCGAACTCGTGCGGTTTCAACTTGGCAACTTGGGGGTTTCCAACAAGACTTTGCAGATCTTTATGGTTATGCCAACCAACATCAACTCTATTCATTCTCCACATGTTATTGGTGTGTTTGTTCCTCCAAAAAATAATCTTGAATGGGAAGCCACACTTCTTTGACTTCGTCTTATACACCCTAGTCGTCTTCTTATCATACACATAACCCTTTCTCTTGTGACTTATGTCCGACCCACTACACTCGCATACCATTTCAAACCACATATCTTTTTGTTGGGTGTTTTTCACTAGAACGCACATTTTCTCTTTTGCTTTCTCAACAACCCAATTGATTGCTTCGTCTTATTCCTTCCATTCCAAATCATTAGCATAATATGCGGATGTATCAGTACCCCTAACACTGTGAGTTTGAGGATGATCCGTCATCGGTACCAATGCAGTCTACAAAACATCACAAGTTAATTGATATATACTACCATGGTCGGCAAGGTCGATATATAAAACAACAACGACCAAATCACAACTGGCAGGGTCTCAGAATACAGCAATGATGACCAAACTACAGTCGACAGGGTAGACATATTCAAAACAATGACGGCTTAAGCATGTTTCACAACCCAGTCTCTTGTGCTGCAAAAATCTTAAAGTCGGTATGGTTCTTATTTATGACCTTGCCGACTAAAATACTGCTCATGAAAAGTCGTGGCATTTGGTAATAAAAACAATGCCGAATCTTATAGTCGACACGGTTCAACCATCGTTGACCTTGCCAATATTGGGCAGCAAAAGTGAAAAAAGTAAATAAAATCCATCGTTTTCATGGAAAAATCACAATCTTCACCACATAAGTTGTGTCCCTGATTATTTGCAACTCCCTTTTCTTCTTATGGGTCATTAGATTCTACGTTTGGCTGAAGACATTCATCACTTTCATATCCATCTTGAGTTTGAGGAAAATAAAAGTTAGGATCATGCATGAAATCCATTTGATCATAATTTGATAGATCATCATACAAGTATTCATTTGTAAGAGGAAAATTAGAAAACTCCCCCACTTCAAAATCATGATTAGAATCACTCATATCACAAAAATCACAAAATCCTAACTCCCCCCCCCCTCCCCCAAAAAAAAAAAAAACTTTTTCTACTACTTCACTCTCTTTCTTACTCTCAATTATTTCCAAATTCACTCATATAAATCAACTAACCAATCTAACTAATTTAACTAATCTAATCATATCAATTAAATTAGTGTTAATCATTATAAGGGCAGTTTAGGCATTTATAAAATATATGGTTAAGGGGTGTCCTGTTTCACTTCAAAATGACCCGGGTTTTGTCTCATTATGTATACCCCAGTTTGGCCAGGGACTAAATAGTCTAGAAATCTTATTATCTTTTAATATATTGAGTTAGGATACAGGGCACATGGATAATCTCGTATGGAAACTATCCATACAAGATTGAAACAATTTTTCTTTTGAGTCCAAATGACAAATGAATTTAAACCCAATATTTTCGTGATATGTTCCTCTTATTAAATTCTAGATTCCAATCAAAAATTAGCACAATCTGAGACGTATAAAACCACCATCTATCACTTTTAAAATCAACCTTTGAAAATTAACGGTTGGAACTTAAAATCGGTTGATGTTGAGGTTTCGTAGGTAACTTAATATATTGGGTTCGGATTCATTGTGATTTGAACTCTAAAGGAAAATTGGTTCAATCTTGTATGCATAGTGCCCATATAGGATATATTGTCCATGGATCCTCCCTCTAATATAAAAACACATGCCATAAAAAAGACGTACAAAATCCCCCCAAAACTAAATATTTATAAAATATCTGTTATAAATCATTCCCACTACATAACACAAAATATACCCAACCTTACAAAAGTCACCACTACTAGCAGCACAAACGCCACTACATCACCACCGCTAGCATCACCAGTACAAACACTACCACCCACCACCGCTATTACCACTAACAATACATATTAATGCATGCCAACATCTCATCGTTAACAACCATCTATGCTACTTGTAATAATATTTTTGAAAATTCTGGATCTTAAACCTTGGTTTCATTATATATATGAACACATGCCCCTCTAATTCGCGACTTAAATAAACAAGCAATAAATTATAGTTGTATTATTAACGGCATAAGATAAGCGATGTTGAACTGATTATGAGCATTTGAGAATGAATATTTCAATTAATTAAAAAAAAATCAGATTTATTTTGGGCTGCATTTCTAATCATTCAGAAAGGCATCATGGAATTTTCAAAATCCATGAAACATATACAAGTAGGCAAGTACGCAAACCCTAGGGATCGTGAGGATCATTCGCAACTACAATCCCTAGCTAGCTCCTTGTTCTTCTTGTTGTTGTATAGTTTATATACACTTTTTTAGAGTCCAAGAGGTATTTTCATAAGGTTCTCACGAGTATAGGTCTTTAATCCTTCTGGGATCGAGTTTTGTTGTTTTAGGAGTCAATTTCTCGTCCACCATAGCCCCGGATGCGGCTAGGTTCAATATCCCACAACCTATTTATACATGACAAGTAGAATTTTCCTATAATTCTTCTAGAGTCGGTTAAGTTATTGACTCCGCCGACCTAGTCGTAGATGGTCTTGATAACTTTAAGTTTTTGATGAACTTGCTCCAAAAATCGGCTAAATTGACTGACCACTCAACATAGCCGTAGGTCCCCCTGAATACTTTTGTGCACTTCGTCATTCTGGTCAAAACTCCTTTATTATTCATCCAGACCTCATTATTTTTTCATCGGACTCGTCTTTCCATTCTCTACAAGATAAAGGATAAAAACTCTTGAAATGCTTCAAGTCAGTAATCGATTAGGTTGATGATTAATCAATCTAGCCTTAGATATTTCTTGAGTTTTTTGTGCAAAAACTTCACTCTATAAGCGTTTAAAATCTTGGTGTGACAAACCTATTCTTCTCCCGTAACTTTGATTTTTTTTTACCACAAATCTTGCTCTAAGGCAGGGAGGCTCGATATCTCCATTTCTATTTATCTTTGTTGCAAAAATATTCACCAAGGTATTTCTCAGAGGACCGATTTGAATATAATTTCTGGATCTTAGGTCAGTAGTGCAATAAATATCTCACACCTACAATTTACAGATGAGACCTTGATTTTCTCAGATGCAAAATAGGAGGGTGCAGAAAACTAGCTAATCATTTTGCAAATATATGATGCAATAACTGGTTTGAAGGTGAATCTGCAAAAATAAAATAAAATGGATAATAAGTATAAGATACTGACTAAAAAACAACTGAAATTACAAAGATCTTAATTGGAATGTTATCTTAGACGAATTTAAAAAGAAACTTGCCAATTGGTGGAAGAGAAGATTCCTTAAAAATTATGAGAAAATAATACTCATCAATAGTACCAGTATACTTCATGTTCACGATTCCACTTTCAGTTATAGTGGAAAAGAAAATGACTAAGTTGATAAGGGATCCTGTGGGCTTCTACCAATGAAAATAATAAGATTTGCTTGATTACATGTAATAAACTTGCAAGACTCAAAAATCTAGGTGTAACTATTGTGAACTTGAGGCTTACCAATATGATACTTATGTTTATATGGAGTTGGAGATATGCAACGGAGAAGAATGCTTTGTAGAGGAAGCTAATCCAATTAAAGACTAAATTAAAAGAAGAAAATCTATGACCTAAAATATCAACAACTGTGCATGGGAAGCCCTTTTGGAAGGGTATTAAAAAAGGTAAGTTGATGTTAGAATATAACACATCAATAGAAATTCAGATGGGACTTCTGTTAGATTCTGGTGGTACAAATGGACAGGCAACATCCAACGTAAACTTTAATACCTCAATAGTTCCAAGTTAGTAGCTGACATATGAGCCAGAGTAAAAAACTCAACAACAATGGCAACGTGAGTACACCCCACAGACAACATCCATGTGTAGAGGAAATAAATGATATTGCAACTTTACTACCATCTTTGGGTGATAACCGGTAATAGAAACTCCACTTATACATGTGTATATTTTCATACATGACTTACTGAGCAACAAAAAATGAATAACTCATTCCTTACAAGTGCATTTGGAAGAGACATATGTTTATCAAAGTTTGGTTTTTCATCTAGTATGCCATCTAGAAAGTTAATCCAACTGGTGATCGACTATCTAAATAGGACGTGATGTGGCTTAACTAACACAAGATATTGTTTTTGCAACTGGTGATCGACTATCTACATTTTACTCCTTTGCAGCTCAATTAAGAAAATTTGAGACTACTTTCTCATATTTTTTTTTATCAAGTTAATTGAACTTATCTGAATTCATTGCGTGAACCACTAAAAGTATGGGATGAAAAGAGAAGGAAGTTCAGAGGAAGGAAAATTTTGTGAATATTGTTTTTTGCAATTTTATAGAAGATATGGAAGGAAAGGAATGAAAGATTGAACTTGCGACCTCTTTCAACCTTCCTCGATGGGAAATTGATACGAATCCACTGTCCTACTGGCGATTTTTTTATTTTTGTTTTACATTTTATCAAGTTTCTAAAAACTGGCTCTTTTAGCATCGTACTATGTATATATAAATACCGTTGTAGTAAAGAGGTCCATGGTATGGGTGACCACTACTTAAGGCTAAGTGCATGGCACATTTTTTTATGTTGGACACATGTAGAACTAGTCCTTTGTTGCTAGACACATGTAGTTTTTTATCTTGTCCTTGGTTACAAGTGTACTAACACAAGCTCCACCCCACCTCTTGTATTTAAATGGAAGTAATGGAAATGAAAGACACACCTTATTTCTCTTCCTCTCTTTCATGCTTTGTCTCCTTTATGTTTTGTCTCTTATATTGTCTACCACTCTAAACAAATATATACATATATATATAATAAACAAAGAACTTTATCATTAATGGAAATTCGAGGTTATATAGAGTTTAAGATTAAAAAAATAAATACAAAGTAACAAGAACATACCGGAAAAGTACAATACCGAGAAATTCTACAAGAGAAAGAGAAGGATTACTGGAGTAAGACAAATACAAGTACGAATAATATCTGATTAAATCGGAGGAAAGAATGGTTCCATTCTTTTTCTCGGAATTAAATCCAACCATTTAGTTTGTTTTTCTTCTTTAGAAAGATGTGCTTCAATAATAGGAGTGACTTGCTCAAATCTCTTGTAACTAGTGATGAAGCTTTCGTCGTTAAAATGATCATCTATGAAGATTTTTTCGTCGGATAAGTTGATAATGAAGATTTCATCGCCGAAGACAACAAAGATGAAGATTTTGTCATTGGAGAACATCATTATTGATCTTAAAACCCAATCCAATAACCAAGGACCGCAATTAAAACGAATATTAACCTTCAAAGTGTTGATAAAACCACCATAATGGTGTAGATAACACAACTAAGCTAAAACTACTATCAAGAAATAATAAAAAAATATTGCTCAAAGATTATTGGTGATGATTTTATTGAAGAAAAAAGATGAAGATTCTTGTTTAAAAAATCCTACAAAATTAGAAGATTTTTTGTATTTCGTGTTACTAAAATTAGATGACTTTTTTATTTATTGCATTCTCATGTATAATGGATTCCAGGACTTATACAGTGATGGTCGATTTCATAAATCATAATTAGGTTTCGCCTTCTTTCTAAAAGTAACTAAATTTCTTTACTTTTAATGTCCAATAAGTCTTTCCAAATTTGTACTTAATTTGCGATACAAAACTAATTTTGTTACACTTCTCTTTCACCTTTTAACATTTATTTTATTTGATATTATTACATCATGTTCTAGTTGTTCGAACCGATCAGAAAAAAATGTTCTAGTTGTTCGATTCTGGTGTTCCAACACCTCCTTTCAGGCGACCTTCCCAACCCCTTTGCTATTAGTGCGGTCTGTGGGGGACTTTGAAATAAATCATTTTCGAGCCCTACCATTGGATATATGGAGCAGTGGTACGTTGTTGTTTATAATAAGGATGACGACGGGAAATATGGTGTCCGCTTTGGAAACCCACATGTGCGGGGCCCAAACTGTGACTCGAATTACTACAAGCCAGAGAGACCCACGTACATATTTCAGGGGGTTCCCACCGTCGTCGTGTCAGTTTTATGTGCAAAAAGGTGCAACAATTACGATCTCCCTAGCTCAGATGTCCAATGAGATTTTGCAAGGGACATTATTACCCTTGTACTATAAAACTCAAAATAAAGAAATATGACAGCAATCTTTGCTAAAAGGGAAAAATACGGTTTAGTCCAAAAGTACGGTTTAAAGCAGCCCGAGTCAACTAGGTACAAATTAGTCCAAAATATGAGAAAGTATACTAATAACTCTTATCATTTACAATTTAGTCCAAATATTTGCAGTTTAGTCCACATTGACTTATGATGATGTCAGCAATTTTAATTAATATAAAAATAAAATAAAAAAAAACAATTTATCTTTTGAACCGTTTTTCCAAAATTCGTAAACTTTATATATTCGGAAAGCTCTTTCCGAGAGCTACAAAAACAGTACCATATGACTATATAATTCTCATTTTTTAAAAATCTTAGTTTATACTGGTGTACAAACATGTACACATCTACAAAAATCCATACAAGACAAGATGCACCGATTTGTACACCACGTACAACTTGAATCGTCCACCCAAGCACCACTCACACATTTCATGCTGCAGCTCATCCTCAATGATGCTTCCACATGATTTAGTTAATGACACATAAGCACCTTGTTTACACAATCAAAAAAGAAAACAAGAAAATATCAAAACATTCATCTTTTGCTAGAAAATAAATTTACTACTAAGCTAATCAATTTTGAGTAACTGGTTATTACTCTAGTAGTTTTTATCTTGAGTAATAACCAGCATGTGTACAAACACGTACACCTCTACAAATACCTACTTTACCAACAATTTTCAACTAAATATCTTCTGATAACCAAGCCCATTCAACACTCTCCGAATAAAACTATAAAATCGCAATTTATATGGTCATCACGGTCAGAACTCCCATTATCCATATTATCCATCAGATGCATGATTAAAAAGTATAAGAAACAGAGAAAAACCAATGCACGTAGGAAATTATGAGAAGCAAAATCAAACGATGCTCTCATGCCACAAACTATGAAACCTTCGATCTACATGCATTCATTCATCAATTCCAGCAACTAAAATATTTGACAAGCACAAAAAAGGTTCACAGACTACTTAACTCGCTCATCAAGTCTGACAACTTAACATTTGACAAGCTGAAAAAAGGTTTACGGACTACTTAACTGCTGCATTAAGTGCATCGTTTATAAGTTCAAAAAAGTTATAATTAACATTCAAAACGAACAAAGTCTACTGAGACACGCATTTAGAACTTTGAAGAGAACATGCAAGCACCCACCGCCTTTAAAACAACATGCCTACTTAAAGGGTACAACTTGTCCATTATGTAAACTCTACATCAGTCATACAGTATAAGTCGAGCTTAACACGCTTATTTCCTATTTCTAGTTTTAAAGATTAACAATCAGCAAGTGTACATTTATGCGTACAATAAACATGTATACAATTATGTACACATCAACAATCAACAGGTGTACAACTATGTACACATTAGCTTAAAAAGTATAAAAGTAAGTATAGAAGCATCACTGACGCCTCTCTAATAAATTAGGTCATCCAATGTTGCGATTTATAATGGGTCCCTTATTCAAACCATATAAAGATGTTAATTTCTACAAAAGGGATAGGGAAAAGAACATGTCTAAACGGGAAAATTCACTTATTCACCTTCAGAACATAAAAAGGGTCTCTTAACAAAGTAAGATACCATCTATTTTTAAATCATTGGGAAAAAAGTATCTACAAACCTTGCTTCAAGATAAGCAAATATGTTGGTCATCTTCATCCAGAGATAGAATCTGCATACGAAAACAAAATTTGCAATCAGTATATCGAGACGACAATGAAATCCTAATAAATGGGTGTTGCTTAAGCGCTATATACTTATATGAGCGAAGCAAACTTTCTTTAGGAAACCCCGAAACTAAAAATAATCGCCGACATCATGAAAATGATAAAGCAGAAAAATATTTAATTATTACAAAAGCTTAAATAATCAACAGATGTATAATTATGTGCATATTAACTATCAACCGGTGTATAACTAAATGCACATTAGCAATCAATAGGTGTACAATTATGTACACATCAAATATCAACATGTGTTCAATCATGTACACATTAAGAATCAACATGTGTACAATTATGTACACCTTAGTAACTTACGCAAGTTTTTTCACATGTGTATCAGTTTTTACACCCTAGTTATTTACGCTAGCAAAAGCTTATGTTTTACCTTTCAGGTTTGACTATTGTTATTTCTCGCAAAGTCTTGTTATTTCTTACAACTACTCTACAAAATCTACTCTACAGTCTAAACATGCATAAATTTGTTTCACAAATTGCTTTTCCAAAGAGAATTTTTTGTATTTTTTAAGTTGTAAGTTTGTTGAAGATTACAAGCTGTCAACAAGATCACTAACCTCCAGACAAAACACAGATCGAAAGAATCCCCATCTCCCATAAAAGATATCTCACTCTTCGATAATAGATTTTGACATTATTAATAAATATATGCTTAGAAAAATATAAGAAAATACGGAAGGAAAGGAACTAACCTTAGTTGCTGGTGCACCGATTGACAATCAATTTATTATGATAATAATGACCATACTAAGGGATAATGTGTAAACAAGTACACGACAAGGATGCACACTGTAAACGTAAAAAAGATTAAAGTATTACCCAATGAACTTGATACACAAATTGTTTAAGACAAAAAAAATGTTTTTATTACCCAATCAACCATCTCAAATATATAAATAGTAAAGTTCCTCTTTCCAGAACCACAAAGCTTCTCAATAGTAATCTGAATTTCAGAATAGGCAGGTGTACAATTATGTACACATTAACGATCAACAGGTGTAGACCTATGTGGACATTTATGACAGGTGTACAACTTTGTGCAAATTGAAAATCAATAGGTGTACAATTATGTAGACATTGAAAATCCAGCCTATCACATGTTAAATCAGAAAACTTATCTGTCATTTGGAACTCCACTTCCCATGTATAAGCTCAGTTTTCTTTGGCCAACCATGTTGAAGACAAATGGTTGCTCTCTTCCATCTATGAAGATGTGGCGTCAGAAAGACTTAGTTTGTAGCTGGCTCTTTCATATTTCTTTTTCCATGTCGATCATTAAAAAAAAACATATCTTAAAATTTCTTGGAAATTACGAATAATGATAATATGTGTTTTGGATTCAAAAAGGATGATATAGTTTTTGTTATTTTTTCTAAATGTAGGCAGTTTGCTTCTCGATATTTATATCGACCGCAAAACTATGTTGTAGGCAATGCTCTAAGTTGTGGTTTAAAAGAGCTAGCTATTTAATTAAAAACATACATGGAGTCTAAGGCAGATGTCTGCGTTCCATCTGGATACGGCAACGGCAGCGGTGACCGTGAAAAACGAATACTCCTCACTGGGACTAAAGTTGTTTTGACTGCCAACATGTAAAAATTTTATGTGTTAGTTCAGGTATTTTAATCGTGACGCTTCTTGTAGTTTCATTGCACGCACGAGCGCTCCACTATTACACTACCTGACTATCATATATACACACCTCTGCTGCCTGCTTGACAGAAACGGGGAATCCGTGAAATCTATGAATTTTAGCAAACTCAATTTTATTGTTTTTTGTTCAATCGTAGATTTCATTTTACTCTCCTCGTGACAGAAATCAAAGTTAAAATACTAGAATGCGCCTGAAGTGTATGCAATTATGCACGTATGATAACTATTGTATTGCTAACTATAAATCTCGTTTCTAAAAGTTAATCAAACTATAACAAGATTACGTTGACAGCTGGGTGCTAATATAAAGGTTAACGCTCGTCGTATAGTCAAGCTATTAGTTTTAACACCTGGTATGTTAATTAGCAGTATTATCAAATCTGTTAAGTGTTCTTGATTTCCAAGATTTTGGTGAAATCCTTAAAAAAATTGAATAATTAAGTAGACAAATGAAGGATTAAGTCATTTCATTAGCAACAAGATGAAAAACAGTATTTGAGAGAAGCATAGAGAAACGAAAACGAGTAGATATATAAGAATGGTACCTGAAAGAGAGTCAGCAAATTCTCCGTTAATAAAAAGTTTAGTGAACTTGCATTTTGGGATGTTCATGCCTGCTTCACCATTTGTCATCATCTTCGCCATCTCCCTGTTTCTCTTTGTGTTTCTCTCGGAGTAATTGAATTCACTATGTATACAACAATTTTTGATAAGAAAGAAAGTTATAAAAAGAATCTTTATGGTATATGCAGCTGAAAGATCATTTAAAATAGTGAAATGTCCAAACCTATATTCCTAATAAATATCTTTAATTCGATAGTCACTAAATCATTCATATATAAATTAAGATATATAATGTAACGTAATTCAACACTTTGATTATCTAATTGAATTCAAAGATTACAATGTGGCAAGAAACTTTATGTACCTCTCTGTTGAAAGGAAGTCCAACAAGACCTGGCAGTTTCAATGGTTTTATTGAGATGCTTTGGGTGTCTACAAAAAAATTTCCAATCTCTTTTTTCCCGTCTCATCAAGATGCTACTGAAAGACGAAATCAGATTAAAAAATTTACACATAATATTGTTGTTCGAATTTCATCAGGGAAAAAAACAATTAGATCTAAAAATCAACAAAACACACTACTGAAAAAAATCAATCACATATAAAAATTTCAATCCCTATTAATCGAATTAAGCTCAAAAAAAAAAAAGCGAATCAAAGTTTTATCAAAATAAAAAAACCTAAAATAAACAAAAAAAATCAAATCGAAATAATTCAAAAAACAATTGAATCATCAAGATACAAAAACAGCCAACCTTTTGATCAAATAAATTGAAAATAATGATAGAAGGTCGAACAAATTTTTGATTGATCAAAAAAGTAAACATCTGAAACCGGTAAAAATCGAATAATGGATAGAGAGTAATCAAAGTATTTCAAATACTAACCTGAAAACTCGTTGATCAACTAACGTTGATTCTCACTTGAAGAAGATCTGAGTATCCTTTTTGTCTGATCTATATATAAACCTCACCACTGATTGTTTTCGATAGTTTCAAAGACAAACTACAACGAGAAGAACCAGAGATGGATACAAAAATCCTTGTAATTTTAAAGGCTTAATAAATTTAATTCTTGCTGCAGAGTTCTGATCGAGGACGGTGAAGAGAAGAAATGGTTTGTGAACAGATGAATAAACGATTTTTATTCTGAGGGTCATTTTTGGCATGAAAAAATTTTTTTTGGACTGAATCGTTGATAAAAAGACTAATTCGTTTCTCAATGTGCAACTTTGGACATCTTAGTACTAGGCTTGGGAAGACAAGACTAGAATGTCCAAAGCCCAACAAAAATGGGACTAAACTTCAATTTCTACTTGCTAAAAACACATGTAGTTTTCAGTTTCAAACTTTCTACAAAAGTTCCCCAAATCCCCCTCAGCCTCTATAAATACACCCCAACCTCTTACGTCTCTATTCATCTTACTCATCACTAGTAGCGACTGTCACTACCCAATAACCCTTTTCTCTCTCTCTTTCAGTTTTCTGTCAGCCTTTACTCTGTTCACTCACTATCTCCATACACTCGTTCTCATCATCATAACACCACCTTTTCTCAACATTTTTTCTCAGTGACAGCTGCTTCTTCCTCAATTGCATGGCAAATAATTTTGTAACTTATGAGGTATCCGACCTCTGTCTTGGAAAACCATCGTTAAGATCATTATCAATATCCTCAACGATTTCTGAAGCTTTATCTGAATTGAAACAATCTGAAGATAATTATCTAAGTGTGTGGAATTGTATTGAATCTATTGATCATCATCATAAAAAGGATCAATCTAATCTAAGTAATAATAAGAAAATCACATTTGAAAACTGCCAATGTGTTGGAAAAATTAGTATGGTTGACATCATTTGCTTTCTTTGTAAAGAAGAAAATCTTGAATCTCCTTCTTCTGCTCTCAAATCTCCTATCTCTGTTCTCGTTTCAACGGATTCTGGCCTTGTTCAACATGTTGAGCCTCATACAAGGTATACATTTGGTTCATAATCCTTCTTTTGCTGCACTACTAGATTTTTTTTTTAATTTAAATTGATCATTAATTAGCATTAAATTTTGAAATCTGATGTTGAAAGTATTAATGTCGTGGTGAAATCTTGGTTGATACTCATAATTAAGAACAAAATGCTAATTGCTCTGATTTATAATTTCTTTTTGCAGTTTAATAGATGCAATTGATCTAATACTGGAAGGAGCACAGAACCTAATTGTACCAATCCAGAGCAATTTCAACAACAGGAAAAAGCAACAACAAAAATCATCATTCAAAACAAGTCATGAATTTTGCTGGTTAACTCAAGAAGATATTATAAGATTTCTTCTAAGTTCAATAGGGGTATTTTCACCAATACCAGCTTACTCAATTGAATCTCTAAACCTTATCACTACAGAATGCTTAGCAATTGGATATGATGAACCAGCTTCATCTGCCATTGATTCAATTACTCTTGCTTTGAAACAACAAACATCAGTTGCAGTGGTAGATAATGAAGGGAAATTAATTGGAGAGATTTCTCCATTTACTTTAGCCAGATGTGAAGAAACAGTAGCAGCTGCAATTACAACATTGTCATCAGGTGATCTAATGGCTTATATTGATTGCGGTGGTCCACCTGAAGATATAGTTAGATTAGTAAAATCGAGATTGAAATCAAGGAATTTAGAAGGGACGTTGAGTTTAATGGAGGAATTGAATCTTTCTGTATCGTTCTCTTGTTCATCATCAGATGAAGAATTATCTTCGTCTTCGCCGACAGCGCCGTTTCGAAGAAGTAGACACAGTAGATCAAGAAGTTATTCAGCAAGAATGATTAGAAGATCTGAAGCGATTATTTGTAATCAGGGAAGTTCATTAGTTGCTGTTATGATACAGGCATTAACGCATAGAGTTAACTATGTTTGGGTTACTGAAGATGATAATACTTTGGCTGGAATTGTTACATTTTCTGATATGCTGAGTGTTTTGAGGGAGCATTTACAGTCTTGATAAATGTAGTCAGGAACGAGCATAGTAAAACTTATAAAAGTGAAGCTTCTTTTCTTTTCTTTTATCTTTTTTTCCTTTCTTTTTCCTTTGGTGTAGGGTATGAAGTGTCTTTGGATTTATGTATGTTTTGGTGTTACGTATGAAAATGAAGTGAACCAAAGAAAAACGTTTTCTTTTGGGGTTCTGAACTTCTTCTGATTCTTGAAACAATGTCTCTCTTTTGATATAATTTACTCAGATGTTTTTATTTTATGAGATCTGTTTGTGGTTTCTTTATATTATGAATGTACGGTTTCTTAGAATCACAACACGAAAATTAATTTCAGTCGAACTAATTTGCATCTGCACAAGTACAGCGTCAATTGTTATAAACTAAAAGAATGACATAGAAAATAGGAAGGTGATAAAACTTTGTTTATCAAATGGAGTGGGAAAGATGTTAGGGTTATTTGGTTTTTGGTACTTACATTTTGACCAATATTAGTGTTTGGTCTAATTTTTGTCCAATTTAGGAGTTGGTACTTGGAAATGACGGTGATCAACGTTGACTATGTTAAATCTGACTTTTGTTTAATAATTGTAAAAAATAAAATAAATAAATAAAATAATTAACGCCGGTAGACAACAGTTACCGATCTAATTGAAAAAGAACCCTAATTTCCTTTTCTTCCCCAAATTGAAAATCACTCACTTCTTCTTTTCGTTTTCATTTCAATTTTTTCCTTCGACCTCATTGTCATCCACAAATTCAATCAGGAAAAAAAAAGACAATTAATAGTAATCGTGAATCCACAAGTTCAGTCTACATAAATCTTCTTCTGCCAAAACCATGAAGGAAATTAACTACATTTGGATCAAATAGTCGTACACTGAAATCATATAAACAAGATAAACTCAGTAGAGATTGAATTTACATCAATCGTAACCCATTTCAACTTGAAACCCCCCAACAACAACACATGTATAACCAAAATTTCACTACTTCCATGATTCGCCACCACCAAAATATTTCCATATTAGGGAATTCTAAAACTTCAATCAGACATCCTGATTTCATCCCCAACCTCAAAATTTACACCTCCCAAACCAAGATTGGACACACTAAAACCTTAAAATTCATTCAAACCCACGAATCAAATATGAAAAAACAACCCAAATTAGGTCACTTTATCGAATCAAAATACCAAAAATCAGAGCTCAAAATCAAGAATAATATCAAAAAATTAGGGCATACGATTAATGGGATTTTATCGAATCAAAAAGGGTTATGGTTTAGGGTTTGGAAAAACAAATCAAATTTCAGATTGAAATTTAAAGTTCTTCAGTCATATCAGAGAATTAGAAAAAAAAATAGGGGAAATTTTGTCATGATGGTGTCAATATTGTGATTTAAACAAGAAAAAGGTGACGATGATGGTTTTAGATTTAAGGTTTCTATGTGTAAAGGATATCAAGATGAAGAAGGATATGCAAATAGTTTTCTACGAAGAAGAAGAACATAAAGCTCTGTTCGAGCGACTTAGATGGGTTAATATTAAGAACACTAAGATCTTAACCGTTGATCACTTAGATGGGTTAAGATTTAATGTAAACCGTCCATGTATGTGATAAGTTAAAGATACAGTTAGTCAGTGTTACAAAAGATAGATACGTTATGGTAATTGCAAATTAATTCTCCAAAAATTTTGACGCAAACGTTACTTAACCAGGTCAACGCGGGTCAACGTGTATTCCAAGTACCAAGCACTAACTTGGACAAAAATTAGACCAAACACTAATGTTGGTCAAAATGTAAGTACCAAAAACCAAATAACCCAAGATGTTATCATTGTTCAAGTCTATGTAGATGATATCATCTATGGATCAACATCTGAGAAACTTGCAAAAGATTGTCAAGTCTCTCTTGGTAAAGAGTTTGAAATGAGCAATGTTGGTGAATTAAAATTCTTTTTAGGATTACAGATTCAACAACATAACGATGGAATTTACTTATCTAAAGAAAAATATGCTAAGGATGATATCTCGTGACAAGATTCGGTCTTGATAAGTCAACTCCAAAACTAACTCCTAAGCCCACCACTGGTAAATTACATCGAGGTGAGAAAGGAGTATGTGTGGATCAAAAACTTTATTGATCTATCATTGGAAGCCTTCTATATCTCACAGCTACTAGACCTGATATTGTTTTTAGTGTTGGTTGTTGTACTAGATTTCAGGCTAATCCAAAGGAGTCTCATCTTGCAGCTGGAAAAAGGATCATGTGATACATTCAACACACTACCGGGTATGATCTTTCTTACACTTTTTCCTATTCAGATGCTGATTGGGCAGGAAGTGTGGAAGACGGAAAGAGTACATCTCGAGGTTTCTACTATGTAGGATTGAATTTTGTGGCTTGGCATAGCAAGAAACGAAATTCACAATCTCTCTCAACATGTGAACCAAAGTACATTGCTGCAGGATCATGTTGTACTCAACTTCTATGGATGAAACAAATGCTTTCTGATTATGGAATTGACACTGGAATAATGAAAAAATCTTTTGTGATAACTCTAGCGCGATTCACATCACTGAGAATCCTGTTGAGCACTCAAGAACTAAGCACATCGACATCAGGTATCATTTTATTAGAGATCTATATGAAAATGGTATCATTAGTATGGAATTTGTACCTTCCGAACAACAATTGGCTGATATCCTCACCAAACCTCTAGATACTGCTATGTTTCAACACTTACGACAGTCTATAGGTGTTGTTTTGGTTCATTAGACTTCTCGCTGATGTATTGCCCCTGGATCTATCAATATCTTTTGGGCAATAAAAGCTTGAAGTTTCAGTGAAGTGTTGTTTCAATTCCTCATTTGTTTCTGGTTGTAGTAGTTTGTTTCCGTTTAAGTATCAAAATAAAATCCTTCTTTTCTTGTCAAAGTAAGGTCGCTCTTGTTGTTCTTTCGGTAATGACATTTTATGGGGGGGAGTTCTTATTTGAACTTGTGCTTCATTGCCAAATCTTAGTCGGGAGTGCGGCTGTGGAATATTGTAGGAATTTTCTTGCATCTTTATAAACTCCTTGATGAATACACTAAGTTTCTACTATGTGAAATCATCAAAATAAAGTTGATATGTTATACTTTAGTCATGAAGTATCTCTATGAGAATTTCATTATGATCCCACTAGTTTTCGTATCTTTCCCAATTTATGTTGACAAAAAGGGGGAGAATTAATGTGTAGTCCACACTACAAATACATATGGTTTACGGATCATTATGTAAGGGGAAGTGGTTTTCATTGTGATATGAAGTATTGACTAAGGGGGGGTGATACATATCACCGTGGTATTATTGTCAAAGTTGTAATACAATTGGACTTTGATGTTGTGTAATAATACTATGACACTGTATAACAATAATTTAGAACAATTGTTTTATTATTGTTCTGGATACGGATCTTCAACAACTATGATACTGAGTTGAACACGTTCAGAATCACTAGAGTACTTGGAAGTGACAAAGATTTCGAGTAATGTTGAAGAACCAAGGAAATCAAGCATTTGGATGAGAAGCTACCATGTTTATTTATTTTGTAATCCATATGTATTGATAGTTTTGTCACTAAAATTAAAAAGTGGGAGATTGTTAGAGCATTGCTCGGTCGAACTCACAAGCGTTGCTATCTCAAGCTTGTTGTCAAGTTTAGTTTCCAAAACTATAAGTGTTTATTTCTAGTCTACTTATAGCTATGTCTCGGATTAGGATAGAATGTGTAGTTGAGCATTAGACTTCACGGTGTTCATCGATTGAAGACGAAGAACTACTAAGGGGAGCTTGTGGAACTTCATCAACAAAAGGTATGTGGAGACTTGAACTCATCTATCACTCAGAAGTCTATTTCTATTTTATATCATGTTGAGACAAAAGACGTATAGTTATATAGACTTCGACTATGAACATTTGATCTTTCGAGCTGAGTTTAACTCGCTTATATATTTCTCGAAATATGTGTTGGTAAGCTTTCGCTTTAACCAAGTTCATCTTATATTCTTGAAGAAAGTCAAAAGATGATCATGTGAAAATCACCCTGGTAACATCTTACATGATTTGTATGAGACAGTCATTTGATGTAGATTCGGAATATTTCGTACTGATCTATTGATCGCTTGAAAATTGCTTTAATGCTAATAGTTTGTGGGAGGCATCTATTCCCGTCTTCCAAGAATGTTTCAATGATTAAGATGGGGTTATATTATGTTTGAATATAGCACAGTATGAGTACTTGTATACTAACTGTTGCAAGTTATTCAAAGTTCGGGAACCACAGTATGCATACCCGTATGCGTACTGGTTGGTTAGTTGAAAGTCCAGAAACTTAGTATGCATACTCGTATGCGTACCGGCGTAAAGTTCAAGTACGGGAATTCAACTGAATTTGGAGGTATGCGTACCCGTTCGCATACTGGCGAACCCAAACTATGTACGGTCACTTATTGGTTGTTCATAAGATATGTAATAAATACCAAAACCAATAACGCCTGGTAATTTCCTTTTTCGGTTCACAAACAAGTTTATGAACTTACTTCCTTATAACACATGTAAAACATTGTTCCCTAGGATGAAATCCTCACTTCATACCCATACATAATCACAATAGCATTCAAATGATTATGGCAATGTCTTGTCTACAAAGTTTAATGCTTAAGCAATAAACCTCGTATTGTATTCCTTAATACTATGTCTATTTAGAGTTCAAATATGCTTTGCAGTTTTGTTTTCAATATGCACGACTTGAAATATACGTTAGGGAATGAAACAGTTCAAGTCAAATATCACTAACTTCAAGTGGAAGGATGATTATTGTCGTTGTAGCTCCTTGCTTCTTCACATATTCAAGACTTCGCAATACTTGTAATGTCTCATATCCTAATGATTTCAAGCTAACCTATACGAAGTTGACTCTAGTACATAATCAAGCGACTCTTAACATGAGTTTTGATTCACTAAAATATGACAACCAAACTTGACATACCAACGCTTGGTGGGTTCAACCGAGCTATGATCTAACAATCTCCCCATTTGTCAATTTTAGTGACAAAACTCTTACATCATATGGATAAACAAATTACAAGAATTCATTACACATACGCTTGATTCACGATTCAACAACACAGTAAACTGCTTACATTCAATCCTTGAAAATGTCGATGTTGACATTATAATAACAAAGCTAATACTCCCCCTAAGGAAGATAGGTAGATATTCAATCTGCACGTCTTTGTTATACCAATTCATATGACATGTTACTCCCCCTTAGTCTGTGCTTTCACTCTTTCGTTTATATAAAACGTTTAAGCATCAATGTTCTTTTCCTTAGTGATACTAATCAATATAAAATCAATGCCAGTATCACTTGTTTACTCCTTATATTTCTTCCCCTTTTTTCACAAAATGACAAAGAAACGAAAAAATAAAGGACAACACGAAAAGAATCTTACAAATCTCAAAATAGACTAGCAACCTGTAGAGTTAGGCACGAGGGTTCCACACATCATGTTCAGATAACGAATATCAAAACCGAAACTACAAGTAGTTTTATTTTCATATGGTACCAAGGAAACAATTGTCCGAAATTTTTTTTCCAATTTAGTTTAGCAAAACAAAAACCAACTAAGCACCTTAGTCCCTTTGCTAAACCGATTGTTCAAAAACAACCGCTTGATTCGATAAGACCAAAATAAAGATAACTCTATTTTTCTCATCAGGTTCTAATTATCCATAAACTTAGACCTTTCAATTTTAAACAAGACAAGTACTAGGTTAGTTAACTAGCATTTCTTGTTAAGGCATTCGATTAGACTTGAATAACCGAAACCTCACTTCGATAATTCTAACTAAGATCAGAATTACATTAGTTTCTCTTATCCGGAATCGAATTGGACTAAACAACTCATCCCGTAATTCTTTTATTTCGTTAAGCCATAAATAATTCATACGAACCAAATAAATCAACTTGCATAATTATTCACCTCAACCGGAAGCAATTGAATAAACATAATCATTAAAACACCGCAGTTGCACCGAAATTTTGTAAGCCTAAACAATTGATACCACACAATAAAGCAAGATAACAATAGTTTTTCTTAAACGCAACCAATTGAATCACACACATCATGGAATAAACATCAATTGCACCGAAATTTTGTTAAGCAAAAGCAATAAATATATATAATATAAACTCAGGCTTTTCTTAAACAGGAAAACAATTAACTAACAAGACTGTTACCTCAAATTTCGCATCCACTTCTCCAGTATGGTTGCATCTTCGTCCAGGGAGAATTGATATTGAAATATCACCATGTTGTCATCCTTATGCAAAAACAAAAGAATAAAAACAACCAACCTTTACCAGAGAAAGGTTGAAAATCGGTTTTAACAATTGCAAGCAAAAGTTGAAAACCGTCGAAACACATATGCTTTTATGCTAAACCAAAACCGATTCAACATATTGTGACTTTCTCACATATTTTTTCTACCAGAATCCCTCATGATTCTTTGATAAAGCCTACCAACATGGGTCAGAACTTAATCCTGCTAAATCAAAAAGTCACCCAAACCACAAGGGTTCATAATATATGAGATCGAATATTAAGGTAGTAAAACCGAAATTAAACATCCCATAAACATACATAGCAATAAGATAAAAGCATTCAAGCACAGGCTATATGTAAACAGAAGATCTTGTTGTTCACTGAGGTCTGTTCAGTGTTTAAACTCTTAAAGCATGTCTCAAGAGACTTGTCATCAGCCACTTTATGTTTCATAAGATCTTCTATTTGAAGCTTCAAGTTAGAAATCTCACTTTTTTCCTCTTCCAATCTTTCTTTCAGTCCATCTCGGTCTTGCATCAGGGAAAAAAGACTTCCTATGAGTTCATCAAACCCATGCATAGCTTCATGCATGCCATCTAAACCACTTGGTAGAAACTGAATCATCGATCGCAAAAAGACTTATTTCTTCTTGAGATCTATCAGAGTTATGATCATTCACGATTCTCGAGACAATCTTCCTGATTCTTCGATACAGGACAAACCCTTGACAGTTTCTTACTTTTCGTGTTTCCCTTCTATCACTCCTTGTAACACTGCGAGTTATAGGAGCCATCCTTAACAAGGAAAGACAATAATCCTAAGAGAAGATTTTTGAAACATGGTTTTTCGAAAATATACACAAATATGTTTTCGAACTTCTCTTTTTATTGAAGAGAAGAATCAAAAGATATTCCATAAATATCTCTTATTACCGAAAATGGGAACTACCATTAACAAGTGCCCTTTTTTTACGTGCTTTTCTCATCCATGATTATGAGCACAAAAAGGATGAGAATGCACAACTTTGATACAACTAAGTTTCATCGGAGCAAGATTTTTCCAGCTTACAGTGAATATTAGAAACATAGTTCATGTTTCTCTTCGGGAATTTCTGCCCAAAATATTTTCTTCCAAGACGATGATCTTTTCTAACTAGAGAGATATGATCATGTGGAGAAAACGTAGTAATGTGAGAATTCTCATAGATAAATAAATCTCTCTTAATTCTTTCAATGATATTTTCATAAGATTTTTCTCATTCTAAGGACTTCCTTATTTTCCACATTAGTGTGATTGTCTGAAATAACTATCGGAAATTCCTGGTTGTTTCTTTTGGCAGAGATTCTCCCTTTCCCTTCCTTCTGAAGTCGTTCCTTATCAAAAATAGAATTGTTTCGATATGGGTGTGGAGGAACCTTTTTTCCAGAAGCGATTATCAACTCTTTCCTATGACTCTTTTGAGTTGATCTTATCGGGATGTGGTATAATCTGTCTTTCTACTGAGGAATGATCTTTCAGTTTTTTAAGACAAGAAACTTCCTTCAAAAATTTTACCACCGTATGTTGAAGAAGTATAAGTTTCCTGTCAAGTGACTGAAAATTGTATTCCTTACAATCACCATGGAATCGGTTCAAAGTATCCTTTGGACAAGATTTTGTTTGATCATCAGTAGATCTAGAAGCTGGTTTCTCATCCTCTTCCAACTTGATATAGTTAGGAAAAATACCATCTATTGATCTGTTTCAGATGTGATTAATCCGGTTTTATCACAGTCTGTAAAAGTCGAGCAAGGACTTTTAGTTTCCTCATCAGAAGAAATCACAACAACATCATTAGTTAGAATCGTAGGACATGTCTCTTTATATTTAAGAGATTTACCAAGAGCCTCTAGTTTGACAGTGAGATCCATTTTCTCTTTGGAAAGACAATTCAATTGAATGTGTTTTTCTATGATCTCCTGTTTAAGAAGATTTGACTCTGTCTTTAAAATGAGTACTTTGGAAGACAGAGATCGTATAGGCTTTAGGAGTTTTATCAACTCTTTATCAACATCTTCTCTTTCATCAGAGATAGACATAGATGTTTTCGCAACTTCTGGATCATGAGTCAACGAAGTAGTAACATCTTCAACCTTTGAGCAGTCATACTATTGCATAACGTTATTGAATCAGATATTAGATTCATTTCTTATAGGTTGGATCGCACCAAACACAGATTGTTAGATCTTTTCGTTTTTGCCTGCTCTGATACCAATTAAAAAAGCGAGGGTACCCAAATGTACCTCAAGCTAAAACCTTTCCTACCTATAAGTCCTTTGTCCGAAAGTGATTGTCTATGGATTGAGTCGAGACAATACAACTAATCGGTTCACACTTCGTGTGATCGTCTATGGATACGAGATCAAGATAATACAACAACGAAGTATGTTACTTGATAAAAAGGTTCGGACTTAACCAAACACAATAGGATTCACTTACCAAGTAAATAGGAATTAACGTTTGTGTAATTTACTTTAATTATAATAAAAAAATTATAATGCGGAAATATAAAGTAAATGACACAGCAAGATTTTGTTAACGAGGAAACCGCAAATGCAGAAAAACCCCGGGATCTTGTCCAGAATTGAATACTCTCAGGATTAAACCGCTACACAAAATTACACCTAACTTCGTATAGCTGAGACCAAGCAACTAAACCTATAGTTCACCTAGTTCCGTCTGTATTCCCACGCCTCCAACTTATAAATAAGTCACGTACTTGGAACAATTCCTTTGGTTCGTATTCCAAACAGTAAAGGAACAACAAATATGTTTGGTATCAACTCTCTTCAACCAAGTGATATGAGTCGAACAAAGGCTCTTCTGTTTATCTTAACATAAACTTCTTCGCCGGGTCCTTAGATCTATCTTATGTTCAATTACCGAAGTAATCGTTTAAGATTAAGCCAACAACATTATTAATCCAAATAATTGTGTTGACGCCAATCTACTCAATTAATCAATCCAATCTATCACAGGATAAACCTATTATCAATTGGATCCACTTTTACCGAAACAAGTATTGTGCACACCAAAGATTATGAACCCACAAATCATAAATCTTCAATATCTTCTTCGTCTTAAAATCTTCTTAGATCTTCAATAATAACCTGCACACAAACACTTGAATCTCTTGTGATCAATCAAGCACGGAATGGAGTCTGTTAACAATGGATTATCACAAGATCGTATTTAGAACTAACAACAGTCTAAAGATCCTTGTCGAAACTCTGAACTAGTTTGAGTGAATCTTATACCAGAAGAGAAGATTCTCAAGCATAAACAAACTAGGTGCAATCAGATTTCAACCACCGTTAGTCAATCAAATCAATGAAAACAAAAGATAAACCGCAATTATCTAGTTTCCCACCAACGATACACGCTAGAGATTCTCAATCCCAAAGAAGACTTTAAACTGAGCGGTCGGAAGAGATTTCGCCTAATTATGTTACTCTCCTCTCCGAATAGGCGCTACACCAGTAACAACACAACAAAGAGGAAGCTTGTTGTTATGAAGGATTAGTTTGCTAGAAAGGCAAACTTCAAGTATTTATAGACAATGAAGTTTGGACACCAAGGAATTTCAAAAACCGAAAATATTCTCAAGATATTCATTAAAGCACAAATTCGGTTTTCATAATTCTTGGACCAAAAATAATGATCGAAATCTCTCGGAAAATCTAATTAGTAAATGCACATTACTAATTCTTGTATTTCCCTACAAAATGAAATTAATAACCTTAATTAAAAGATTCTTAACTTAGTTATGTTTCGATCTTGGGATTCTCTTCCCTTAGCTATTAAGGAATAACTTTGAACAATTAAAGAAATAAACATTCATAGCACGTGTTCAAAGTATGTCGACATCCGTACTTTGTAAGTTCTCTTTCACACTTACAACCTTGATACCGATTTGCCACACTTCCAAACAAGTTTAGAATTGGTTCATTTGACTTTCAAGAACTATGCGATTGATCAAATAATATTCAATCACAATCTTGGGTTTAACGGTTCTACCAAAACAAGTTTCGGTTCTACCTTCCATGTGGGTACTGTGCATAGTCACACTAGCTTTCCAAAATTCGGTTGACTAGGTACTAGGATCGGTTTCCCACATATATATGGTATCTAACTTATATATGTTTCAAATGTCCATAGGATCGGTTCCCCCTTGCCTAAAAACGTGTTGCACATGTTCATAGGATCGGTTCCCCTTTCTGCTATAAACCTTGTTGCACCTCATACAAGGATCGATTACCCTTTGTGATGTACTGCACCTCTTACTAGGATCGGTATCCCTTTCCCATATTTAGTCAGACATAAAATCACAAACCCGATCATACCATCTCAGGTGATTACTTAAGATCGGTTTCACTAATAAAAGTCATACCAATACATAAGTCAGGCCTTTATGAATAGTTCTACCAAGAACATAAACAAGTCGTGAACGGCTACACTCAATCACACATATTGGTTGTTCATAAGATATGTAATGAATAACAAAACCAATAATGCTTGGAAATTTCCTTTTTCGGTTCACAAACAAGTTTATGAACTTACTTCCTTAGAACACATGTAAAACATTGTTCCCTAGGATGAAATCCTCACCTTATACCCATACATAATCACAATAGCATTCAAATGATTATGGCGATGTTTTATCTACAAAGTTTAATGGTTAAGCAATAAACCTCGTATTGCATTCCTTAATACTATGTCTATCTAGAGTTCAAATATGCTTCGCAGTTTTGTTTTCAATATGCATGACTTGAAAGATACGTTAGGGAATGAAACAGTTCAAGTCAAATATCACTAACCTCAAGTAGAAGGATGATTGTTGTCGTTGTAGCTCCTTGATTCTTCATATCTTCAAGACTTCACAATACTTGTAATGTCTCATATCCTAATACTTTCAAGCTAACCTATACAAAGTTGACTCTAGTACATAATCAAGCGACTCTTAACATGAGTTTTGATTCACTAAAATATGACAACCAAACTTGACATGCCAACGCTTGGTGGGTTCAACCGAGCTATGCTCTAACACTGGTGTATCAATTGGTTCATGTTCACCTTGATTTATCAAAATACGGAACAAAACTCGTAGGTATTTCTGTGGGAGACAGATTTATCTATTCAGTAGACTTTTCTGTGTTAGACAGATTTGTTTATCAAGTCTTCGACTTTGGGTCGTATCAACTCTTAGTTGTGGGTGAGATCAACTAAGAGAATCAAGTGCGTAGAATCCGGCATGGTTCAAGAGGCGTAAGGAACGCGACTGTACCTTAATCAGTGTGAGATTGGTTAGGTTTCAACTACATTCCAGTCCGAAGTTAATTGGTAGTAGGCAAGAGTCTGTAGCGGCTTAATACAGTGTGGTGTTCAAATCTGAACTAAGTCCTGGGGTTTTTTCTGCATTTGCGGTTTCCTCGTTAACAAAATTTCCGGCGTCTGTGTTATTTCTTTTTCGCATTATATTTTTATATAATTGAAATATCACAGGTTGTGCATAGTTCAATCAATTAGATAATCCAACCTTTGGTTGTTGATATAAATTGATTGACACTTGGATATTGGTCTTTGGTACCATCCAAGTTATTTCTCGTATTAATCCGGCTCATAGATTTTTATCTGTTCGATTGCAGATTGATTTGAGAAATTGAGGTATAACTCTTGGATGTATTTTCCTTGATTGAGTCTGAATGTCTAGGTGATTCTCTTGGAAATATATTGGAGTTTTTCCATACATATTTCCTAAAAGAAATATTATGTGTGGTTGTTAGACCCCCAACTTTTCAATTATAGTTCATCACATCTCAGTAATTCTTGAGATAAATAGTATAAGTGTCATACAGTAATCCTTATCCAGCAAGATTCTTCATGGATAAGGTTTCAACACTTGTGCCTAGTTTGCACAAGGGTGAGCCATACGCTTGCTAGAGGAATTATATTGTTGTTTATTTTTGCGTTTACCTCTTTATTTTGTCAAGAAAATATTTTTGGAATGTGAAAAATGATCATAGAAATTGTTGTCATCATAATAAGAGACACGATTAGAACCCTTACCTGAGATTGCTTTCCTCATGGGAAATGACAGTTTATCAATAAGATCCTTATATCTTGTAATGATCATATTCATGTTAGCTTGTGGAACCTTTTCATTTTCGAGACTATCAACTTTCTTAGGAGGCGTATGGGTATCCTTCCGAACACATATTTGTGATGGTTTTACTGAGTTCTTCTTAAACCGATTTTCCATACTACCTTTTTGACTTGTTCGAATATTCGTGGTCCATGAAGTACTGATATTCCTAGAAGCATATTTACTTGAATGTGATTTCACCTCAAGAGGTTTAGACATCTGAATATCAGTTACACCCTCCAACGTGTTTTGAAGACGGTCGAACTGATAATTTTCCAACCTCAGCTTACACTTTCTTTGAACATGTCCTTTAGTGTTGCAGTGAAAGCAGACTTTATGAGTTTCAATAAAATCAGAATAGGTAGTTTTATCATACTCGTCTTGTAAAGAACTTTTCCTCCTTAGAGACACAATTTTTTCTTGGTCAGAGAATTTTAACTGATTTTTCTCTTGTTAAAGTAAGAATACTTTGTTTATCAGTTTCTGACTACAATATTGTTGGGATATCATGAACAACACTTGTTTTTACTTTTACCAACTCATTTCCTTGTACAAAAACGGTTTCCATGGTAATTTCATTAGATTCATTATTGCAACGTGGAGTAGTCTTTTTACCCGACAATTGCTTAATTTCTAAGGATTTCTCTTTAAGTTTAGCCTCAAGCGAAATGACTTTCAATTTCACTTCGGCATGTTCCTCGAGAAGCATCATTGTTTTAAAATCATGTTCAGAAATAATACCGATGAGATTGTTGACTTTTTGTTTCAACCGATTGACCTCAAAAAATTGGAATTCCATAAGTTTGAAAAACCCAATACTTTCTTTGGATGCTTCCTGTTCCACTTCTGAGTCAGACTCATCAGAAAGAAAATAAGAATAACATATATCAACATTCAACTACTTTCTGGGAAGTAATGTTCCTCTATATGAGAGTTTGAGGGATCAAACTCATTTACATAATCCATAAAAGAAGTTTCTTTTAAACTAGTGTGACGTTCATCAGAGATTTTACTCATGTCCATATAATCAGATTGCTTCGAACACAAACTTATGAGATGAAACTCAATCAAGAAAGAATATTTAGAGTTATATCTTTATCTCTCAAAATTAGAACATTTACATACACATATACAATAGTCCGTGAACCTGATTTTAGGGTAAGAGTACTTGGGTGATTCAAAAGATCAATTTCCCAAGTAATCAATCAAGTCGTATCCAACAAACAAGGTCAGATATATCTATTATGATTGATTAACGCACAACCTGTGATATTTCAATTAAAAAGATAAACAATATAATGTGGAAAAAGAAATACAAATTTTTATTAACGAGGAAACCGCAAATGCAGAAAAATCAGGGACCTAATCCAGATTGAACACCAAACGGTATTAAGCCGCTACAGACACTAGCCTACTACCAATTAACTTAGGACTGGAATGTAATTTATACCGAATTAAACGCTCCCGGCAATTCAGTTACAGTCGCGTTACTTACTCCTCTTGAATCCCAGCAGGACTCTGCGCAATTGATTCCCTTAGCTAAAGTCATACCAACTAAGAGTTGCTTCAACTTAATTAAAGACTTTAAACCAATATGCCTCCCACATATTAAACATATATGTAATTTCCTTTAAGATCAAAAAGTTTGATCAAGGTTATGGAAATCGATAGGAATAGACAAAGTCTATCCAACCTCAAAATCCGGACTTATACAACCCAAAGTGCAACCTAGATTATTATTCAATTCACAAATATAAAACTTGTGAAATAAACAAAGTCTGAGACGAAATTTTTTTTGATGATTTCTATCTATCTTTTTCAACTGAGCGGCTCAAAAATCGAACAAGATCAGGGTACTCGATCTATCAAGATAAACAATAGTTGGACCTGGTTTCACGAATCCCAATGAAGTTGTTGTAGTCGCTTTAACCCTAAAAGGGTCTTAGGAAGAGGACGACTCTAGTTACAACTAGGACACACCAAGGAAAGTAGTGTCGGGATTCAAAGATCCTAGTTTCTTGAAGTTCCCATAGGTTGCTTTAGGTTTACGCTAAGATAGCTTTGGAACCAAGCAATCAATATCCACCGTTAGATGAATCTTTGAATCTGATTTACGTAAACAAGATATACACTCTGGTTATTTGAAATCGTAATCGAACTGCGTATAAAGACTATGTTCAAGATGGTTAGCCGAAACTAGTCAATTTGAACTTATAAGCTCAATATTAATTTTCATAAACACTTAAGACTTTAACCTTGAGTCACAATCTTGTGATCAAACAAGTCTACTGTGTTTTAGAGATTTGATCAAATGCTAATTATTTCATAGAAATAATTTTATTGCATTTGAAAATAATCGACATGGTTAGTTGATGTACAAAGTACAAATACCATAGCCGTTTATGAGTCAAGTCAGTCACAGTACATATACTGGTTTGTATACTATTAAGGACACCAAGTTCCGGAGTTCACAGAACAATTTAGGTATGCGTACCGGCATGTGTACCTTAAGACTATAACCGGTTCCGAAGTCCGTAGAACTATTTTGGTATGCGTACCGGTATGGATACACAAACTGAGTTCCGGAAAACAGAACTTTTCTGGTACATGTACTTGTATGGATACCAAATCGGTTCCGTGAATAGAGTTCATTTTCGGTTTGCATATGGGTATGCGTACCGATCTGGTTCACGAGTTAACAGATCTCTACAGGATCTGTGTATAAGGATATGCGTACCCAAAGATAACTTTTGTGATTGAGACAATACCGATCTGGTTCACGAGACAATACGACAATTCGGTTCACACTTCGTGTGATCGTCTATGGATACAAGATCGAGACAATACGACAACAAGATAACTTGTGTGATTGACTATGGATACAAGATCAATACAATACAACAATGAAGTGTGTTACTTGATAATAGGTTCAGCAATCATTGAACTCTATAGGATCACTATCAAGTAATGCGGAGCTAACGTATATATGTATATTATTTTATTATAATAAAAAAATATAATGCGGAAATAAAAGTAAAGACACACCAATATTTGTTAACGAGAAAACCGCAAATGCAGAAAAACCACGGTCTAGTCCAGTTTTGAATACTCTCAGAATTAAGCCGCTATAAAAAAAATCTAATACCAACTTCGTATAGTTGATACCAAGCAACTACCCCTAGCTACTTAGTTCCATCAGTATCCCTGCGCCTTCGACTTCTAGATTCACGCACGTGAACAGAAAGGCCTTTGGATCGTATTCCAAACAACAAGTGGAGAATTTGTTTGGTAACCACTCTAATCAATCTTGCAACAACTAATCTGTTTACTAACCACTCAAACTGAAATATAGAGAATGCAGATCTCATGCAACTAATCAATCAGATAAACTGATTCTAGTTGGATCCCAGCAGATCAAGGTTTGTGCAAATAATTGATGGGTGTCGTAGGCTTAACAAATTAATAATCTTATTTCCACATAATTAGCTGATAATATAATGGAAGCAAGGATCGTTCCCACGAAGAGCAGGGAGTTTAGTTGTCAAAAATGTCACAAATGGGGATTTTTGTTTTAGATTCAAAAGCTAAATAAATAATAAAGCAATGAGAAGTAATTAAGATTGCAAGCAATATGGAGTGAGATGATCGAGGAATCATTCTTCATAAATAAATATTCATCAAAGTAGTATATTCATCCATTCATCATTAATCATAGATTATTACTAACCATAAGATAACAAGTACGCTTAGCTATCTCCAAAATTCCTTAAGCCACTGAACAACAGGTACGCTTAGTCGCCAGAGTCTATCCGTCTGAACCACCTTGATGTACGCTTACAAGATGTAATTCAGACGAATGCTTTATGGTCTGTGAATTTAGGTTTAATTCTAGTAGTTAGACTCAGTATGCTCGGTCTACTTTCTAATGTTGTGTTTACATGCGATTGCTTTACGGAATCCCTCCGCAAGGTATCACGTTCTCTACTTGTGTAAGAAATTATTCAACAATTACGAATATCCTAACCCTTATTAGCATTAGATTGAGTTAACAAATATATTCAGTTGGCCACCTAAACAATCTATCAATCAATCATATTCATTTTTAATAATAAACACAAACAATAATTATATGAAGAAATCATAACAGATTCATATACTAAATCAAATCATATATAGTACTTAGAATTCATTCTCAATCAAATAAGTAAATTAGCTAGACATAATGGAGGTTATAGAAAGCAAACTGTTGTTGTAGAAGAACTCTAGCTACTGCTGCATCTGTTGCAAGAGATCAGCCATTGTCTCCTTGTTGCTATAACCTTTCTGCTACTATTGCATGTATGAATACTTTCTGCTTATGTGAAGACTTTTTACGAACAGGTTATGAGCGTGAAACTGAGGTTGAGGAGATGAGTTCTACTGGCTATTTGACCCTCTATTTATAGCTTTTTGTAGCTGAAATTTCGAATCTGATAAAAACCCAGCTCTCCTTAGCCGACTCAAACCTTATACTCGTGTTTATCATCCACCGTTCATCTTCAAAATCAACGGCAAAAGTCTCACCTGATGACTGTTTTCCAGCGACAAAACTTATCAAAACTCTGAATTCTCGCCCAAGCTTTGACTTCTAAAGATTACCCAATCTTCACCAGCGCGTAGCAATGATTCCTTGTTTATCCGATCTCCAGAACCACCGCTTAATCATCTCCATCCAACCTATTCAATCAACGGCAGCAATATCAGTTTCCGAGCTGATTTCTCTCTCAAGTTTCGAGCAGCTACACCTCCTCGAACTCCATGTTTTATCTATAACCACTCTTCCAATCAAACTAGGATTCCAAAGTCACAATCCCAGTCATTTGCTAACCACCAGAACCAATGGCAGAAGCCATCTTGCTTCACCTGATATCGAGCCCAACACCAGCTCAACCTAAACTCGAACTCAACACTTCTTCCTCGTCACTGCCAGCATCACCAGTAGTCAGCCGCAAACCACCTATCCATGGCATAGTCACGACATTAACTCCATTGCCTGATCACCATGATCACTACCGTAATGGTAGCAATCTTAAAAACCCCAGTACCTCTCGAGCTCCATCAACACCATCGAGTTCTTCTTAACTATCACAGACGACCAGCTCCATTACTGGTTCTCACAGTCAACAATGGCAGCAACTCAGAATCACGCAATCTCCTCATTACTGCCAACGGTAGCAGCACCACTGCTTTTCTTCATAGTAGACAAAACTTAAACCCATCACCAATGATTACGGACCAACAACGTCAGCAACGTTCACTGCCAGGCTTGAGGTCTTCTTCTCTACTCGTCTTCCATCAATCACCGAACCCTCCTCATCAATGCCAATCGTAGCATATCGAGAAACACTGTAACAGATATCCATGCAGAAGAAACTGCATGCGAGATTTCTAGTTTTGAATAACGAAGATGGATATGGCAGCCCTGAGTGAAACAACGTCTGCCTTTAACAATATTTAAATTCTAGCTTTACCCCTTGTAAAATGCCGGACTGCCATTAGTAATTCCTTTGAAAGTTGATTGTCCCTTAGTAGAATGGATACCCCTTAATGCATAAGGGGTGCCAATAGCACTTGTCCCGGAAACAACCATTTTTCCCTTTTGTGTTATGAGTTCTTGTTTTGCTCATAACTTCTTCATGCGAACTCGGAATTACTTCATCCTTTCGCCGTTGGCTTTATCTTTTCGTCCTCTTCAAGATGAAAAGTAAAAATCTTGTACTTGAACAAGTTACATTGGTCTTTGGACATTCTCCATTTGTAGCTAGCTTCTTTTATTGCACAATTAAGTGCCAATTGACTTCTTTTGGATGATTCACCTAATAAAACATAAAATAAGAGAAAACAAGCGTAATATACAATAATTTGCAAGAATATAAAAAATTACTAGCATGGAATTGACACTAAATATATGTAAAATATGCACTTATCAATAATTCACAAGATACAAAAACTAATAAGAAATCTTCTTCGTCTTCTTTTATCTTCAAAACCCGCACAACTCCACTTGGATCTCTTGTGATCAATCACGCATAGAACTGAGTCTGTTAACAATGGATTATCACAAGATTTCTTTAGATCTAACAAGAGTTCTAAAGATCCCATCGATAGTTCGATCTAGTTTGAGTGAATCTTATATCAGAAGAGAAGAGCTTGTTTGCTATAGTTTTCAAAAACATTTTTCTGATTTTAAAAACAGAGAACATGAGAAAACGCGTTTGGTAGGGACATTTTCAGAAAATGTTTTCTATTTGTTTTTTGTTTTTGAAAACAAAAAAATGAAAACAACAATTTATTGTTTTCTGTGTTTTTTGTTTTTGTTCTTTCTTCTTCTTTTCAGAACAAAATAAGAGATCGGGGGAATGATTGCAAGTGAGTCATCGCCAATATCACTATCTTTGAGACGAGTCTTTATATTTGATCTGATTTAGTTGATTTTCCTTGGTTTTCAAAAACAATTTTTATCCTACCAAATAATTTTTAGAAAATGAAAACAAGGAAAAAAAAAGTATGTTTTTAAAATAGTATAAAATTATTTTTGAAAACTGTTTTTAAAAATTGTACCAAACAGGCTCGAATATTCTCAAGCATAAACAAACTAGGTGCAATCAAAGTTTCAACAACCGTTATCCAATCAAATCAAATCGAAAACTAATAACTCTACAATTATCTAGTTCCCCACCAACGGTACTCGTAGAGCTTCTTGATCCCACAGAAGTCTTTAAACGAGCGGTCATAAGAGATTTCACCTAATTAAGATACTTTCCTTTCCGAATAGATGGCTCCACCAGAAACAACAAGAAATGAAGTTTGCCTGTCTCTTAGGATAGTTTGCTAGAAATGCAAACTTAGGTATTTATAGACTAAGGATGTTTGGGCACCAAGGAATTTCCAAAACCGAAAATATTCTCAAGATATGCAACGAATCGCGAAATTCGGTCTCCTAATTCCAATAAATGCTTGTCCAATATTTCCGAAATCTCTCAATAAAAAAACTATAATTAGTAAATGCACATTACTAATTTTTATTTTCTAGAGCTATGCATTAATTGATGGTAATTAATGCATATAAAATCAAAAACCTTAATTAAAAGATTCTTAATTTATTTCGGTACAGGATCACCTTGAGTACCAAGGAATATCTTTGAACAATAAATGATAAGAGTTACTGCTCCTGTTCAAAGTATGTTCACATCTTTTCACTACAAATCCTTATTTCATATTACATGGATCTTCATTCTTGGAGTCGGTTATACCACACTTCCAAATAAGTTTAGAATTGGTTTGCATGTATTCTAAGACTACTATGTGGTTGGTTATACCAAATCACAATGGTTAGTTGTGATCGGTCCTTCCAAGTCACACACATGGATTCTGGTCGGTTATACTAATCACTAGGATCGGTTATACCTAAATATGATACCTACATGTGATCGGTCACACCAGTTACCAGGACCGGTTACACCAATTACAAAGATCAGTTCCATTTACACATGGTATCTACTTGTGATCGGTCACACCAGTTACGAGGACCGGTTACACCAATTACAAGGATCGGTCACACAACTCTTATGATCGGTCACACCAATTACAAGGATCGATCATACCATCACATGGTGATTACTTAGGATCGGTTACACCAATACACCGGTCATACCAAATCATAAGTCTAGGCATTGTAATCGGTTATACCAAGATACATAACCTTAGCTTAGATCGGTTCTACCAACTCACACATATTTGTCATCCAAAGATATGCAATGAATAGCAAGACCAATAATCCTATTGATTTCCCTTTCGATTCACAAAGCAAGTTTATGAATGTACTTCCTTTAAACAAATGTAAAACATTGTTTCTAGGATTAAATCATCACCATAACCCATATATATAACCATAACAGTATATACAAGATTATATCGATGTCATATCTACGAAGTTCAAAAGATAACCGTTAATTATACTGTGTAGTCTAATTCCTTAATACTATGATCATATTATTATGATCATGTCACATCACTAGAATATAATATACAATATATACAGTATATACAGCTTCACAGTTATGTTTTCAATATGCACGACTTGAAAGATACGTTAGGAATGAAACAAGTTCAAGTAAGTATTACTAACCTCGAGTGGAAGGATGATGTCGTCGTTGTAGTTCGTTACTTCTTCACATTCTTCAGGTCTTCGGAGTAATACTTGTATGTCTCAATATTCCTAGACTTTCTAGTCTAACCTAAACAAAGTTGACTCTAGTATTTAATCAAGCGACTCTACATGAGTTTTGATACTAAAATATGACAACCAAACTTGACATACCAACGCTTGGTGAGTTCAACCGTGTTGTGCTCTAATAAGTTGTTTCATATTTTTATTTAAATCAATTCGAAACATTCCCGAATAACATCAATGACACATATCATTGTTCCAGGCTATTTTCGAATGATAAAACTTGAATCATGATTTTGATTGCGAACAATAAATTGTCCTTAAATGAAATTCTTCAAGTATGAATAAATGTTCATTAAACTTAGTCATTATATTTCGAAAACTAATTACCAAGATAAACTTGACTCGAAATTCTTGTATATGCATGATAGTTTAATTAGTTATGCGACATCGTCTCATTGGTAGAAAGATCAATATAACTTGAGAAATAGGTGGTTCAGTCTTCACTTACCTTTTGTTGAAGAAGTTATCCAAAAGCTTCGGCTGATCTCCGCCTTCAAACGGTAGAACACAATGTTGACTGCCGCGATGTTCGTTTCTCAACTACACTTATATCCTAATCCGAGACTTAACTAATTTAAGAGTAGAAATCAAGATATAGCTTTGACAACTACATTTGACAACAAGCTTGAGATAGCAAAATTTGTGAATTCGAACTAGCAATGCTCTACACCAACAACTTTAAGATGATTAACAATGAGCAAAAATTCGTTGACCTGGGCAATAATTGACTTGATGACAACCATTTTAAAGTCCATGAAGTTTCAAATCAGGAATTTCTTGTTACTTGCTTCACAAATCTTGTATTTGTTATCAAGCATAATCCATAATTTTTTTGCATGCGCAATACTTCGATGGGAAGTATATACACTAGTCTCCAGGGCATTCAAAATATGACCATGGCACATGCAATCATCTTCATAACGCTTCTTTCATTTGGCATTCAATTCATCAGTATCTTTTTTTGATGCAGTAGGATTTTCTCCAATCTATCTTCAATAATGTACCACAA
The DNA here is from genome assembly GCF_003573695.1 of Papaver somniferum. Lineage (NCBI taxonomy): Eukaryota > Viridiplantae > Streptophyta > Magnoliopsida > Ranunculales > Papaveraceae > Papaver > Papaver somniferum. The sequence continues at coordinate 113,201,316 of NC_039359.1, read as the reverse complement.
CTTGATGATGGTCAGGAATAATTTCACAATGTCTTACCAACGAATAAAATTCTCGCCATCAAAATATTCCAAGTGATTCAGAGTCTGTTTCATGACTTGCAGAGATTGATCAGTAATGGTTGAAGTATCACTCTCCATTATCGAAACTTATTGTCTAAAATTGTTAGAAAATTGGGTTAAAACTAAAGGATGAAAAACACATAGAGAAATGGTATGTCCCTGACTTCAAGGGTCTTTTAATAATTCGACCTTTCTCAAATCATTGGCGATCATAACAAGTCAGCGAATTATGTTTTCAGGATTCAATAAATCCCTAACAGTATAACTGAATTCAAGGATTGTACTCCATGATCAGTCCAAGAACACGTTGTTAAGTTTCCGATGATGATATTGGAAAAGAAAAAACCAATAAATGTTGTTGTGTTTCCAGAGAACAAACACCACTACTTATAAGGGTCTCATGTCCATTTGAGACATTCAAGAGGCAGCAATGGTGGCTATTGGGAAGGGACGCATCTATTCAAATTTCAATAAAATGAAATTTGAATTATGTTTTCAAACTAAAACCAGGAATATTACTACGAAACGATGTCTCACATTTTGCTACGGGGGCCTGTCGTCACCCTTGACTCCCTGCCGTAGCGGTAACAAAATGCGTATGTTTAGAAAATATCCAACACCAAGATAATACCACTAATAGCTTGAGTAGTGTCCTAGGCTGGGGCACTACAAAGGCAATTAACCAAACGATACTGCTAAGGGATCAAGTGGCCAAATAGGCTTAGGCTAAGTCTTACGGGTTAGATTTGGCTTCTAAATTACGTTACAATTTCTTCTCAAAGCGTTGTCTATTCTTCAACGCTACTTCTCTTTCCAGATATATCTCGCATGTAAACTAGTAGCGAGATAGTTGCGCTATTTCATTATGCGCAACTAAAATTCTATTTTTCGCGGAATGGTTCAGCGAGATTGATTTATTTTTTAATCTGACGGTTGAGATGATTGCGTTATTCCATTCAGCGCGACCACGAGGAATGGTTAGCGCATCTAGATGCTAGATTAGAATTGTCATAAGACTTAGAGGATTATTCTAGCTGACATGGCCTTCCAATCTAGCATAAGACCTTACTCTCCAGCAGCCATGTAAGCAGTTAGCCATGACGATCTGTTACACAGGCAGATTGATGAGCATGCCCGTTCTGACCGACCAGTTTCCTTTTAAGTGCTCCAAACGAAAACTTGCGAGCTGCGACACCTGGCACTTGGCCTTTTCTTTGTTTGTTTTTTAGGCAGCACGTTAGGATGTTGAGCCTTATTACTTAGCTTATAGAAACTGAGTTTCGTAGGGCAACTCATAAGATTTTCCCTAACCCTAACCAACATACCTGCGTGAGAAATTTCTATATAAATCATATTCATATATACTCCTTTACAAACCCTTTTCTTTTCTTTTCCTTCCCTGTACTTTCCGATCACGAAACTAATCATCGTTCATCATGAATCTAACCAGCAAGTTCTTCTTCTTCTTCTTCTCTCTAATAACTTTCCTCTCGATCTACACAAACAAAGAAGTGTCTGAGTTTTTAGTATCTCTTCGACCGTCAGTAAGCGAGCATCAACCCAGTGTAACGCCTGATTCCAATGAATACGTATGGAAGGTTGAAAACTTTTCTAGCTTGAGCAACGAAACGTATAACTCTGAAGATTTCTCCGCACATGGTGTTAACTGGTATGTCGTTCTTTCACCATTATTGCAAAGTTGCAACTTTGTCTTTGCTTTCAAATTCTCATTAGTAATGTGTGTCATTGTCTTCAAGGTGTTTGTATATGTACCCGAAAGGAGTGATTGGAACCTGGCATACGTTTGATGGCCCTCAACTGATGAAAGGAACTCACTTATCGATATTTCTTACTCTCTGGACACTAGAGCCTGGTACACCCGGTTCAGTCTTGCCGTAATCAATCAAAAAGATACGTCACAGACACGAAAAATTGGTAATTTAGTTTCTTCAATAAAGTGTTTATATTTTCCTTTATCTGCCACAAGTTCATGTCGACTACTAGGAATCTCTCTGTACGTACGTTTTTATTTTTCGATTCTGCTTGTTTGTCAGATTCGCAAGGTGAATTCCGCGGGAAGATTGATGGAATGGGTTTTTTAAAAGTAATGCCTCTTAATGAACTAGTCGATCCCGGAAAAGGATTTGTCATTGATGACACTCTTTACATTAAAGTAGAGGTCCTTTCTGCTTTGAAGATAATAAAGTCTAGTCCGGTAAAGCTTAGCTGTTGTTTCTTTCAACCTTTTTTGATACCAAAGTTACTGATTACTTAGTATTGTCCAACTTAAGTATCACCCTGTACATGTTTTTGGTGGAATGATTCAGGCACTCACTACAGAGAACGATCTGCTTCCTCCAGCAAAAACAGAAACACAGTCTGATGATTCTAAGCTGACGTTAAATATGAACCCCCACGAAGATCAAAGTGCAAAAGGAGAAGACGATGCTAACCAAGGAATATTTCGATTCTTCCAGTTTCTAGGTGGTTTTCGAATGTGCAAAGAGGCTGTGTCTGAGGAACAATCGAGTCATACTACAGAGAACGATCTGCTTCCTCCAGCAAAAACAGAATCACAGTCTGATGATTCTAAGCTGAAGTTAAATATGGACCCCCATGAAGATCAAAGTACAAAAGGAGAAGACGATGCTAACCAAGGAATATTTCGGTTCTTCCAGTTTCTAGGTGGTTTTCAAATGCGCAAAGAGGACGTGTCTGAGGAACAATCAAGTCATACTGCTGACGCTATTAAAAGCTTGGCTGCTTGAGTCACAGCACGTAGTTTACTGTTCTCTTTTTGGTGGTTAGTTTTTGTTGCTCTAAATGGTAACAGTACCCTAATAGCTTAGGTTGTTTATAGTAGAAGATGAAAAGGATTTACTGGGAAAAGATTCTTTTATTGTCATTCTTGATTGCTGTATGATGTTGAGACTGGAAACTGCATGCCATACATGGAAATGTTGAGTGTCCAAATGTTATTTAGGTTGAGTTTTCATTGTTCTTTTTATCGAAATGCCTGCAATTACTTAAAAAAAGAAAAAGAGTTGGGAGTTTGAACTTTGAACCCTGTAATTAATCTTCTTAGGCGTTTTTCATATTGCCTTTTGATGAGACATGATGACTCGGCTCCAACGAATACGAATTCAAGCTGACCAAAGCAAAGCTTCGTGCTCTGGGGCAGCGGTGCAGCTCATCCTTGGATTCACTTGTCCCATCCCTTATCAACTCCACGACTTCAACCACATTAACCCTTGGAAGAATGTTGAGCCTTTTTAGTGCAGTAGTGCCATTAACAGCACCGGGTGATGCAAGGTGTTTGTTTTCTTCAGCACCGGGTGATGCAAGGTGTTTGTTTTCTTTCTGGCTCGTCTGATCTGATATATCGCATTTGAATTTGATTCAAAATTGTTGAATACAGTAGGATTATATGAATCGAGTCAAAATAAGTGATGTAGTTAGATCGAGATCCCAATTGACAATCCTTCCCGTAACTTTTAATACTCTAATTCTAAGGTTGCTTCTTACAGTATAGTGCAGCTCTTTTTGGTTGTTATCATTAAATAATTCAAATAAAATTCAGATCAAAAAGAATATCCTAAAAGTAGCCGTGCGGTTCCTTGTTTTGGCGTCTGGTTCCCAATCAGAGCATATAGGTTGCAATCTTTTTTCTCCACTCCAGTTTCTTTTAGGGCCTAAAGCTTATCCTACTAGTCGAGCTTAATTTACAATTCTGTTTTTTTTTGCTTCTTATTTTGTTCCTTGCTCTTTATTACATTCCAATCAATTGGGAAAAGAGTACATAGTCGGTGTAACATCTCTATCAAATGCATGTTTAGAGAACACTGCCAAATTGCACGAACAATCTTTTTACTTATTCATTGAATGTCCACAAGGGTAGGTAAAATACATCTTTTTCATATATATAAATAACCATTCATCTCAAGGATGGTCGGAGATTAAAACATGTTGGGAACCTCCTTTTTCAACTGTCACCAAATCGGCTTTTATTGCCAAGTCCATCTGGAGTGGGAGAGTAACATCTGGATTTTTCGTTCTGTGCCATATCACTTTAAAAAATTAAACGTACAATACAAAGTTTATACAGGCTTATAAGGTTTCAGTGTAGCCACCCATACAATTTTCTGGCCTTCTCAAACAGAACAGAATAAATAAACTTCAACTGAGATTCAAATGAAAAACAATCAATCAATAAAGCAGAGATACACAAGTAGGAATAAAAAGATAACAGGAACATGAGCTATTGTGAAATTACTACTCTGGAATCCGTTCCTTCAAATAACTCAAAACTCCTTTGGTTCCACGATCTAAAATGGCACGTCGTATGCTGCAGAAATTGTTAAGATTTGAGTTTGGAGGTTTGAAATACAATCACCAGTAATTTCCATGAGAATTGAGTGGTTGTCCATTTCAAATTCAAAAAAAAAAAAACACCAAGGACAGGTTGAGTGGCTAAGTAAACAAAAAAAACCACTGAAGACCATTGATTTTTATCATTTTAAGCCTCGCTTCAAAAGAGCTGGGGAAATTAGCAATCTTGACTGACGTCCCATGTCGAGTTCAAATTTTGCTGCCAATTGTTTCTCAGATAAATAAAAATGACGAGCAAAGCATTTTACCTTCTCAATGGATTCCCATCGAGTCTCAAAGCCTGTAAGCTATCTTCCAGTAAACCCTGCTCAAGTAACTTTGTTATAAGAATAGGTACAAAAGGTGCAACAAAAAATGCTATATCAAGTCAATTAGTTCTGCTGGCACATCTACTCGGTGCTTTTTATTGACACTAATGTATGATACACGCCACAACAACCTCAAAATGAATATGCAAAGGAAAAAAGAAAGTGAAAGGAGTTAAGATTTTGTTTCCTAACCAGCTGCGGTGGAATCATTGAGATGTTGTTGTCAGACAGGTTAAGCTCAATGAGAGATGTAAATCTCCCAAATTCCTGCATATCAATTTAAAGTAAGCGTCTTAAACCCTACCAAGAAAATATGCATATAACAATTGGATAACTAGTTTGCATTAAAAAAACATGTTTTAAAACCAAAAAAGAAAAACTAGTTTTACCTTTGGTATTGATACAAGTGAATTTTGGCTCAAATCAAGAATCCGCAGCTGTTGTAAGCATAGTAAATCTGAAGGGATGTCATGTAGTTGCATACGCCTGTACCCAAAAGGTATAGTTAAAGATAATGAGATGATGCATTTTATGAATAAATTAAAGAAGTAACTAGTTCGGCCCAAGGAATACCTCAGATAAAGCTCTTGCAACTGGGGTAAGCTAGAGAATGCGGGAGGTTGTGGTAATGAAGTAGCGTTACCACTCAAATCCAGTATTTGGAGTTTCGAGAGAGCTCCAAATGCATCTGAAGGGATCTGCAAATTCCAGCGAACAAGGAAGCTTGATATATATGTATATACTCCATATAAGATAAAAGGAGGCAAAGGTAGGAAAGAAAACACATAACATGGCACTTGAGTGGCTTATGAATTATATACAAGGTGCTTCTATATACTAGCATTTCTTGTCATTTCTGGCATCTTAAAGAAGTAAAACATAATTGAATCAGAATTACCTTTGTAAGGGGATTGTTGTCCAGCTTTAAACATAACAGATTAGGGAGAGAGCTTAGGACTGAACCAGGCCATTCCTTAAATTTATTCCCCGACAATATCAGAGTCTGAAACACATTGAAAAGAATAAGAAAGCACCCAAGTTTCAGGCTTGCCATATAACAAGTAGGAAACTTCGCCAATCACGGTGGATCCGATTCACGGTTTATGATTTTTGCTTCAATGAGTTAATGAACTTCATGATTTTTGTTTTCTCATATGTATGCATGTATGTATGTAAGTATGTGAGTACATAAGTTGATTATAACAACTTGTGATTCTCTATCCCCACCAAAGGCACGTTATCCATAAATTACCTGAAGGGAGCTACATGATGAAAGCTCGTCAGGTAGCCCTTGAATGGAATTTCTAGAAAGATCAACTTTTACGATATCACTTGATTCCCAAACTGAAGGTGGAACTGAGACCAAGCCCAACCCAGTTAGAGAAAGTTCCTGAAAGAACAAATGCAAAAAGTTCAAATTTTCTATATGCATGAAAAGAATTGCAAAATCTGAGATTTTAGGACCAAAGAGAAAGGTCCAAAACCATCATAATCGGAAACATGATGTCCATGAAAGGTTAGATCCATCTTCAGTGACCTCCTAAAGAATCTTCATTTCCAACAATAAAATTATAGAGATTCGTCACCCGAAAGCAGGATTGCTAATCTTATATTTAACACCATACATGTAGCGCATACTATGCTTTACCAGTGAACTATCAGTTATGTACAAATGTAGTCACAAAATTGAGATATGCAGAGAAGGCGAACCTTGGAAGAGAGAGAGAGACGAGCTGCCTTGACAATTACATCTTCTTTCAAGGAAGTGGAAGCAGACCCTGTAATTGCGTTAAAATGAACAAAACCGCGTAAAATATTTTAGAAAGAACACATATAAGGTTTAAACTGTTATACAACATTAGTACTATCCAAGAAAGTCAGATTCAACTTGCCTTCATCAGCAGACACTCTACTTCGGAGATACTTCAATAAAGCCGGTGTAGGACCATTCACCAGCGAGCTATAATCAAAACTCAGTTAGGTAAACTACTTAACTGGTCAACACTTTAAATCAAGTAAACGACCCAGTCCCAATTCAAACCTTCGAAGACTTCGCATCGGATTACCAACGAGCAGAAGCTTTCTGAGACTCGTCATCATGCCTGTAGGATAATTAGAATCAATAGTGACAGCATTATCATGTTTACAAAGTATGCCAACAATTTTGAACAGCCAAACAAACAATAGAAATTTGCTAGTTGTGCACGGGGCAGTAAGTAAGTCTTTGGCGGAAAGGTGAAAAGATTGTGACATCAAAGGAGGCTCGTACACAATTTCCAATTACTAAAGACATTTTTTCCCAAATCTGTATTTCCAGCATGACACACTGTAGAAATCTTTGGATCTCAACCAAATAGGAGACTTAGTAGTAATAGGAGGACGGGAAGAGAACCAGACTACCTACTAATGGAGTCCAGTAGAACAAATTCTTGGAGATTGGATGTAGCATTACATTAAGTTGAATTGATATTAGATTGCTAACTATACATTTTAATTCTTTTTGCCGTTTTGGACAGCTTGCAACAAATTTCGGGACCCTGAAGAGTAAGGAATTAGATATCTAGGCAACTTGGGTGGTTTACAAAATGGTGTCACCAAAAATTGTGAAAAGAATGATACTGGTTCTCATGTCACTCCACTGAGAAGTGCTAAAAGAAGCTGCAGCCAACTGCTAACCTTACCAATTTCTGGAGGTAGTCCTGAGAGTGAATTATTTGACAAATCTAGGACTGAAACCTGCAACTTGCATGCCTCAACAGGGAATTCCTTCAGCTGCACGCAGTACAAGAAATAGAAATCATGATCAAATAGTTCCGATTCAGATAAAAACAACTAGGAAGCAACACAAACTACACTTTGTAACCACCTGATTTGAATGAAGATCCAGTGTTCCTAATTGTGTGAGAGCCCCTATTTCTGCCGGTATGGAAGAGAGCATGTTGTTCCTGTCAAAGTCAAACGTTGAAACTTAGAAGACACCAGCATCAATAACTATACATAATTGTGGTAGTACAATAGAAGACAATGAAGAATATAAATTCAGACCCCATTGAGAATTCGGTGAGCGAACTGCAACCAGCGATTGATGATGGGATAGAAGTAATCCCTGCACCCAAAATACATAAGCAGGTGTGCCAGAATATATATGACTGGAAAAATTGAGATTCGGGCAGCATTTTCGCCCCATGCTTCAAGTTATGTACGAAAATTCCTTAAATATCTAAAGATAATGAATGCAAATTCAACTCACTGTTCTGATGGAGGTCTAAACGAATAAGTCGTGAAAGAATTCCTATATTTTCTGGGATGCTGCTCAGCAAATTCTTGGCTGCATAAAAACCCACCAATATGGTTTTACTATCTCCAGAAAAAGATTTGCAGGTTACAGATATCAGGAATAACATGCATTGAAACACTTACAAGCATTCAGTTCAGTAAGCGTTGTCCATGACATTTGATTGTTCTCACACAAAATTGTTAATTTGTTCCCCTGACAAAAGCTTTAGATAATCAGTACTTGAATCACTGATAAAATGATTCACGATTTTGGGAATTGGCACATTAAGGCACAATGAATAATGCACAATCACCATAAAATTTGCTCTAAATACAAGTACCTCAACATCCAGTTTCACCAATTTTAAGCAGTTGCTCAGATCTCCCGGCAAGCTTGTTAAGCTATTGTTGGAGGCCTGAGAAGGAGACAGTAATAGGCTTCAACATCTAAAATTGCGAAAACAAGCATATGGTGTATAGATCCGTACCAATAAACTCACTAATGAAGGGCAAAGCTTTAAAAATTAAAAAGGGATGCGCACATTCACTGATGAGTTACCTTAAGGTCTGACAAATTCACGCATCTTCCTAGGGAGCTTGGGAGTTCTTTAAGTTTGTTATTCGAGCAATCGAGCCTGAAATAATGTCAGAAAATATAAGCATTGTCAGACATAAGTAGAGTGAAAATGATTGTTTGATGCGGGTTATCAAACGGTTAGCGAGAAATAAATGGCAATGATACAAGATTCTTCTCATTCAGTTCAGAATACGTACTGAAACACCACATGCCGAGTTAAACAAGTGAATGAGTATAACATATCACACAAAGCACATTACTTAGGCATGTTTTCTCGCACATATATGACAACAAGTACTTGTATAGTATTTCTTGTTGGATCTGCTATTAGGTACGGTCCTATCAAAAAACCCAATACCAGAACAATGACCTTCTAAGAGATCAAGGAAGATTAACCTCAATTCTTTCAATTCACAATCAAACCAAATGAGGCTTACACACAAGAAAATTATATCTCTCCAAGTAATTCTGGATTAAAAATTCTATTCCTAAAGGAGAAACTAGAGTTGCAATTTCCTGAAAGTTACAAACTTGGAAAGAATTTCTATTTTCTTAGAATTGCTAGTTTATAAAGAACTCTAGTCCATCAAATAGTGTGCTAGCTGGTACATAGAGGTGGACATTCTACTAGAAAAGAATCAAATAAGGAATAGAATGAAGGAGATGCAATCATGCAACGCCTAAGGTAAAGTAACCTTAAAATGTGGTGTTCTAAACGTCATCTCATCGATGAAATAGAGAGATGTAACATCTAGGGTAAAGTAAGGTAAAGTTTTGTGTCTTTCTGTAATCAAACAACCACAACATCCTTATTGAGCAATCTTTAGTTCTATTATTTTTCTAGTTTCACTGCTGTTTGTTTATCTTATTGGGGTCTAGATTGATCATTATTTCTTCTGCGATGACTTAGATAATAAGCATTTTAGAAAGTCACGCGCGCATAGCGTATATGCTTATGAAAGCACACTTCAAGGCAGAATACCCTGGTAGGCAGCATCTGTTTGATTTCTATGGAATTAAGAACCACAAATTAGTGGGACACATATTTGCATTGTTGCTTTCATAATATACTTTATAACTTCTATCTAAAATTTATTTAGAAAGTTTAAAATTTACGATATCCTTGTCAAAATCAATGAAATAATAGTTTGTAAACAAAAAGAAAATCCAAACAATATCTCCTTCAGTTACTTCCATGGCCAGTAACAGATGATGAGAAGAAGGGTGGTTCAGGAGGCTTACTTGACAAGAGAAGCAGCTGATCCAATATCTTCAGGTATGCTGTCTATCAGGTTAAATGACACATCCAGTGATTTTAGCATTTGGAGCCTGACAAATATGTGTAAAATTGTCAGCAAGGAAAAACAAAACACTTCGATATAGAGTCTTTTTTAATGAGATTCAGCTCACTTACTCTCCTACAGCAGCTGGAAGCTGAGTTAGCTTGTTATGACTGATATTTAAGACGGCCAACATGGATAAATTTCTAACATCTTCTTTCAAAACTTCAATTTCATTATGAGCCAAAATCACCCTCTGTAGTTCTACAGACTGCGAATACAAAGATGAACACATTCAACATCGTTAAATAAAACGATAATTTACAACCTTTTCCCTTAAAATCTCATAAACATTTATATGAAGTAATAAAAATACCTCCCACCAGTTTCCACCATCTGCTAACCCCTCCAAATTTTTGTAAACTTCATCTGGTACTTCCCTGAAACAAAGTTAAAAGCTGTTCAAATTACAAATGCAATATTGCAGTGTTGTTTAGTCATTCACATAAAACCCTAATTTGATCAAGTCACTCAAATATTCCCTAACCAGCCATTTGGACATTACACAACAAAGTGAAACTCATAATTTTAGCTCATTTAACAGATTAAATGTAGTAGGATTCGAGCAATAAACAATAAAGTATTTGTTAACGAATGTATTGAACTTACGTGAGAGATCTATTAGATAGATTTAAAGAACCAGAAGTTCTTGCAGCTTTAAGGATCCGATCCATAGTTCCTATATTCTAGGGTTTCTTTCTTCTTTTACTTATTGGTAATCATGTTTCCAGATTCAGACAACCATAGATCGACATTACAGATGAATTAATTTTTTCCCATCCCTTCGCTTCCCGCTTAAACAAAAGTCTCGCACGATATCTAGTTTCCCATTAGGACCATCATCACCTCTATAATGTGGGTGCCAGTAAGCTAAACTAGCTAGGACAGGCGAGCGACAAAACACGACGTGTAGCCTTTCTTTCTTTTTTGGGAGCACGTATTGAATAAAGAAGTTTAGGTTCCAATTTCGCGTGGATATGTGATATCACACGGTCATGGAATTAATTTGACCGATAGAATGTGGGATTGTCTCGTTCCAAATTTTGGTTGATAAATTTCTATTTGGCTACCATATATCGTATGATTGGCCTTGATATTTGCTGCCTGATTTCCTTTTTTGTAGTTGTATTGGATAATAACTTATAGAATCTGACTCATTCTATGTTTTATTTTTTCAGTCATCGCTGAGATGTACCAAGGTGGGAAAGCGGGAGAGCTAATAAATCGGAGGATGTTTTTTGAATGTACATTGAAAAGAACTTTTGGGCATAGCCTCTTTATTGTTGTTCCGGATGCCAAAAGCAGGGCTCGTGTTTATGTTGTTAAGGCAACCGTGAATGTATAAAGGTTGTGCCAAAGCCATCATAGTTCAAGCCTCAAAATTTCTGATGAAACCTGCACCTGCAAAACCCAGGTGACCTTTGGCAACCCCATCAATGTTGATCTTTATCCAATTCATATTTGGTGTGGACCATCCTACCAAGATTTGGGAGATCATTTTGGTGTTTCCGAAGAGGTTAGAGATTAGAAAATCGCCTGATAGCCCCTGATACTTATTATTGGCATTTTCTCTTGGTTGTTGTTATTCCCAAGCAAAAAAACATTTTATCGTGGGTCTCGTTTATATTTTAGCTTGTACTTATGAAAACCTTTTGTTAATATAGTAAACTAGATATGAAAACTTTTTGTTAACAAGCAAAAAACGTTTTGTTGTCAATAATAAGTGACTTGTGAAGCTTTTTTGGGGTTGTGCATAGCTATACTTTCATAATGTGTTCGCGTTCTAGTTTTCTTAGGATTTATTTGTGGTCACGCCCTAGTTCCACCTCAATGGCACTTCGCACTATGAAAAAGTGAATAAAATACACTAAGCGGCTGAACATCATCCGATTAAAGAGAAAAATCTCTCAAGTGGTCAAAAATTAGCCGCCCAAACATTTTCTATAAATCGTCTTTCGCTTTCTAGAGAATTTGGTGAAAGTTGTTTTCACTTGAGCCGAACATTTTTAGTTTCTTCTGTTTGAACAAATTTTGGTATCTGGTGCTCAAACTCCTTCACTTTGAATGACTTTTCTCATTTTATATTTCTTGTTGTAGGAGCATGGACTATGTTAGTCTCCAAATGAGACTAACTTCTACATAATGAAAGAGGAGTGGTTCATACGAAGAAGGGAAGCCACTATGGCAAATAGTGAAGGAGAGACCATACGACAAAATAGTTTGTCGTATACTAATTTTTTTTAAATCTTATATTAAAAAATATGGAGGGAATATTTTAAATTTTAAAATAATAACAAAAAAAATACGTATTCCTCCAGATTCTTTGTTGTCCAATTGTTTTTTTCTTTTAAAATATTTTTTTTTTTGGTTTTATTTCCATTCTCCAAATTGTTTGATATTTAATCATCCTCTAGATAATTTGTCATATAAAGACTGTTTACCATTTGGGTTGATCTCTTTCATACACTTTTTCATCTAAATGAGTGTTTTAAAGATTTTGGGATAAAAGGGTGGTGAAAGAGTACCATAATAACAACAAATTTGCTCTAATCGGTAGTGTTACTCTTTCAAAATGAAAGAGTAATATTATACCCATAACCTTCTCTTTGTGGATGTCTAAAGACAGAGTAATGCGAAAAATCAAGATTCAAAGAATTGTAGCTACATATGGTCCAAGTTGTGTAACTAACAAATCAAACTCATCATTATCGGTGGAAACACGGTATTAAAAACAGTATAATTATGTTCCCCATAAATTCAATCCACTAAGTTTTTAAATCAAATCCTTATTCATATTACTTCAAGAATTTGTTGTTCTAGGGAACGACCATCCCCATCAGTTTTACCTCAAACATAAGTCATCTACTGCTCCACTTTCTCTATTAACTAAAATAAACTGGCTTCAAATTTCATTCATTGCCCTGAATTTTATAAGGTAAGCAAGAATAGTTCATAATCCGATGTTAGTTGTAATACAAAAAATTAGAATTACACGCACCATAAAAACACATCAATAACAATATCATAAAATGATATTATCGAAAAATCAAAGACAATGTTATATTACGACCTCACAAAATATTCTGTATCGAATCAACGTGACAAACTACATGTAATGCATATTTGAAAGTTATCTTGAAAGTATCATAAATACCCTTTTTTTCTTTTCTAGCTAAAGCATTTTAAATCAAGAGAGAATGAATGTTCAATAACTCTTTATTAAATATTAATATGAAATAATAGTAGCAAGTACAACTATCCCGCACCAACAAGGAAATGGAAGAAAAAGACAGAAACAAAGTAACTATCTAAAGTTATCATTCCTACTATAACTCTACAAAATCCATTAAGTTGATATACGATGTGGAAGCTGAATTTATGACAGTTGAAATTGATTGCTCTTGTAAAAACAAATAGATGGTGTCATCCTTCATAAAATAAAGTTGTAGCGCACAGTTATTACAGAACAAAATGTTTTTGGAGTGGGTGAGTTCCAGAAAATCCATAGGCCCGATTTATGGCATCCAAGATTAATTTGAATCTCTAGTCTTTCTCTTCCTATGCGATAAAGATATGGTGGAACAAATCCTACATGAAATATTTTGATAATTACTCTAGGGCTTGTGATAACATGTTGTCAATCTAACTACCTGGGAGAGAAAAATGTTCAAAAACTTAGGATGCAACGATTTTCTTTAAAAAAAATTATACATGACAACATCGATTTCGCAACACTGCCTAAGAATATTGATAGAATGATAGTGATTATAAAATTAATGATACTTAAAGTAATGATGTTAAGAGTTGCCAAAACGATTAACAAAGATGGTAAACCTTAAAAAGTACTTCATGTTGCTTTTATTGTACCTTGTTAGATAGCCAAACATGATATCAAGTAGAGCTTCAAAGATATAGCTTTACGACATCCTTCACCAAACACTTATAATTGCACATTGAACATTATGATAAATAGATAAAGATATCATAAGAGATTGTTTTATAAGCATCCAAACCTAAAAAAGAAAAATTACGTCTATGAAATTAGCAATAAGCAATTTCCTTTTCATAGTTTTGCTTGAAAATAAGCATTTTCCTTTGAATAGTTTTGCTTATACGAATTTTAGTCACTTAATTCACTCCATGTTTTTTCATCAAACATTATAGATGAATGCACGAGAGTACAATACAATATTACGAAGGGCGAATTCGTTCCTGCAAAGTTGAATAATAAAGTAAAACCACTTATTAAATAAAAATTTGTTATAGTTCACAAATAAGGGTGACAATATCAACCATAACTACAACACTAATCTCTAATGAACAATAACACATTTATAACATCAGTTTTTACACTTATAATTGACAAATAAGTATCTAAACAATTATGGGATCAGAGAATTATCGTGAATCAATGAAAATTAATTTTAATATATGTAATAAAACTACAACTATGTGTTGAGACCTACTTAGTTTTCCGATAAGAACGATCAAGAACTACTTGAAAACAACATAACCAAGCTAAAAAATCAAAGATCTTAAAGTTAACAAATATGAAGGAAGATAAAGGATAAGAAAGTTCGAAAGAAATTGAACACCAACAAACAGACACAAATAATGAAAAACTGAATAAGAATTCCCATATTTCATGTGCCATAAACTTTCTTAGTGGTTTTCATATTTCTTATGCCCCGTCTCCTTTTATGAAACTACGATTGGACCCTCAGACCTTATTTTTTGGGATCTCATCTTGTGTGGTTTTTCTTCGGCGGTATCATAAACATCCACCTGGGCTTTTGCTGCATCATTTATTCAAAGAGCAAAAAAAGTGAGAACTCTAATCAATGTCGCTTCTCCTAACATGGTGAAAAAAACCTTATCAAAAATTACTTGTTCCTTTCCTAAGTTCCATATCAAAATTCAGCATATATATATTTTTTGAAGCATGCAACATATGTGTATGTAGTGTTATACATGATTAATTGCATTTCGATACAAGATATCCTAAATGAATACCAAATGTAAACCTTTTTACAGACATCGATGTAATATGAAATCCAATTGATATAACTAAACCAAAATCCTTCATTATAAGGAGTACGTACGTGGGTCTCAATTAAAATGGCGCTATGGATGAACACTTTCTTTGAATATTGGATCACCTAATAGAATAAATAAACCAAAAGAATCATTAAAAGCAACAAAAATTATGGTTTTGATATCTAACTTGAACATCCAGTCTACTCAATTATGTTGATGGTGGTGTCGATTTCTTTCAAAATCCTACCTATTCTGCTTCAACCATCAACAACAACAACAATATGAAATCTCTGGTTTTTCAGATTTTTTTTTTATGAAAGAGAAAAGTCGTTTAAATCCGATATTTTGGTATTAAGTGCAATCGGAAGGTATATTCCCTATTTATATGATTTTGACTACCTAATCAAAAAAGGGAAATGTGAAAAAAAAATGCCTAAAAGATTTTCTTTATGGGAAGAAAAACACTTGGACATTTAAGGGAGATCGAATCTAAGACGTTCCCTTATGTGACTACTAATCAAGTGTAATAAGACAATCAAATAATTTTTCCAAGAAAACCAAAAAGGAAAAGCAAACCTTTTGATAAAATCAACAGTTATTCTTTCCTTGAGGATCGCAGTGGTAGAAGTCGTACCTATATTATAGCATTGACATATATATCAAAACTTCCTCCATCTAGAAAGCACCTAAACTAAGAAATGAATTGCTCCTTGCTAACACAAATGTCCCTGCAATCAAACAATCCACTAAATAAAAGTTAGGTTTTCACGGGATAATTTTGTTTAATACGAAATGGGCATATTCAAAAGTATGAGTTGATGTTAAAATTTTATATTGCTTTCAAGGAAAAATGGGTTTAACACCGCAAAATGTTCTTCATGAATGACTAATAGCCAACATAAGCAATTATCAAACACTAATGAAATGGAATAACAAAAGTCTTTGGTGGATGTTGCATTGAGTACCTGAAATTAACCGAATAGCTTTGTGTTTTCCAAAACTGAGAAGCCTCGTGTTAATAAGAGGAGAATGAAATCAGAACTTGTAAAAACAAAAAATATATTCAAAATTATACCCAAGAGAATTCATATACGCATATTAACATAATAAGAGTGGAAGAATTACCAACCCTAAACTGAATTAACCAAAAGAGTAAACATATATAAACGGGATTGTGGGTTTTTATCTTAGATAAGAATAGTAACTAAAATCTTATGGCCATCTTATGATCCCGGGAGAGATGCAACATATGTTTTCCTTACACAAATTGGCAAACAAACATTGTGTTAAAACATTGCTCGGTTGAACCCACAAGTTTTGCTATCTCAAGCTTGTTGTCAAAGTTAGGTGATTAAAACTATCTAGTCTACTAAATCAAGTTTTGGATATCTAAGAATTGTGGTTGGGTATCAGAGATCACCCTTGAAGACTGAAGATCGATGAAGACATTTGGATAACTTCTGTATCAGGTACGTGAAGACTGAACAATTCTATTTTACTCCCTATGACTTCATTCTACTTTGAGACTATGTCGTATGACTTATAATAGATTTACAAAGAAGATGTTTCGAGTCAAGCTTGTCTTGCGAAAAATCTAGAAATATGATTTATCAATTAGATGCTCAAATGTCCTTAACAATATTAGTTGTTTGAATTAATTTGTGGATCAATTGAAAATTTCCCATGCAATTGATTATATCACTTGGGAATGTTTTAAACATCATAAGAGAGAAATATGAACTTACTGGAATTTCTACTCAGGGTAGGTTAGCGAACCAATTCGCAAACCATTGAAATATGATATATAAGAATACAGGAAGGTTGGCGAACCAGTTCGCAAACCACAAGTTCAGTTGGCGAACCGTGGTGAACTGAATTTTACAAGTTAGTGAACCTGGTTCATAAACCGTCGTCAACTGAGTTCGGTAGTCTAGTAAGGTTGGCGAACCCGGTTCACGAACCGTAGTGAAATTGAAAAGGCAGGGGTCTAACAACCACACCCAATATTTTGTTCGGCAGTCTGTATGGACTAACTCCAATATAATTCCAAGAGAATCAACTAGATAGTCAGACTCAGTCAAGGAAAAACGTTTAAGACTTATATTTCAATTTCTCAACACAATTTGCAATCGAACGGATAGAAATCTGTGAGCCCGATTGATATGAGAAATAACTTGAATGGTATCAAAACCAATGTTCAAGTGTCAATCAACTTCAATCAACAACCAAACATCAGATTTACCAATTAATTGAACTACGTACAATCTGTGATATTTTAATTATATAAACAAATATAATGCGAAAAAGAAATAACACAGACACTATAAGTTTTGTTAACGAGGAAACCGCAAATGCAGAAAACCCCCGGGGCCAAGTCCAGATTTGAAAACTACACTATATTAAGCCGCTACAGACTCTAGACTACTACAAGTTAACTTCAGACTGGAATGTAGTTGAGCCCTAACCAATCTCACACTGATTAAGGTACAATCGCGTTCCTTATGCCTTTGAATCCCAGCAGGACTCTACGCACTTGAGTCCCATAGCTGATATCACCCACAACCAAGAGTTGTTACGACCCACAGTCGAAGACTTGATAAACAAATCTGTCTCCCACAGAAAAGTCTATTATGATAGAAATTTGTCTCCTACAGAAATACCTATGAAGTTTTTATTCCGTCTTTTGATAAATAAAGGTGAACAGGAACCAATTGATAATCCAGTCTTATATTCCCGAAGAACAGAGTAGAAATATCAGTCACCTCACAATAACTTAACTATTTGGTAGTAGAACAAGTTATCGTGGAATCACAAAGAATGAGACGAAGAGCTTTGTGATCACTTTTTATATCTTACCTATCGGAGATAAATCTCGAGCAAATATTAAAGAAGATAGTACTCAATATGATAGAACAAGTAAGATCAGAACACGCAACTACAGAGAAAATAGTTGGGTCGATCTGGCTTCAGAATCCCAATGAAGTCTTCAAGTCGTTAACCTATAATGATTTTAGGAAAAACCTAGGTTAAAGGAAAATCGACTCTAGTTGCAACTAGTATCACACAGGAGGTGCGGGGATCAGGTTTTCCAGTTGCTAGAGTTCTCCCTTATATAGTCTTCAAATCAGGGTTTGATAGCTTTGGAACAAAGCAATCAACATTCACAGTTAGATGAAAAATTGATTGAAGATTCAAGCTAAGTTTTCTTAAAGCCAAAGCAATATCTCTCCATCGTTAGATGGTCTTAGCTTGTTACACAGAAATTAAATATACCTTCATTTATATATGGGTAACCGTACCTAAACGTGTATATTGAGTTGGCTCAATAACAATTAACCGAAGTTAGTCATATGAACACTTTTGTATTAACCACATTCATCTTAACACTTCTAGATAAAATAATAATCAAATGAATCTAATTTTTCTACTCATAGAGTTGTTCAATTGTTTATATTCTCATAAAAGTATACAAGACACGATTGAAGCAAATTCGAATTAATTCAAAAGATTCAGTTCATGAACACTTTAGCCACGGTTTGCAAAGATTGCATTCCTTAATTTATAAATGTATTTTTTCATGAGTATGAAATCATAATTAACCTATTTTAGAACTTAAACCAACTCAGTTTGCAAACGGGTACGCAAACTAGAGTTCCAGACTTTGATTTTTTTCGACAGTTCGCAAATTGGTACGCATACTGCCATTCCAGTCCGAACTCAGGTTAAACAGTTTGCAAACAGGTACACAAACTTGGTTCCCGGACTTTAACAGTTAAAACCGTTCGCATATGGGTATGCATCCTTGGTTCCCGGACCCGAATCATTCTTACAACAGTTTGCATACGAGTATGCATATTGTGTTATATCCGGACAATGGTTAATTGTTCTAAACTCCTATTTCAATCATTAAAACATCCTTAGAAGACGACAATAGATGTCTCGCACAAAATATTAGCTTATTAGTAATTTTCAAGTGATCGATATGAAACATTCCGAGTCTACATCAAATGATTGTCTCACACAAATCATGTAAGATGTTACAAGGCGATTTTCACATGATCATCTTTTGACTCACTATTTAGTTTCCAACAAATAAATTGTTTCCAACTAAACTCGTCAAGAATAATTATGAACGTAGTTAAAGCAAAAATCTTTCCAACACATATTTCGAGAAAGCTATAAGCGAGTTAAACTCAGCTCGAAATATCAAATGTGTATAATGTAAAGTCTATATAGCTATATGACTTAGTCTCAATAGGAAGATAGAATATAATATACTTCCGAGTGATAGATGAGTTTAAGTCTCCACATACCTTTTGTTGATGAAGTTCCTTAAAACTCCCCTTAGTAGGTCTTCGTCTTCAATCGATGAACGCCGTAAAGTCTAAAGATCAACTACACATTCTATCCTAATCCGAGACATAACTATAAGTAGACTATAAATCAAGACTTATAGTTTTAACACGTATACTTGACAAACAAGCTTGAGATAGCAACGCTTGTGAGTTCGACCGAGCAGTGCTCTAACAGAAATCACAAGGGTATCCAAATACACCACAATCGTTTCGTTTCAACCTATAAGTATGATATCTTGTTTGATCGCTATGGAAAAATTAAGTCGAGACAATACGACAACAAAATATTTACTTGACAATAGTTACGGTACTTAAACCGATTGACTATATGATCAATATCAAGTAATATAGATTAACCTACAAGTGTAATTACTTTATTATAACTAGACAATTATAATGCAGAATTAAAGTAAACAACACAAACGAGATTTTGTTAACGAGGAAACCAATGCAGAAAATCCCCGGGACCTAGTCCAGTTTTGAATACTTTCATAATTAAGCCGCTATACAAAGAAGAAAAGCCAACTTCATATAGTTGAGACTAAGTAAACTACTCCTAGTTACTTAGTTCCCTTGGTATCCATGCGTCTTCGACCTTTTGGTCACACACGTGAATCTTGTTGATAATTGTCGTTGTTTTGTGAGGTTCCAGAATACACTAAAATTTCTAGTGTAGGTAAACATTAGGTTTCCTAGTTTAGGTTGATTTCCATATTTCGATAGGTTACCTAAATAACATTAAGCTTCCTAGTTGGTTAAGGTTTCCCTTTCCAATGAGACTAATACTTGGGAATCGAGTTTATAAATACTATATAAGGAGGTTTATATATTGATTCTTATACATGGAATTCAATAGTTTAGACGGTTAGAGAATACACAATGTAGCTCAATAAGTTTTCTAGGAATTCCATCCCACCTCTTGTGGAGAAGTTTAGGAGAAGAGAGATACCAATCTCTAGTTTTGGGAGATACAACGTTTGGTGTTTAGAGAGTACATCTTTATGGTTTAAGGGAGATGTGAAAGGCATGGTTTTATGAAGAGAAGATCTCCTTGTTCGTTGATGGTGGAAGATCATCATTGGTGTTGGAAGAGACGTCGTTTAGAAGAATATCATCTCATTATGTGAGATATATATTATCTTGTTTGGTTAGACATTATTCGTGAGTTATGGAGTGTTTTTTGTTCAAGAGAATTATTTTAGGGTTTATGATCAACACAATGTTGGGTCATAGTTGTTGATTGATTCATCAATCGTTGCATGTAATCCTTTGTTAATGGTTCTATAATACTGAAGAACTCGTAGCCGTTTGGTGGATGTAGGCATATCGCAAAACACGTTAAATATTGTGTGATTTACTTATTTCTTCTTATGTGTGTTTGCGTCGAATATCTTTCATTCTACGTCGATCCAAAGATTTAGTATCTTATGGGTTAATTCTATTAACAAGTGGTGCGATTAAGTGGTAATTTATACAACAAGTGGTGCGGTGAGCGTGGAGAGGATCGAAGTTAGAAGAGGGGATGTTCCGTTTTCTGTGAGTAGCAGATTTTTTAGGTTTCAAAGGATTTGATGTTTTCAAGTACGAAGGATTTGAAGTTATCAAATATTCGAAGATGCATAGATTGATGTTATCATACATTAAGGTTTATAGGGTTTGATGTTTTCAATTTTGGGTATGAAGCGAGTTAAAACGTTTGGGAATAATGGGATACTTTGATATTCCACATTTTTTTTTCTGGTGGTGCTCTGCGTTTGAAGAATTTGACGATATACTTCTTGAAGCGTATAACCCTCTGTATCCCGCATAGCTCTAAGTAAGTATTCTTGTAACTTTAATTTGGTTAGTTGACTGTGTTTTTTACTTCGTTTTTGTATGAGGTTCTTGTGAAATGTTTAGGAAGACCAAATTGGTATCCGTTGAGGTGTGTTTGCTTCGAAAATCACGTTTTGAGATATCAAGAGCATTGTGGTTGGGATACAAGTTTTGGCTTGTATATTAGTTGAAGTGAAGGCGACAATTTTAGTGTTCCAAATTCTTATTATTATTCCAGTACGAACGATACAAGTTTGTTATCAGTCATCATCAATTAGATCGTGTTATTGTTAATATTTTGACCTAAAAAGTCGAAGGATGTTAAGAGAAAGTTAGACTCGAAGATGTTATGGCTTCAATTGCATAACGAAGTGAAGATTTGGAGAGATTTTTTTAAAGATTTTGTTTTGGGATTGGTTGACCTTTATCAAGGATCAACGTGTTTTAGTTCAAAGAGTTTGATTTCATTTGGAATACTTGTTGCGTTTGGCTACAAGTAAATTGAAGTGTGATGATCGTTTGATGAGACGTGGTATGTTTTGGACTTCGTATGCGGAGATTTCAGTTGTGGTGGAGCTATGGTTTCTTATTTTTCAATGAGAAACAATTTTTCCAGCACAAGTTTTTTTGGCATATGTATCTTAGGCATATGATTAAAGAAAGGGTTATTTAGTTGTATTTTTGTGAACATTGTATCTTTGAATGTCGTATACCTTTGGAGAGTGACGTGGCTGCAGGTTTGGGTATCATTATACTTCGTATACATGATAGTTTAGTGGTATCCATTCGGATGTTTAGGGCATCTCTCTTACTGTTTCTGAGAGAGAAGCTGAGTAGATCGTGACCTTTGTTTCGATGATGTTTTGGCGGAGGATTTTGGTAGTGTATCGTTTAGGGATCATCGAAGTGGTTTGATGTGCAAGACCGTTTTGTGAAACAGGTTGGTCTTTTAGTGTTGATACATTCCAATTTGGAGGTGAGGACCCATTTGAGAGGAAGAATAACAATGTATCTTTCGGGCACTTTATAAGTTTAGGCACAATTCTACTGTTTGGTGTATATAGTGATTTTGTCGCATACTACTTGGAGAAAGCACAGTGCATGTTGTTCAAGTTTCTCGGACAAGTTTGGGGCTGATTTTTTGGTGTGCTATCTCGTGAACCTTTTATCATATACTATTATTTGGTGAAGTACTTTTGTACAATGATCAAGTTTTGGTTGCCAAGTTTATTTCTCACAAGTGGAAAATTTTTGGTATTAGTGTTGATGAAGATGTTTTTCTTTGGTGTTCCAGAAGTTGTGTTTGTAATTCTTGATCAGTTTGGATTTCTCGGTGGAGAAAATTATGTTATGGTAGTGACGATAACTTTAGAGGTTTTGGTTTGGGTGGAGCAGTGTGTTCCCTTTGCTCATCTATTACAAATATTGAGATTGCGGTTTCAATAGTAACAAAGGCGGTAGAAGATGAGATCAGAGATTTATCTTGAGAAGTCTATTCAGCAACAATTTAGTTTTTTCATCCTTTGCTTCTCAGCTTAGCGTGAGAAGTTAGCACTGTTATCTTGGATAGTTACTTAAGAACTTATTACGGTTTCTTAAGAGTAAGAATACAATGAGTCAGCATAATGACGTTTTGGATAGATGCCTGGGAGCTGGTGGAGTTGCCTAAGGTTAAGAAAACGACTAGTTGTGTTATGAAGGATGATTGCCACATCTTGTTTGGAATAGTTACGTACTGATACACGTTTTTGGGTAAGTTTGACTAAAGGATATGCACAAGACAGAGTGTGATTGTTATGAAGTTTTCCCCTCCGTGGTTAATCTGATTCTATCCGAGTCCTGTTAGTTTTGGTTTGGCGGTTTGACTTAGTTGACAAAGTCAAAACTGCATTCTTGCCTGAAGATCTGGTGGAGAACATTAATTTGTCAAAGCCCGTTGGTTTGAGGTTGCTGGTTTGTTTGAAAATTTGGTATGTCAGCTTTTGGATCCTCTCGTTTGTTTCTTCACTAAGTTAGTGATTTGTGAACCTTGACATGTTTGGGTTTCTTCTTATCTCTTTACTCGTTTCGGGGATATGCTCGTGACAAAGATCAAATCAGTGTTCGATTGTTTCAAAAAACAATTGAGTTTGGGGTTTTGATACGAAGGAGTTTGGTTCGGATAAGAAGACACTTAGGAAGATATTTGGACGAGATTTGCTGGCTTCGGTAGTTTTGGGGTTAAGTTGGAACTTGATCCAGTTTGCTCGTTGTTGAGGTCCTTTCTGGTGCTGAGGCGATTGTCGTGGTTTAAATACTAGCTCACATTAGTGGAATCTTTACCGAGGTGGAGATTTATTGAAACATCGACAAGGTGGAGATTGTTGATAATTGTCGTTGTTTTGTGAGGTTCCAGAAAGTTCCAGAACACACTAGAATTTCTACTGTAGGGAAACATAAGGTTCCTAGTTTAGGTTGATATCCATATTTAGATAGGTTGCCTAAATAACATCAGGCTTCCTAGTTGGTTAAGGTTTCCTTTTCCAAGGAGACTAATACTTAGGAATCATGTTTATAAAGACTATATAAGGAGGTTTATTAGTCATCCTTAGACATGGAATTCAATAGTTTAGACGGTTACAGAATCCAAAATGTAGCTCAATAAGGTTTCTAGGAATTTCATCCCACCCCTTGGGGTGAAGTTTAGGAGAAGAGAGATACCAATCTCTAGTGTTGGGAGACACACCGTTGATGTTTAGAGAGTACATCATTATGGTTTAAGGGAGATATGGAAGACATGGTTTTGTGAAGAGAAGATCGCCTTGTTCATTGATGGTGGAAGATCATCGTTGGTGTTGGAAGAGACATCGTTTAGAAGGAGATCATCTCATTACGTGAGATATATATTATCTTGTTTGGTTAGACAATATTCGTGAGTTATGGAGTGTTTTTTGTTCAAGAGAATTATTTTACGGTTTATGATCAACACAATGTTGGGTCATAGTTGTTGCGTCAATCGTTGTGTATAATCCTATGTTAGTTGTTCTAGAATAATGAAGAAGTCGTAGCCGTTTGGTGGATGTAGGCATGTCGTCGAAACACGTTAAATATTGTGTGCTTTACTTATTTCTTTTTATGTGTGTTTGCATCGTATATCTTCATTCTACGTCGATCCAAATATTTAGTATCTTGTAGGTTCTATTTGTATTTCCCTACAACTGGTGCGGTTAAGTGGTAGTTTCCACAAAAAATCTCAAGTCAGAAATCACCATCTTGAGTTGCTTTACAAAGTAAAGTCTTATGTACTCAACTCATTTTGATCGTATTCCAAACAGTAAAGGAAAAAATTTGTTTGGTAACCACTCTATTTAATCTTTAGTATAAAGATACGTTGAATCGTTGTCAAAGGATGTTATGTTTAATCCAATAAACTCCTTTGTCTGGTTAGATCAATACGAAGCTTAATTACCGAAATTATCAGATTCCAGATTCGCAATCAAACAATATAAAAGTCAATAAAAACTATAAAGTGATGTCATTTTAATCAACTAGATAATCACAAGTTTATCAAAGATAAATAAGATCTAGTTGGATCCAGCCGATCAAGATGTGTACACAAAATTCACAAGATATGAAAACTAATAAGATAAATTTTCTTCGTCTTCAAATCTTAAATTATCTTTAATGTACCTGCACACAAAACCTTGAATCCTCTTGTGATCAATCACGCACATAACGGAGTCTGTTAACATTGGATTATCACAAGGTGTCTTTAGATCTAACAACGGTTCTAAATATCCCGTCGATACTTTTATCTAGTTTGAGTGACCCTTATGTCAGAGGAGAAGGCTCTCAAGAATAATCAAACTAGGTGCAATCAAAGTTTCAACAACCGTTAGTCAATCAATTCAATAATAGAAAACTAAAATAACAATGTAATTTATAGTTTCCCACCAACCGTACTCGTAGAGCTTCTTAATCCTACAAAAGTATTTAAACGAGCAGTCGTAGGAGATTTCATCTAATTAGGGTACTTTCCTCTCCGGATAGACGGCTCCACCAGAAACAACACGAATGAAGTTTTCCCGGCTCTTAGGATAGTTTGCAAGAAATGCAAATTCAACTATTTATAAACGGAGGTTGTTTGGACAACAAGGAAATTCCAAAACCGAAAGTATTCTCAAGATATGCAATAAGTACTAATTTCGGTTCTCCTATTTCCAATTAACGTCAAACAATATTTCCGAAATCTCTCGTAGAAAAACTTCCAATATTAGATTAGCACATTACTTATATTCCTTTTTCTAGAGTTATGTTTTAATTGCCGGTAAATCAAAACATATAGAATCGAAAATCTTAATTAAAAGATTCTTAACGTTTCGGTTTGGGATCACCTTGAGTATCAAAGAATATAACCGAACAATTATGAATTAAAATTTTGCACATGTTTAAATTATGTTGACATCCATAACTTTCCTATCTTAGCAAACCCTATTCCAAACTCACACAAAACCGTGAATTAATATGTGAACTTGAGATTCGGTTTTGCCTCTGGGACCGGTTCTACCATGACACCTAACATAGATTAAGTTTTGGTTCTACCAAGTCTCCAACATAGGTAGGGATCAGTTCCACCATTTCTCCTAACATAAGTTAAGAAATCGGTCATACCAGGTTCCCGAAATGGGTAGGGAACAGTCCCACCACGGTTCTCAACAAAAGTTAAGAATTTGTCATACCAAGTTCCCAATATAGGTAAGGACTGATTTTACCTAGACTCTCAACATAAGTTTAAGAATCGGTTATACCAGCTTCCCAGGATAGGTAAGGATCAGTTTTACCTTGACTCTCAACATAAGTTTATGAATCGGTTATACCACATTTCATACCATAGGTATGATTCGGCCATGAAAGATATTCATGAGAAACCTGACCAACATACTTGTTGATTTCCTTTCGATTACGAAACAAGTTCGTATATGTACTTCCTTTAAACAAATGTTATAAAATATTGTTTCCTATGATGAAATCACACCTATATCCCATACACATAATCAAGTAACAAGTTACATACATTATGTTGATTTCGCACTTACGAAGTTCAAAAGATAAGCGTTTTACTTAATAATTCAATATACTTCCTTGACACGTTGATCATATTAATTTGACCAAGTCTAATACTAGAGTTTCATAAATACATAACTTCGCATGTTATGTTTTCAATCAAACCGACTTGCAAGATACGTTAGGAACGGAAACAAGTTTCAAGTCAATATTACTAACCTCAAGTGGAAGGATGATGTGTTCGTTGTAGTTGTTACTTCTTCGCATTCTTTAGGTCTTCAAATATTACTTGTAAGTCTCAATATTCCTAGACTTTCTAGTCTAACACAAACGAAATTGACTCTGGTAATTAATCAAGCGACTCCAGATGAGTTTTGATACTAAAATATGACAACCAACCTTGACATATCAACGCTCGGCGGGTTCAACCAAGCTATGCTCTAACACGTAACATCCTGACTCGTGAACAATCCCTACGGTTGCAAACCGTTGTACCGACTGTCCCGACAGTGTTTAGCATATGCTTAAATACTTATTATTTTAATATTTTTAACATTGCTAGAACTCTCTTAAACACTTCTAAGCTTCATTCATCACTTAAACACTAATGTGTATGAACCATGATTAATTTCTTAAGTGTTTAAATGAACATCAAATAACTTTTAGTTTTTTTGGATAACTTGCCAAACAGAAGAATCATTATACATGGTTCAGTAACCAAACCTATGTGTATAGTCTTCTATTGTAGTTTTAAGGCCTAATTTGTTTGCTTGATTCTCAAGTTATCTTATCTTGAATTTTAATCTAACCCTGGTCTTTGAAAACTAAATAGAACATTTATGTCAACTGGGAAAATCAATCCCTGATACTTTGTGTCCTAGTTTTTTCTAGAATCGCCTCTATTGACCTTTTAGGTCTATAACTAAAAGACTTCGATTGGTGATTCGTAAAGCCGGGTCCGACTATCTTTACCTTGATAGTTCGTGTATCCTAATATTGCTTTTCTGTTATCGAGGTTTTCGTAATATCTTTCAGGCAAGATAGATAGTAATCACAAAAATATATTCTTCTCAGACTTTGTGATTCCTCAAGATAGATATATAGCTTCGAACACCACACTGTATTAAACTACTACAAATACTAGCCTAGTATCGCACTTCAGACTGGAATATAGTTGAGACCAAATTAATCCTCCAATCCATTCAGATGCAGTTGTGTTTCTTATGTCTCGTGAACCTCGCAGGATTATACGCACTTGATTCCCTTAGTTGGCGTCCTTTACATCCTAAGAGTTTCTTCAACCTCAGTGAAGACTTTTGACACCTATTTTCCTTTCACCGACAAGCCTATTTGATTTCCCATTTGATAGGTTTCAATATAGGTTTGGAAATATGTTTGTAGTTTCCAAACTCCAGCAAACCTCACGAATCCGGAACACTTATACTCTGTTAGCAGCAAAGCACGGATTACTAACAACCTCTCAAGAACAATCCAAACAAATCAATGAAGAGGTGAGATATCTATCTTGAGGAATCACGAAGTATGAGATGAATACAACTTTGTGATTTCTATCTACAGTAAAACATCTATAAGATAATAAGCTTGGGACCACCCTAATCCTATTATTTTAAAGAGATATTACTTAATCGGTAATATAATAATTTATTCTTTTATAAATATAATAATGATATATTAATTTAAAGAATAATTATTTATTTTTTTTTGAATTTGAATTTGAAGAATTGTGGTTTGATACAAAGTTCCTATGATGTGCAACCATTGACTAAATTGATAAAAGTTACTAGATGATGAACCACTGGAAATCGCAGAGACATTAATACTATAGTAGATACAACGCATTACAAATCCTGAGAAAATTTAATGTGTATGAAAATTAATTTTTATTTTTCTAATGGAATTATTATTTTATATAATATTTGGGACCTATTAATGTTTAAGGGGGACTTTTGAAATGTACTCCCTCCGTTTCTGTAAAAGAGATACTTTCACTTTTTCAATTTGGCCTATTTTTAAGCTAAAATGAAAAACTGAAAGTATCTCTTTTCCAAAAACAGAGGTAGTATTATATTATAAGATTATCGACTTTATTATTTTAGCACTAAGGGCCCGAGTCGGGACTGGAAAATTTTATTATTTTAGCGAGACTATTATATTATCGAGTATTATATTATTTATTTACTATATCTTGTTCTTGATCTAAAGTTCGTGAACTTTAATAACCAGTAGAACAAGATCCAGATACAAGAATTATCGGGTAAATGATAATTTGAACGGCTTCACAAATCCCGAAATGAAGTCTTCAAAGTCGTAACCTATAATACAGTTCTATGAAGAACCTATGTTATCGAAGACGAGTCTAGCTTTGCAACTAGGACACAAGAGTGCCTGATATTAAGAAATCTCATCACGTTGCAAGGGCCTCTGTATGTATATATTTTTAAGGCTACTTATAGATTTGAACTGATGATGAGTTAGCTTTAGATCCCAACAGACGCTTTCTTAGTTTAGATGTAATTCTTATTAGTAATTCATTTAAGCATGTGAACAGTCCGCTTTGAAATTACACAAAAAAATATGCATTATGGTCTGATGCTGGAATCGCGCACAACGATAGTCCATAACGGCAAATATACCTTTGAAATTATAAGCACTTCACAGTGTCCAATAACACTCAAGACTAACCGATGATCCACAAAAGTGATTTTGTGAATAAAGTTATGTTAGAAGTGTTCACGAGAGTTGTCATAAAAGTGAACAAAGTTATGTCACTACTGTAAGTGATTTCCAAGTGTTTATATGTTTTTCTTTGTTAATTTCATTCATATCTGTATCGGTGGTTTCTTTGTGCCCATTAGAGGTTTATTATAGCCTTAAAGGCATTTCTTCCACTGTTACAATCGTTTCAAATATATTAAAAAGAACATTTATCCGAATGTGACGCGTTTTTTTTTATGAAGATCAATGGCTACCGAAATCGATCGCAATAGTGATACTTTGTACGTATTAGTCCTTTTTGTGATGATTTTGTCATAGTGAAGAAGATAACAAAGAAGAGAATTTATTTGAATCATAATGAAATAATTTTAATTCTAGAGCCATCCTTCAAATATCATTAATCTAGAGCCATCTTTCGAACATTATTAGTTTCATTCTTGAAATTCATGTATTTCATATGTATTTTTTATTGGAATTTTATTGTTTAAAAGAAGAAGGTACCAAGTACATCACCAACGTTTTTGTTTGGAAACCTGTATGGAAAAAAACATAATACAATTGCAAGTAAATTTAAATTGAAGATTCATGAACAACATGTATATAATATTTTTCTCTTTCTCTTTCATTGTATATCTAGCAAGTCCGTGAACCTGACTGTGTGGAAGAGTTCTTGGAGGATCTCACAAATTAATATCCAAGATCAATCTAGTTGTGTCCAGATTAATAGGATCTGAATTCTGCCAAGTATGAAACTTGTGATCTATCTTTCAAGATACGAATTCAACAAGAACAAGTCTCGTTATTGATCACAATCAATAAGGACTTAAACTACCTATATTGAATACGTACTACTTGTGATATTCCTATTATAAAGCTAAAATGATATAATGCGGAAAAGTAGAAAACACAAGACACTAGAAGCTTTGTTAACGAGGAAAATTGCACCTACAAAAAAAAACCGAGACCTCGTCCAGCTTTGAACACCAAGAGTTGTAGATATCTATCTTGAGGAATCACAAAGTTAGAGACGAAAAGAATTTTCGATTTCTATCTATCTCGTTTCTGATCGGATATTGACGAAAACCCCGATGATCAATAGGAAAAAGACCAGTATACACGAACTATCAGGTCAAAAATAGTCGGAACTGGCTTCACGAATCCCTAAGTGAAGTCTTTAAGTCTTAAACCCAATGATGTTTTCTAGAGGAAACCTAGGTTAATATAGGATGACTCTATCAAGCAACTAGGACACAAAAGTATCATGGGTTGAAATTTCCATTTGTTCGAGTCTCTCTATTTATAGACTTTTAAGGCTGCATATCTTTGAATTCAAGTTAAGATAGCTTGAGATTTAAGCAAATACTTTCACAATTTAGATGAATTTCTTATTAGATATTCATGTAAGAATGTGAGAAGTTTGTCTTGGAATTACACAAAAGAATATACATTATGGTCCAGGGTACTGGAACCTTTTTTAATGATAGTTCATGGTAAATATGCCTTAAAAACTTATAAGCATAATTGTGTTCAATGACACTCAAGACATAAACCATGATTCACAAACACAAATTGATTTAGTGAAAAAGTTATCTTGGAAGTGTTTGTGAGAGTTGTAGCAAAGTCAAACATATTTGTGAAAATAGTTTATGAGCATCTGCTTAGTTCGTAATGGGTAGGTATGTGTAGGGTATGCATACTTATGGACCAGTCCGTGAACTCATGCTGCTAGGATATTATCCATTTTCGAACTCAGGCCCTTGGGGTACGCGTATTTCTGTATACGTACCTCCCCCTTTCACGAACTCAGAACCTTAGGGTACGCGTATTGGGTATGTGTACCCTTACTCACTCCATAACTCAGATGTCTAGGGTACGCATACTGGAAATGCGTACCTACCATGTGTCCAAAATTTCAGTAGTTCTGAAAACTCTCCTTAAGCAATTTGAAACATTCACAATAGCCATATATGATATATCATTGTTTGGGAAATTTCCAAATGACCAACTTGAAACAAAAATAGTTCATCAACAATAAATTGTTCTTAACCAAGATTGTTATGGATTTATGAACATTCATTACTTAAATCATACTTCAAGATTTATCAAGACAAGCCTGACTCGAAATTTCTTCTTTGCAATTTGAAACATACGGAAATCATACGACATGGTATCATAAAGATAGGATGGTAAATATCGTGAGTAAATAGGATGGTTCAGTCTTCACATACCTCTTTGTCGATGAAGTTCTCCAGATGTCTTCGTTTGATCTTCAATCTTCAACCATCAAAGGTTATTCAGTGATAAACGATACTCAACCACCATACTTTAATCCCAGTCCGAGACTTGACTTTAATAGACTAGAAATCAAGATATAGTTTTGTGCATTTAACATTGACAACAAGATTGAGATAACAAAACTTGCGAGTTCAACCGAGCAGTGCTTTGACAATTGTGATACAAAATATTTATATTTTATTATGTTTTTCATTTTCGTTGTATATGAACTTGATGTATGCGATCTTATAACATCAATAAAAATGAGAGGGTTGCATCTTTCCTTTAATTGTCTCTGGTAGTAATTGGTGTTGCAGGACTTGATTTTGCAGCTTTTGTTGTTGCCGTTGAAGTTGATCTAAACATTAAACTGTAAACATAATATACCCTCAAGAAAATTGAAAGGCTGAACTGCTTAGAATTGTTAGAGTTGATATTGTTGCTGCGACTATTACTTGTACATGGGATCAGAACTGGAAATGATGGTATTCGTTGATCTCTTCTCTTCTTCGGATGTAGAAACGTACCTACACTAAATCAACCAAACATCCACCAAAACTGATATTGAAAGCACGGGGTATTAGAACCCACAAAAAAAATCTCAAAAACTAAATAAACTAGAAAAGAAATGAAGAATTGGGAAAAGAAAAGAGAGAAGGAAAGAGATAAAAGGACGTGGTGTTGATGGAACTACCCTCCTAAGAAGCTGATATGAAGAAAACGACGCTCAAAAGTTTAGGTTGTTATATTAAACTTTTATATATTATAAAATTCATTCACAACATAAAGCTTAAAGAAAGGGCGTCCATTTCTATCTTAGCTATACTATTACGACTTGTGGTCAAACCAAGGATGAAAAAGAATCAAATATCTTTCTTTGCTATACTATTACGTTTGTGGTTAAACCAAGGATGAAAAAAATCAAATAATACAATACTTAGTTATATGGTGGCAAGTTGAAATTCTATTTAAAATATCTTTGAATCCACCACCAAAAAAAGAAATATTAAGCCTAATGATGGATGATAGACGCATTTATGTGTCTAATATATCTCAATTGTATATAGTGTTAGTGCTCGATTCTATACTTATTTGGTTATTTTATTTATTTGTAGGTGTTTTTAGAAGAATAAGGTTTTGCGGCGAAATTGGCTGAAAATGCGGCGTTTGGACCTCCGTTGATAGAGTACCGGAAGCACCTCAGAAATACCTCGGAGGAACCCCGAAAAAGTGCGGAAAATGTCCCAGAAAACTCACTATACGGACTCTCAATTTTGGATAAGGGGTAACCTAATTACTAAGGGGTGACCCATTTCCAGACAGCTGCTAAAGGGACACCGGAGCTGGATAGGGGGGCACCCTTCTTCTTCACGTTTAAAACAGAATTTTGGCGGGAAATTGGTTTTCAACTCTGGCAGTTTAGGGTTCGAATTGTTGGATGTTTTTTTATGGAGATTCAATTGCCAAACTCGATTGGGATGGACTTTAGTGGACCAAACAGGGTTTATGTGTGCGTTTGGGTCGAGCATATTGGGCTGAATCGTCGATATCAAGCAAAACAGAGGTGATGTTTTCACGGGTCTGCTGTGGAGATAATTTTGGAGATTACGTGGAGGATTAGGGAAGATATCTTCTCTTATTCGATTCCCTTATATCTTGGGAAAGTTTTGTAACAACAGAAGACGCGTACGAGAGTTTGGAAAGGGTCAGCAGCCGTGTAGAAAAGAAAAACCGTAACTTGGCAGGGAGAAAAAAAAGAAAAATATTTCTCGAGATTTATGGATCTGGGTAGTATATAAAGGAGGATACAAGTCTCATAAAGGGGGATGAAGAGTTAGGGGTCGATTGGGAGGCCAGCAGAGAGGCGCAGGAGGAGTTGCAGGAATTGTACCTGCTGCTGCTGCTGCCATTAACAAACCTTGAAGAACACGAAGAACGGACTGCTCAGAGCAGTCTTATTTTCTGCAGCGTCAACAGCAGCAGCTGGGTGTCGTTGTTTTACTGCAGCTCACTGGTATCGTTTCTTTCTGGACGAATTTTGTGGGTCACAGAACCACTGTTTTATATTTTTCACTCTTTTAATCATATTTTGAGCATCAAGTATGTATTTTGAGAACATGATTATTATGAGTAGCTAAACCCCAATACTGGGATGATGGAGGAAACCATTCTTTATGCATGAGTAATTTTATTTAATTCTTTTATGACTATTTGCACTATTATGAATGGAATTATGAATTTTATTGATTATTTGTGATTTTGTCTGATGATGTATGCTTAATCCATGAGATTCTTGATGCATCATGCTTATGATTTACATATAATACTTACAAAATCTATTTTTGGCAAAGTAAGAGTCGATATTTGTTATCAATATAAGCTTTAATTGTCTAGAATTAATAATTGAATCGCATGAGTATAAGAATTGGTGAAATCCTGAGTCCCGGTATCTCTTGATCCTGTGACAATTTTGTATATATTTTTGTTATAAATCTATTCAAGACCGAGCATCGAATCCTTATTTACCGCAATCTTAATATACAACAAAATGGCGCCGCCGACGCGGACTTGTATATAGATTTGTTTTTAGGTTTATTATTTTATTTTATTTTTTTTACTATTATTTGTTCCTTTTTACGTTTCTTTTTGTGTCTTTGATTTACAGGTTCGAAGTGGAATACTAAGGACTTGGGAACAAAAAGCTTAAAGCTAAAAGTTAAAAGCTAAAAGAGAAGAAGAAAAAGACATAATTTTTTTTTAGGATTTAATTTTTATTATTATTATTTTTTTGTATATAGCTTTTATTTATTTATTTTTAGAATTTGTAAATAGGCTTTATTTTTCATAATTTTTGTAATTTTGGACTTTTTTTTGGACTTTATTCTGGACTTTGGACATTATTTTTAAAACCCTACGGAAGGGTTATAAATTAAAAAAAAAAAATAACAAACTGTTTGCAGGGAAGGACGACGATTACTATATCGTCTCGGCCCCTCGGGTTCGCACACGTCATAGGAGTCGTGGCCCGAGTCGACGACAACGGTTCATCGCCCGTCTGGTACGGGAGGTAAGTCCAATCGAAACACCCCGAATCTCCTGCAAGCGGGTTACTGTCTGCCTTAAGGTGATAATTGTTTGAGGACGAACCGGACTGTCTTTATTTTCCTAGTAAAGGGCAAGGCCTGGCCTAAACAAGATAAGGACTCGGATTTCATCACCGTTTCCTTCTTGCCCGCCTTAGGAAAACGAAACCAAACGCGAACCTAAGCCTAAAATTTTGAATAGAACGAGACCAATAGGGTAACGAGCTTAATAGGAAACTCGTTCGAAAAATATTGGTTGCTCTTTAAGCACATTTCAAAGTTCATGATGGTTTCTGTGAGTTGAATGCGTGACTGCGCCGCCTTGTGATAGCGGTGAGGCCTTGGGTATCAAAGCTCCACTGAGCTTCCCTCGCCTCGATTCAACTTACATTAGCTCGGATTGATTCCAGAGGGGTGTGCTCAAATTGTAACGAATTCCTTTTCGAAGGAATAGAAGCTGGTCTAGAAAACAATCTAAGTGGAGCCATCATGCTTTTTGTTTGCTAGATTCTATAGGTTTGATTTGGTCGAGTCGGACTTGTTTGTGATTGCGTAGAATTCCCCTGCAATTAAGAATGTCGAACTGGTATGATAGAAGCCAATACAATGAATATCGACCTGAATTTGAATATGGACATCATCAGTATTATGACCATAGTGAGAATAGTGACTGGGGACGCCAACCTTTTCAAGGTTATGGTTCATACCATGGTGAGCCCAATTACTATCCGCACGCGCATCAGTCATACGAGCAAGAAGATTATAATACTAGTTCTTCGTCTTTAGAGGATACAATCAAACTTTTGAAAAGTAGTCCTTATTATGATCCTTCAGTTCCTATTCCTTCTCTAGAAGAGACTCTCAGGAATTTAGCTAAGTCATCACGTCAGTTAGCTGAATCGACGTATAAATTAGATGAGGTGAATAATGTAGTTATGGACGAAAGAACTGCAACAACAACTGAATCTGTAGAAGATATCCTCAATAGATTAACTCAAAACTTAGATCCTACACTAAGGGAACTTTCTTTGGAAGAGACCCTTGAGAGGATAGCTGAGTCGACACGTAGACTTGAGTTAGAGACGAATGAAAGTATTGCTCGAAATAACTTGAATTGCCAATATAGTGTATCCAATAATACCCTTGAGAATGAAGATACTTTTTCACATAATCAAGATAACGAGGTTATAATTGGTAACACTACTTATTTAGATAAGGTTCAATCATCTTCGTACTATTATGATGATGAGGATAGTAGTGATGAAGAATCTGAAACATGTAGGCATAGTAATCAGGAATCTAGTAATCCAATTGAGCTTTATAGTGATTATATTATTTCTACTTCAAATCCAAATAATTTTTATGATTATTCACCTATTCAAAAGGACGAGGATTTGATTAGGGATACCACCGTTTTAGACGATGTAGTTTTTCCTTTTGATTACGAAGCCGATAGTGGTTTAGAGGAACGGGTTCATTTCGAAAATACTGTTTTAGAGTCTAGCGACTTAGAAACAATAGTCTTGGAAGAAGAAGATAGACCCGTAGAGATGAGTAAAGATGCACTACCTGATAATAACTTAGAAGAATCTCTTGAATATTTTAAGGACTCTGAAGATACGGAAATTCAAGAAAAAATTAGAGGTCTATCTAGAGAAACTGAAAACTCTAAGTTTGGGGGTGATTATCACTTCCCTAGTGCCTTACCTTTAACTCTCAGAAAGTCCCCACACTTAGGACTTGACATCAATGCCTCAACCATTTTACAAGATTACTTTCATACTCGTTTTCCTGAACCTAGTGATGTCCATAAGGAAGTTCAGTTGTTAGAAACCCATCCTCTGGTTGATGAGGTTAGACCAGGCTATGATACTACGATCGACTTTGTTTTCCCACCAAATATTTTTCAAACAATTGTGGGAACGTATAAATTTCAAATGTGTCAATTATTAAGTTCTGAGACTAAACCTAATTACTTTAGGATATTAGAATCGACACATTTTCTTAAGAATGACCACTACTCTCACTGTGGTCAATTATGTAAGTCAAACCTGATTGACTTAGAGGATCCTCAATTATTTAGGTTATTATTTTGTGCTTCTAAGTTCTTATTTAAGTACTTACAGACTCTAGGACCTAATAATTCGGATCTCAATTTTGAGGAGTTGCATCCTAAAGAAATATATTTAGACCCTTTTATAGAACCTGAACCTGAACCACAATTAGATATAGATATCTTAATCAGGAAACTAGGTAAGGGCATGCTAGTCTTGTACATTTTCTTGGTTCACTGCAGTTTCCTTTTGTCAGCTCTTTTTGGTGTTAAAGACCCACAGTTATTCCGGCTACTGTTATACGGTTCGAGTTGACTAATACTTTTCTTAGTCTGGCTGAAGACTTTAAACTTAGCACTTCTTGGGAGGTAACCCAATCTCATGCAACCAGGTAATATCCTTCCGTAACTCTTTCATTTCAAATGGTAACAGTTTCTCCTTGTTCATGCTTTTAATTTCATCTTTAGAACATTGAGGACAATGTTAGGTTTAAGTTTGGGGGTATGGGAGAAACTTTTTAGTATGAATAAATAAACTCCAGAGCTTAGAAATTTATGCCTATTGAGGATTGCACTAACTAATCTAAGTGGATGGAAGCATTTTGATTGTAGGAGTTTGAGGAACCAATCTGATTAGATGGAAACATCTAAAGAGTCTATTCATAAAAGCACAGAGCTCAGGTGTTAGAAATAACATGATAGTTTCACCATATCTCGTTGAGTCCTTTTCACTTCTATTTTTATTTTATTTTGTTTTTAAACTATGTTTCTCTAAGTGATAGGTGGGGCCCACGATTCAAGTTGTTACCAATGTAGGGTGAATTAGAGTGATTGAGATACCATGAAAAAAAAAAAAAAAGTTGAAAAAGAAAAAGAGATGAAAAAAAAAAAAAAAAAGATGAAAAAAAAAAATGGTAGTTACCAAAAAGTAAAAAAAAAAAAAAAAAAAAAATTGAGACCAGACCATTTGACCAAAAGGAATAAATTCAATAAAGTCACCACTGGTACCCTTGTATATGCCAGTTGTGTTGACCTAGAGTTAGGTTATCGACCACTGGTACCCTTGTATATGCCAGTGTGTTGATATTAGTCAGACTAGTATCTCAATCCATTAGGATAGGTTCATTTTGGCAGAGGCCTTCAGACAGATATGGGAAACGCCGTTCACTTAGTAAACATCAAAACCATCTATGTTTTTCTATATCCATCTCTTAATCTTTCCATGTGATTAGTTTGACTCCGAATATGATGTCCATAGTGCAACTATCTGAGTAGAGCTCTGTCACTTTATATGAATTTTAGTATGCTTGAG
The DNA here is from genome assembly GCF_003573695.1 of Papaver somniferum. Classification (NCBI taxonomy): domain Eukaryota; kingdom Viridiplantae; phylum Streptophyta; class Magnoliopsida; order Ranunculales; family Papaveraceae; genus Papaver; species Papaver somniferum. The sequence continues at coordinate 113,163,658 of NC_039359.1, read as the reverse complement.
TGCAAACTCGTGTACAGCAATTGGAATTTCGCATCAGGGTACTTCTTCCTGTAGTCAATAAGTATGCCAACCAAGGAGATTCTTTAGTGCCTTCCAAGGTTCTGCGTAGATAGCTAAGGTCTGGATTACAGGTTTTGTGGGTATATCTCTGGTAAGCCCTCCCGAGACTATAACTCGGCCACTAGGGCCACCTAGGGGTTTAAAGGCTTATTGCATACGCTAAATGCAATCGACGATGCCTGCGACAGTGAGTTAGGATTTTATTTTGTAGTTTTGATTTGCTCGGGACTAGCAAATAATGAGTTTGGGGGTATTTGATAGACGCATTTATGTGTCTAATATATCTCAATTGTATATAGTGTTAGTGCTCGATTCTATACTTATTTGGTTATTTTATTTATTTGTAGGTGTTTTTAGAAGAATAAGGTTTTGCGGCGAAATTGGCTGAAAATGCGGCGTTTGGACCTCCGTTGATAGAGTACCGGAAGCACCTCAGAAATACCTCGGAGGAACCCCGAAAAAGTGCGGAAAATGTCCCAGAAAACTCACTATACGGACCCTCAATTTTGGATAAGGGGTAACCTAATTACTAAGGGGTGACCCATTTCCAGACAGCTGCTAAAGGGACACCGGAGCTGGATAGGGGGGCACCCTTCTTCTTCACGTTTAAAACAGAATTTTGGCGGGAAATTGGTTTTCAACTCTGGCAGTTTAGGGTTCGAATTGTTGGACGTGTTTTATGGAGATTCAATTGCCAAAATCGATTGGGATGGACTTTAGTGGACCAAACAGGGTTTATGTGTGCGTTTGGGTCGAGCATATTGGGCTGAATCGTCGATATCAAGCAAAACAGAGGTGATGTTTTCACGGGTCTGCTGTGGAGATAATTTTGGAGATTACGTGGAGGATTAGGGAAGATATCTTCTCTTATTCGATTCCCTTATATCTTGGGAAAGTTTTGTAACAACAGAAGACGCGTACGAGAGTTTGGAAAGGGTCAGCAGCCGTGTAGAAAAGAAAAACCGTAACTTGGCAGGGAGAAAAAAAAGAAAAATATTTCTCGAGATTTATGGATCTGGGTAGTATATAAAGGAGGATACAAGTCTCATAAAGGGGGATGAAGAGTTAGGGGTCGATTGGGAGGCCAGCAGAGAGGCGCAGGAGGAGTTGCAGGAATTGTACCTGCTGCTGCTGCTGCCATTAACAAACCTTGAAGAACACGAAGAACGGACTGCTCAGAGCAGTCTTATTTTCTGCAGCGTCAACAGCAGCAGCTGGGTGTCGTTGTTTTACTGCAGCTCACCGGTATCGTTTCTTTCTGGACGAATTTTGTGGGTCACAGAACCACTGTTTTATATTTTTCACTCTTTTAATCATATTTTGAGCATCAAGTATGTATTTTGAGAACATGATTATTATGAGTAGCTAAACCCCAATACTGGGATGATGGAGGAAACCATTCTTTATGCATGAGTAATTTTATTTAATTCTTTTATGACTATTTGCACTATTATGGATGGAATTATGAATTTTATTGATTATTTGTGATTTTGTCTGATGATGTATGCTTAATCCATGAGATTCTTGATGCATCATGCTTATGATTTACATATAATACTTACAAAATCTATTTTTGACAAAGTAAGAGTCGATATTTGTTATCAATATAAGCTTTAATTGTCTAGAATTAATAATTGAATCGCATGAGTATAAGAATTGGTGAAATCCTGAGTCCCGGTATCTCTTGATCCTGTGACAATTTTGTATATATTTTTGCTTATAAATCTATTCAAGACCGAGCATCGAATCCTTATTTACCGCAATCTTAATATTACAACAATGGACCCAAAACACTATTTTACGGAGATTGAGTTTCCATAGTGATTGTCGGATGCTAGAGATCTCTAATTTTATAGCCAAGATTTGACTTTCCACTGTAATCTTGAAAACTTTCTCCGGACCAGACTTGTTTTTGGCTATAATTCACCCAAAGCCAAGAGAAACACCCATCAATAACAATGCTTGCTCTTATATTGTATACCTATCCGACAATAAATTTACAGACTATGGTCGATTCATTTTGTTATTTTTGATTTTTTACCCAATTGTACAAATTGTTTAATTCTCTACTGATATTCGTAAACGTATATCATTGAAAAGCATTATAAAACACCTACCTAACGTATATAATATATGACTATCAAGTAAGACATATTTAGTATACCAAGAATAATCAATTAAATGGGTAGTTTTATATATGTACCCTTGTTTAATGATATAGGTCCTATGTCCGTGGAACAGAAAAAAAAGAATAAGTCATCTTTAGGGAATAGGGACTGAGGGAGAGTATCTACTGTTAGGAAGTCAAAAATCAGGTAACCTTTATTAGCGGAGTTAGTTTTCTGGACGGTGACACCTATATTTCTACCCGTGATTCAAAAGTTCAAACCGAAAGCAAATTCATAATCCTATGTTATCCATGGAGAAGAAAAGGCCAAAAGTAAATCCATTATCCTATGTTATCTATACTAGGGAGAAACAAAGACATGCGGACGCGTAGGATACTATAAAAACTCTTACCAAAATGCATTACAAAATGACTAAGTAGGAGTTGGTGAATAATCCAGCAAATGTCCCATATTTTTATCATTACCATCTTAATAATAATTTATTTATTACGTTAAATTTGGGTCAGAATGGAATCTGGCTTTTTTTCTGTCAGTTATTTCAATTAATTTGTCTCCACTTTATCATGTCGAATTAAATTATTATCAATTCTGTTCATATCTATCCATTAGTTCCAGAGAATCCAGACACTGCTTTGTTTTTCCAATGGTACGGAGGGTGGATTTGTAATTCAATACGTTGCATATACCACCATGCCAACATTTTGTTTCAGCACCCCATAGGTTCCGGTCCAAACACCTGAAGTACACCGTTAAATTGGGGGTCCTGCAAAATAATTAGGGCCCCTAAATACAGGACAAAAAAGATCGTGATATAGTAAATGGTGGTTATTTCTTATTCCAATTTTTTTAAAATGGCTAAACTACCTCCAAATCATTAGTGGTAATTAAGTTAATTAGTTTAGTTAGATTAAAATCAGATTTAGGGTTAAAATTTTGATAACATAAAAATTGTGTTTTTATGTTGTGGAGAAGAAGGTAATTTTTTGGGGGAAAACATAAGGTTAATTGAAATGAGTGATTCTAGTGGAGGAAGTGATGTTGGTGAAGGTTTAAACAACACACATGATTGTGTTGATGGTAATGGATTGGATATATGATGAAGACATGTTAATAGAGGAAGCTTTGAATAATGGTGCAAATGAAGATCTTATTGCTCAAAATGAAGGAACCAATCCTCAAAATGAAGAACCCGAAGCTCAAAACAATCAGGAAAACTTCCTATACTCTTCAAATTGTATGAATGATGTTCCAAGTTGACGATTCATGTACACTATGCAACTACTCAGAGTGAGGGTTGTTAAGTCGAGAGCGTAATAAATGAACAACTTTAAGTAGTCGTCAATTACTTGACACAACCTTTGACGACTCAAACCTGCAACTTTTGCAGGTTATGAAAAATCGTCAACCAAATGTGATATAATTGACGACTCCAGCTAGTTAGGTCACATAAAGTCGTTAACTTAATATGTTTCGAACCCAACGACTCTAAAACTTTTTACTCTCTGAAGATTTTACTCTTAGGGTCGTTAACTTGGCATTCCTATATGCTGACGACCCTAGCGAGCCATTTCATAGTATAGTCGTCATTTCATATATCAAAGGTCGGCAGGAAAAATTTATAAAACCAAACGACCCTTCAACATCGTTAACGACTTCAAAAATTTGGCATGACGACCCTTCAACATAGTTAACGACTACAACCATTTGACATGACGACCCTTCATATTTTTTAAACATAGAATTTTTTTTTGTATCATATAGAGTCGTTAGTTTCATAGACCCTATCACTATTTGGGACAGAGAGGTGGTTCTGCATAAGACAAAGTCGTTCGTATTTAAAAAGAGTCGTCGAGAAGAATCGTTAACGATTTAGAAATTCCTGGACGACACTATACTAGAGCTGAAAACCAGGTTTAAGGTCGTTATCTACTACATCCTAATGGTTAACGATTTTTCATCAATTGAACATGCATATCAAAAATCGTTAAGCAATAAAAAACCGTGGTTAACGACCCTGGAACTGTAACTGCAATTTTGCAGTTGAAAACCTAATTTTTCAATCAACAAATCAAATTAAATGCAAACCCAACTTAGATCAGGGGGTTTTAGTTCACTTACGACGATGAATCGGTGAGAATTTTTTTTTGTTAGAAGTCGTTAATGGAGTGGGAGACAGGGGGAGGGAGGGAGTGGAGAAGAAAAAGAATGGGAGGAGAAGAAGTTTTGATTGAAATGATGATTGGGGCCAATGTTAGTGGTTAATGAGATTTTTAGAATAGTTATTAGAGAAGACTAAATTGATATTTTCACCAATATTTTAGAAGCCCTCTATCTTTTATGGGGTGGGTATAAATTAGATGAGGCCCCGGATTATTTTCCATGGCCCCCGATTAAGCCATGTTGAAGTAGCACAATATTAATTTTAATTAAAGTGTTAAATGAACTGCAAATTGAGTGTGAAGGAGGTGTAACAGTAAGCAAAGCGAGTAATTTGGGTGGAAGTATCCAATTACTAGGCGTGCGTGCGTGGAGGCAAAGCTACCGAAAGTAGAGGGAGAAGTGGCACCACAACAGACAGACCTACAACTTCTCGTCTTCGGTATCAGAAACAGAGTCGAAGAAAAACGTACAGAAGACAAAAAGCCAGACCAAGGATCACTGTGTGAGGAAGACAGAAAAATCAGGGTTTCTAGTGTAAAAGGAGTAAGTGAACTTATAATTAGGGTTTTGATAAATTCTTCAATAAAAGGAGATGTACCTTGGTAAATCATTTAAGGATTCTTTGAAAGTTCTTGAAGCAGATATTCAGCATGCTAATACACTGTAAGTCATAGAGCTCTTCTATTCTATTTTTAGTATATCTACTTCTGTTTTTTCCTCCTTAGTTTTTGATTGAGAAATTACTGATTTTTTTATCCTTGATCGAGATCAGGATTTTTTTTTTCCTGATCAAGTTCAGGATTCTGCATGTACTGCAGTGGGGCATTTGCTAAATATGTTCTATAATTTCTGTGAAGATTTTAATTTTAACCAGTTTTGATGAAAATCCAATTAGTTTCTAATTCGTTAGTTGTATTATTGAAGTTTCTATAGGATTTTTTCAGTTTGGGAAAATTGATTTTCATCATAGCTATTGTGACATTCTTAGGCAAATTCATGATGTTGTATCATTTATGTGACCAATTTCTTCTTTCTCAATCTTTTTAATATCTTTGATTCTCTGGTTAGGCATCTATTTCATATTTAAAGTTTTGAACTTTACTTCTTTTGGACATTTTTCATCCAATTCAGTAATCTTTAGGTTATCCAATTTATTTCTCTTAAAATCTTGTTTAATATTAGCATTTACTCATAGACTGGTTACTGTCTGAGACACACCTGCCATATTTGATTAAGTTGTAATTACTGGGGCAGTAGGTTACAAATTGTGGAGTTATTGATGGATTAGCTACTTAGGAATGATAATCGCTTACAAGCGTATAAGAATGTGGGAGAAATGGGGAGAGTTCTGGAATCAGCTTTTCACTAATTTTAGAGAGTCAATACTGATTAATAGTAGAGCTCACATGCAAGAAAGATTTGATACATTGCTAACAACTTCTGAGTGTGAATGAGAAGAATGGAAGATCCTTCATTGTTCACCAGAGGTGGATCATCAACTGCTGGTCAATAAACTAACTGTGATAGTTGAAGTGGAAACAAACTAGCATTCTAATAAGTGACTTAACTGGTCTCAGCATGTAAAATCTTTGATAGGTATAACTAACTTTAGTAATCTAATAGTTGCACATGAACGAAAGATAAGTTGATAAGCATGCGATGTGCTACACTAATGAAAAAGTTCTCGAGCTTGCATACCTCTTTAATGACACAGATAGGTTAATGGGTATCCCTATCCATACAAGTGTTATGATGTTATCTTTCTATTATTTGTATCTGTTATTTAAGTTCTGAACTTATACTGCAAGGTTCAGGGCATCGGACTTTCCTAGGGATTATGATGGTGCATGCCTTCAGATGAGAATGTCATACAGCCCTGCAGCACACTTGTTTCTTTTTCTTGTACAATGGACAGACTGCCACCTCGCAGGTGCTTTGGGGTTGCTAAGGATTTTAATTTATAAGGTCCTTGTACATCTCTTTAATTAAAAGTTATTTTGTGCAAAAAAAAAAAAGAGAAGAAATTATCCACTTCCTCCTACTCACGCTTGTTTCAAGCATGCTTATCTAAATGTGGATTTGCGTGTGCTTCAGGTTTATGTGGATGGCACGACAACTATGTCAACCCACGAAAGGAAAGCTAGTATTCGGGAGTTCTATGGTAAATAAAATTGGGGGTAAAGTTTATAGTGAGTTCATGCAAGTTCTAGCCTCTCTTGCCTAAATATAGCTGCTATTTGTTGTGTAGCTGTTATTTTTCCCTCTTTAATGCAACTGGAAAGAGGTATTACTGATACGGAAGATGAGAAGCAAAAGGCAGTATGTATTGAAAGGTATAGGAGAAGAAGCGGCGAAGAACATAGTACACTTTCGGAGATGGATGTTGAAAGAGAAGAGGAATGTGGAATTTGTATGGAGATGAACAGCAAGATTGTATTACCCAATTGTAACCATGCCATGTGCATTAAGTGCTACTGTGAATGGTACGTTGTCCTTCTTCTGTTCAATATTAATATTTCGGTAATATTAGGTATTAACCATGTCAGTGTTTGTCCGAAGTTGCTGTTCAATGCACAAGTTGTCTTTATAATTTCTTCCCAATTTTATGTCTGTGTATGCGCGAGGGTTAGCTATTTCTTTTCTAGCATTTTGTATTTAACTTGTTTTGAATCTTCACAACTGATGCTCATTACCAGTTAGCACTTTCAAAATATAGATCAGAAGCTTGGTAATTTTTGGACTAAAGAACCTCTGGTGTTGATGATGGTTCTAAAGATTTAAATTTTTGGTTAAATATGACTGGAACTTTTGAAATACCCTTTATTTCTGGCGAGATTGCTGAGAGGCTGTGTAAGTAGTATCAAGGAGTTCTTCCCCCATTCAGGAGAAGTACTGCTATTTTATTTGACAAATTTGGAGGACTTCCATGAGACGGACAATAATAATATAGTTTCTTGGCTCGTCACTGTTATCTGTTTGAGCCAATTCCTTGCTATATGAGGTGAGCTAGGTAGGAAAGCTCTGGCAAGGGCGTGTATCTGGTTGGAACCTGCAGTTGTTCATCATCCTGAAGCAGGTTACTTCTCCAAAGAAATATAGCTGTTTGTTAGATGTTATTTTCTGGAAATTTTGCTTGCACCCTTTTCTTATTAGCTTGGACGCTATATACATCCTACTTGTTAAGTTAATCGAGGGCTAATTAGTTGTTTACTTGTTTACCATTTCAGGTATTCAAGATCACAGTCATGCCCATTCTGTCGTGATAGTCTGGAAGGAGTAAATTCTGGTGATCTTTGGGTCCTTACTGACAGCAGAGACATAGTCGACATGGCAACACTGACGAGGGAGAACCTTGAAAGGCTTTTTCTGTACATAGATAAGTTGCCGGAGATCATTCCAGATTCTGTTTTCAATAATTACGATTCACACGTAAAGTAATTAATGTTCTTGGTCAAAATATATTTCTGCACGGTGTTATTTTGGACCGATAGAAGAGTAGTGTTTAAGTGTTCCTTTTTCTCATTTCGAAACCAAACTCTGCCTATGTTATCAATGTAGTCAGAGATGAAAGAAAAGGTAAAGGGAAACCCACTTGGGTAAGGGGCCTGTAAATTGTAATTAGGGAACTTTATACATGTTTGTACAGTAGGAGAGTCTGTTTGCCTTGGGCTTTATGGGCCTGCCCTAGTTTTTGAATTGGAAATTGGAATAGTAAATTAGATGTCGCTGTCCTTCTGTAACTCAATATCACTTCGACTTTCTAAGTACAAGTAATCAGTGAATTTATGTGTTTTTGCATGTTCTTGCACCTCTAATTATGTGTGCTTCTATAATGGTTTGTTTCTCAATAACAGGGCCTGCCCTGGTTAGCACCATAGTCATTAAAATGATTCATGAGATTGCCCGGGTCTCTATTTGAGCCTTTGTAAGGCCAAGCACTATGGCAGGTGTTTTTGCTTGGCTATAGCTCAATTATAACGAAGGCCAACCACTGTGGCCCTCCGCTTAGCTAGAATGTGGTAGCTATAGAGAGGAGAGCTAGAACGTGGTAGCTATAGAGAGGGGAACACATCTGTTCCTATAGCTAAGCGATGCCTGACGGGAAGTTTGTTTCCATCAATTAAATTTTTGTGTTCAATTTTTAATATATCCCTTAAATTTTAAGGGTTTTCCTACTTATACATTAAAAATCTGAAATACCGGATCTAGCAACACTAATACTGAGTTTCCACAACTACCATTAGTTTCCGTCACAATGAGCCAAGAAATGAAATGCACTTTTACCATAGTTTGTGGAATGTTGCTCTCTTTTGGCTTAGTTATACTGTAGACAAGCAAAATGGCCAATTATAGTGCTTTTATGCAGAAAATGTGAGGAAATTGTGATACCATCCACGTATAAAATGCGAGTGGGGGCAGTAGTTTTTTTTTTATAAGAAAAGAGGAAAAATCTCAAGACCTTCGATACCTGGGAACTAGTGTTGCCGAGCAGACTGCCAGTCCTCTCATGGTTCAATATTACATTTCCATAATTTAAATAAAGCATATTGTTGTTCAAAAGGCTAATACTGCTAAGGTTTATAATTGCTGAGATAATCGGGATCGGGTACTGAACATAGGATTGATCCCATTGTCTGTGAAAATTGCAGTTAGAGTTGAGCCTAGCTAGATTTACTGCTATGTGATTATCTCTGTCATTGATCGTGCTCCAGGTGCCGATCTCAAAAAGTTCTTTCCCGTCATGCTGTAAGGTGAATCTGTCTCCTATCTTCGCTGCATACCTACTTCTGATTAGCTTTATTAGTTGGCAAGAGTTAGATTCAAAGTCCATTCTGCTTCCCAGTTCCACTGCCCAATTGTAGGCTTCAGTTGCGACTTCCCTTTTTATGGCTTCGGTGGAGCTTTGGCCAAAACTCGATCCCCTTGCTCCTCTGCATCTCCCTGTGTGATCAAAAAGGAGCATTCCCAAACCAGTGATTTTAGTTGCCTGGTTAGTAAAAATTGCTACATTGATTTTCATAGTAAACAGTTCTGGGGCTGTCCAAGCATTTCTATATTCAATGATTTGTTGTTCTACATCATCCCTGGAGTAGTCCACAGACAACAATGATTTCCTTTTTTTTATCTCTAGCCGCCTTCTGATTTTCATGAATTTCATAATCTCAATTGCAATGTATTTTGGGTTAGGAGCTATATTTTGAAAAGTTAGGTCACATCTGGCTTTCAAGACATGCCATATGACAGTAGCACACAATTCAGCCCAACTGTAATGATTTTCTCCCTGATTATTGTAGAAAAGAAAGTGTGTGAGCCATTCATGAAAATCCAGGTGGTGATTGAAAACATCATAAGGTTCGAAGTGGAGTTCTCTCCAAACATTTTGAATCAGGGGACAGTTGATAAATAAATGAGTTAGAGACTCATTTTGACAGTTACATATTTTGCAGCTAGCATTTATGTAGCTCAGATGCCTTCCCATTCTTTCCCCAGTAGGGAGAATGGAATGAGCAACTTTCCATAAGAATATTCTGATGGAAGGGGAAACTCCAAGGTTCCATATAGTCATCCAGTTATTGTTTTGAGCACTTGACCGACCTCTATGAGTTAATTTATCGTATAGAGACTTGACAGTAAAAGTACCATCCTTAGTTAGAGATCATTTTACCCTATCCTCCTGACTGGCTTTTATTGTTGTGTGTATGACTTTATCAGCTATATTATGTGGGAAAAGATTATAGATAAGGGATCTATTCCACTGATTATTTTCAGTTAATAAATCAGCTACCATTTCCACTCCTTCTGGGCAGTTGTCTGGCCTAGTTGGAGGAGCATTCAATCCGTTTACCCAATTATCCTTCCAAATACGGATTTTGGTTCCAGAGCAAACTTCCCATTCACCATATTTTTGGATGTTAGCTACACCTGAGAGGATCCCAAACCCAAGAGTCAGTTGGTTTTGGAAGGGTAGGCATATGCATAATATCTTCCTTCTCATAGTATTTAGATTTCATGACTTGAGCTCCTATACTATTTGGTTGCTCCATCATGCGCCAACCCATTTTTGAGATAATGATACTGTTGAATTTTTTTTAAGCTGACAAAGCCTAGGCCTCCCTCTTCCAAAGGTTTACATATCCCTACCCAAGCTTTCGGGTAAATTCCTTTAGATTTTTCCTTATCTTTTTCCCCAAAAAAAATCCCTTTGGATTTTATTTATTTCATTAATGACGGTTTTTGGTATTTTGAATGTGCTCATCTGGTAATTAGCCAAAGAGGAGGTAACATGTTTTATAAGGACCCTTTTGCCAGCCGGGTTTACTGTTTTGTTGTTCCAGCCCTGAATTCTATGTTTGATGCTATCAATCACAGGGTTGAAAGCTTTAACCTTGGATTTATTAGTAAAAAGTGGGGATCCTAGGTACTTGTCCTTTAGGGAGATAGGACTGACCTGCATTACTTCAGTAATGTCCAATTTTAGCTCAGGAGAAGTATTATTACTGAAAAAAAATGCCTGATTTAGCCAGGTTTATCATCTGCCCCGAGCATTCACTGAACTGAGATATTAGATGCAATAGCTTGGTAGATTCGTTAATATTTGCTTTGCAGAAGATGATGCAATCATCTGTGAAAAGCAGGTGGCTTACGGGTGGAGCCTTTTTTTTACTATTTTTATACCATGAATATTACCTTCATTTTTCGCTTTTATTATGATTCTAGAGAAGACTTCCATACATAGTATGAATAGGTAAGGGGAGAGGGGGTCCCCTTGCCTGAGTTCCCTAGAAGGTTTGAAAAAGTTGCAAGGAACAGCATTTAGAAGAATAGCAAGGCTGGTGGTGGAGATACATTGATTGACTATATTTCTCCATTCACTGGAGAAGCCCATTTTTTCTAAAACATCTAGGAGGAAAGGCCATTCCACCCTATCGAAGGTCTTAGACATCTATTTTTACCCCCATCCAGCCTTGATTATCTCTTCTAGTTCGCATATTGTGTATCACTTCGTGAGATACCATGGTATTGTCGTTTATTTGTCTGCCTGGTATAATTGCAGACTGATAGGGGGAGATTATTTTGCTTAGAAGAGGTTTCATCCTCTGAGCCATGAGTTTAGATATCAATTTGTAAGTAGTATTACATAATGATATTGGTCTAAAATCACCCGGAGAAGATGAGAACTGCACTTTAGGAATGAGGGAGATAAATGTGTAATTCATTTCCTTAAGCATATAACCAAATTTAAATAAATTTTGCACTAGTACAATTAGGTCCTTCCAATGGTCTCCCAAGAATCTTGGAAGAAATTTGGAGGGAATCCATTTGGACAAGGTGCCTTATTTCCTTCCATAGTGAAGAGCGTACTCTTGATTTCTCCCTCAAGGGGTATTTCCATAAGACTAGCATTTTCAGTGGCAGTAATAACTATGGGAATCAGTTCTAACATGTCTCTGTTTAGAGTTGGATTACTGGTTGTAACCATACTCTGGAAGTGGGAAGTAAGACAGTTAGCAATGGATTTTCTATCCTTTAGCCAGTTACCCTGAGTGTCTTTCATAAAATCAATTCTGTTTCTACGATATCTGGTTCTAGCAGCATTATGGAAAAAAGTAGTGTTTCTATCACCCAGATTTATCACATTATTTCTGCTCTTTATTTTCCAAAAGTTTTCCTCTATGTTCTGCCATTTGTTCAAAGAAATTTCAAGCCTCTTTATGTTTGTGTTGCATCTGTTGTTGTTACCAGCCATTTGATCTATTTCTTTCTTTATATTAGCAATATTATTTTGTATGACCCCAAAAGTGTTTTTATTCCATCTATACAGGGAATGTTTCACATTTTTTAGGTTTTTCGCAAAAGAGAAACCGGTAGAACCATGTTGGTGGTTTTTCCAAGCCTCTTTTATAACTCTAAAACAATCTGGATGTTCCATCCAAGGGCCAAAATACTTGAAAGGGTATGCTCCATCTTTCCAATCAGGGTTAGTTTTTAGGATTATCGGGCCATGATCTGAACCCCTAGCTATGAGATGTTGGATGGAAGATTTTGGAAATAATTCCATCCAAAGTTCATTGCTTAGGGCCTTGTCGAGCCTTTCCTCCACTCTTGAGTTATCAGTTCTTTGGTTACACCATGTGAATGAATATCTACTGAAACCCAAGTCCTGGAGGTTCATATCAGTTATAAGGTCATTGAACACATCGGCTTCACCTCTATCAAAATGTCTGCAACCTTTTTTCTCTTCTTGCGTTAGAACAACATTTAAATCACCCATTACAATCCAAGGTATATTAATATTGTTAGCTATTCTTTGCAACATGTTCCAAGACTCTATTTTCCCGACAGTATAAGGACTGCCGTAAAAAGCAGAAATCATGTATAACTTGTCCGTGCAATTATCAGTTATGAGGGCATTTATTCGATTGTGAGTAGAGTTTTCTATGGTGAGTTTCAAGTGATGTTTCCAAATAAAGGCCATACCTCCATATTGGCCTCTAGGTGGTTCTAGCCAGTAGTGTTGTACATTAACAACTTTTAGAATCTTATGCATATTATGATTTTGTTGCTTAGTTTCTAGTAAGCATAAAAATGTCTGGGTTTTCCTTGTTTAATAACTCTAGAAGATAATTTTGGGTATTTGGTTGGCCAAGACCCTGACAGTTCCAAGTAATGACAATAATAAACTCCCAAAAGTAGGAAATTATAGGGTATTCCTTACCCTTTTTTCCTAGGAAGTGGGTTATATGGTGTGTGATGGAATTAAGTGTAATGGTTATATGCAAATGGTTTTCTGTTCTGTTATAGTAGATACAATAGTTTAGGGTTACCTTCTGCGCATTTGGATTCCATTCAACTTTGATTTCTGGAGTCTCCTTTTGCATTGTTTCCCTCTTCTTTAGTGCTTCCTTACCATGATCCTCCATTGAGTTGTTGTTGTTGGTAGCTTGTTTTGGTTCTTCATATACTCTCTTTTTCTTTGAGAGACCAGGATTCTGAGCACGTTCCTCTTGGCCTTCTTCTTCAAATTTTTTTATGAGGTTTGTTGGACGATGTTGTCTAGTCCAAGACTTGGTGGGATTGCCCAAACTGGTAGCTTGGGGACTAAAATTTTCGAATCCAGAAGGGATGACATTCTCGAAACCAGGAGGAATGGATGAAGGAGAGATCTTTACATTGTTCATTTTGGTTCTAGCAGCATTTTTGATGGAGGACAATTTTGGACTTCTTCTAGCTTGAAACGCCTTTTTTCTAGCCGAGTTTCCTCCTGCACATGTTGAGAATATTATTTCATTTCCCCATTCCACCAACTTTTTACCACTAGTGGGTATGAATGGGTCGGAGAGATCAGCTGGCAGTAAGTTGTGAAGAAATTCTTCCTCAGACATCATATTGTTGTTGATTTCATTTTCCTCTTCTACTTCTTTCTGATTTTGTTGCTCTTTGCCTGTGAATCCCACTGTATGGAGGGCATTTGGGATTTCATTCTTAGTCACTCGTACTGTGACGTTGTGTGAGTCTGATGAGTCAGATTCAACATCTTCATTTTGAGGGGCATCTGTCGCTTTGATGTTTGAGGGACCACCTAAATCCATGGCTCTCTTCTCAGTTAACTCTTTTTGTTGGATCGATTCATCCTCAAGTAGTACACAAATTTTTGAATTGTGACCTGGGATTCTGCATATTTGGTACAGTTTTGGGGATATGGCATAAGAATACTCAATTCTTGTTTTCTTACCTTCAACTTTAGCCCACATTCCTGTTTGGATTTTCTCCTTCAGATTGATCATGACTATCACATCCACATTCTTTTCATCGTCATCTCTCCCATATGGTATTTTTGAGTCCTTGAGGATTCCAACTGGTCTTCATATTTCATATAGAGCTTCTCATCCAGTCATTCTAACTGGAACTCTCTTGAGATGTATCTTCATTAAAACAAAATCAAACCATGTTGGGTTGAAATTTGTAAAACCATACTTTGGAACTTCTATTAGGACCATGAATTTTTCCAGAGCAATCCAAGGACCTCTATTAGTTAGATGAATTCTATCTTCTTCACTGTTAACTTTTATTACATAGAAATTGAACCCTTTGCTGAATTTTGAGATGTTGAAGCCCTTTGAAATATCCCAGGTTCTTTTGATGCAATCAGTCAGATCCATGAGAAGAGGTTTATGAGGGCTAACAAATCTCCCTACAAAGCTGAGTTTCCATTCTTTCTTTTCAGGGGTTTTGAGGTAAGATGGATCTATTTCTATACAAGGTTCACCAAAATCCATGATAGTAACAGATTTTTTCATTTTTTCAGTAAGGAGATTTATGGTGTTTTCTGATTCAACCATGAGAAAGAAGATGTTGAAAGTGTAGCTACTAGGTAGAGGTTGAGAGGTTGTGGGTTTTTATGTATGGTACTGATTTGTATCAAATTTATGGACGAAGAGAAACAAATTTTGAAATTTGAAATTTCCATGAACTCTATGAGGATAGGTTCTACAACTGAAAGTGATAGGAGATGCCGAGATTCCCCTAGGAGAGATAGTGTTTGAAATTTTGACTTTGTCTGAGAAAATTGAGCCAATTGGTCAAAACTCTTATCCCCAATATCTATAATTACTTCATTTGTGTAAAAATCCCATTGGGTATAAGTTAATTTTAGCAGCATTGGACCACGTGGGTTCCTTAGGATGGGCAGTTTTTTGTTTATCTTCTGGTATTTTAGGGAAACTGGAAGAAACCTCTCAAATAATTTGTAGTAGGGTATGACTCCATTTTTTGATAGAAGATACACTCAGGGAGTGTATCCTCTCATTGCAATAGTGATTTATAATGTACAACTCTCTGGTATAGTGCACCTGAATTTTTTGAATTGGCCTGACATATTTGTACTTTTCCAAATGTGGTATATCATAACCACATATTTAGAGACTAAAAAGTATCTCCATGACTTCTTTGGTGAAATGAACTTAATTAGCATTGTATCAATTATGCTCTGCTGGATATGGACAAATATTGACCCAGAGTTATTACATTTTTTGCTCCCAACTTTTTCAATCAACTTGAGCCCCTTGTAACTTTTATTGCAGTAATTAGTAACTTGTTTAGAACCCAGCAACCACTTGTTACTTTGCTTTAATTCATTCTCGAGATAGAGGCATGCCAACTCTTTAGTGTTAGAACATCCGACAGTAACTTTGTTGTTGCTCTCAATCCATTGGATGGCATGCCCCAAATTTTTCTTGGTAACTGAGAGCATGCATACCAGCTTTGCAGGCTGTGTTATCCCGTGATATGGTATGTCTCTCAGATTATTAATGCTAGTGTTCCGAAAAGTGCGACTTTTACTCATTGCGCGGGAAAATGACTTTCCTTGTTTAATGTGTTCAGATGTTAAGTTTGACTCAACTGACATCAAAGAAGTGTTCCAAGAATTGTTGTTATTAAAATAATTTTTATTACCGTTTGGAGTATGGTAACTCAATGCCAATTCTTTAAAGTGGTATTCAATGTTTCTGAAATTGATTGCTGGGACCATATACATCTTTTGCTTGTAAATAGTAGTCCCATGTGACCCAATTTTGTCTTGGATTGTTGTATCCATATGGTACCCATTTTTAATAACTTGTATCAGGGTGGTGGAGACTTTTGGGAGGATATTGCGCCTATAGTGTCGTTGAGATATGGCCGTTGAGGAGGGATCAGGCTTTTTGTATTCCATTAGATTCGACCCGACCCGCCTTGTTTATGATGTGATTCGCAACCATTTTAACGATCTCAACATATATTTTTCACTCACCGCTTTTTTATATGATTTATGTGTTTTTCTAATCGATAACCTTTCAGTTCTTGAAATATTTTGTGACAGATGTGTGTACATCATGAATTCATTATTGGCAAAACTTATGTAATTGTTGCACCAAAAAATCTCTGTGCTTGGATCGATACTAGTAAAACTCTCATTCAATTTATTACCACGGTGATTAGTAGCCCGTAGACCCAAAATGGATCCTGTAATCTCAACAGTATGAGGACCAAGTCTTTGAGAGATAGTCGAAAGGAACCATGATCGAACCTTTGAGTCAGGTGACTCGGGTTTGTTGGACTTATCTTTCCGATTCAGATACACAATCAATGTGAATTATGAGTAATCGAAGCTAGATAATACAGAGAACATCAAGTGTTGTGTGAGACCGTACACTTTCCTGAATTCAGAAATTAAAGAATTGGGTTGGTATTGAGTATTGAATTCTCCTCTGAATCGATTAGTTTACCTCATATTAATGTTGATGATATAACCAATTTAAATCAAAGCTTCCTTTATCCTATAAATTGGCTTGGTTTCCTCTGCAAAGAATACCTCCAGAAAGAATATAATTTGATTAAGATGTCTAATCCAGGGCTTTCCAACCATGGTGCTTTGAGAGATGAGAGTGAAAGCAGTGTTCGTATGGTCTCCCCTCCCCCACCTGAACCACCAATCGAAATCAGTGAGACTGAGATGAGTACTGATTCCAGTGAAAAACAGTATGGGTTCGTTGGGTTTGATGAAACCTATCCCTGATATAAGTTTGAAGCCGTTGGTACTGCAGACGGATTTCAATTCAGTAAAGTTGGGAGGGGCTTGCATGATCATTACTTTGTTGGTAGTCATTCTCGTTTTTATTTGTCCTCATTGATTCCCATTGGTACTAGTTCTGTTGGTTCCTCTGTTGGTGTAGGGTGCAGGTATCAGGTTATAATTGATCGAAGCTTAGATGTTGCTCATGATGAAGCTTTTCCATAAGTATGCACATGTTCTTCTTTTCCTCCGCCTTTTGGGTTTTATCTTGGTTGCAAAAGAAAAGTTTCTACTGCTGAGCGAGTTGTTGTAAGTGCTCCCGATGCTATTTCTTCTCGAACTCGTAGTAAGAGTGCTGGTGAAAATAGGCTTCATTCTAAGAAGAAGAAAAGGGCTAGGTGATCGAATTTTGAATAGTGGTAAATAAGGTTGTCGTTCACTCGGACTTTGTTGAGATTGATTTAGGCTTGAATATACAAAATACTAAAAACAAAGGAAAATATACAAAATAAGGTCACAGGATGAAGATATACTAGGACGCATGATTTCACTACTTTTCATATTCTTGTGGTTCAATCATTAATTTTAAACAATATGGCTCAAACAAAAGAAGTTGTGACTCTAATTCTTTGCCAAAAATAGATTTCATAAAACATTAGTTGTAAGTTGTGAGCATGACGCATCAAAAGTAATTAAAACTAAGCATGCGACATCAAACAAAATAACAAATAATCAAAAAGTCATTTAAAAATTAATTCATTTACCACAATCATGAAAAGTTGCTTCCTTCGTTGTCCCAGTAATGGGTTCTAGCTCGGCATGGTGAAAACACACTCAAAAGTTAATTTCATTGCTCAATAGGTGCTTACAAACATGAGTAGAGTGAAAACAGCAATTTGTAACGCTTATAATTGTTGCAATTTTCACTGTTACAGAGAACGATACAACTTGTTTGTCACTGATATTGTAGCTAAACGACAGTTCTGATGCGTCTTATGTTCTTCGTGTTCTTCAGTGCGCCAGCAGAAAACAGTTTTCCTGCAACTTGATTTTCAGCTCTGTTGAAGCTCTAAACTGCTCCCCAAACTCTCCATCCCCCTTTTTGAACGTCCAGCACCCTTTAAATACATAGCACCACCACCAAATCTCCGCCATAATTCGAGATAATCCTCTCTTTATCACATTATTCTCCATTGCCAGACATGAGAAATAATTTCCATTCTTAGATCTTTCACGCGTCTGCAGAAATCTAACATACTTCAAACATACTCATACACGTCCCAGAAGAAGATATACATGCTCTAACCTCGTGCAATCTTTCCCAGAATAAAAAAAATCTCGAGAATAACTCACGGGAATAAAAGATACTCTGTTTTCTTCCAAACCCACGTTGCAGCCCAATTTTCTCTATTCTAATGGACTTACCGGTTTTGTTTAAGTGTAACAGGCCCAAATCAATCAATTGGAGCGTTTGAATCTCTCCAGAAATCTCCCGAATCAAATCCAGAAAATCCCGTAGTTTCATAGTATTTCCCGTGAACATGTAGCTTTGTTTCCTTCTCAGAGATTATCTGGTCCAACTGGATTGAATCCAACACTACTACCATCTCTGTTTAGCTCAAATAAACAAATCCAAAGAGTTTCCGCCCTTGAATATTTCTAGAACATGATCAAAACTCGAACCCTAAATCTGCCTGCGTCTGCACTATCTTCCTGCCAATTTTGAAAATTGAAATGAAGAAGAAGAGGTGCCATGATCAAAAACACGGGCGCCTTTAACAACAGAGATGCCTGGGGTGCCCTTACCCAAAATGAGGATTCCTTTAGTACTTTTCCGAGGGGGTGCCCCGAGCAACTTTTCGAGCCGATTTTTCCAAAAATGTTTATTTCCCAAAAACACCTACAAACACGTAAAACACCATAATAAGTACGAAATCGAGTACCAACAATACAGAACATTGAGGACAAATTAGACACAAAAACGTCTCTATCAAATACCCCCAAACTTATTATTTACTAGTCATCGAGCAAAACTAATCTAGAAAAATAAAATCCTAACTCGCTAGGTGGCCCTAGCTACCGAGATATAGTCTCGGGATGGTTTACCAGAGGTGTACCCACAAAACCATTACTCCAGGCCCTAGCTATCCACGCAGAACCTTGGAAGGCACTAAAGAATCTCCTTGGTTGGCATACAAACATTGACTATAGGAGGAAGTACCCTGATGCGAAATTCCAATTGTTGTACACGAGTTTGCACTCAGTATACTATAATTCATATATACGTGACAGAGCTCTACTCGGATAGTTTCTAGACATCATAACCGGAGTCAACCAATCACATGGAAAGATTAAGAAGATGGAAAAGAGAAAAATATATGGTTTAAAGTGAACGGTGTTTCCCATATCTGTCGGAAGGCCTCTGCCAAGATGAACCTATCCTAATGGACTAAGATATCGGTCTGACTAATATCAACACAACTGTCAAATACAAGGGAACCAGTGGTCGATAAACCTAACTCTAGGTCAACACAACTGGCATATACAAGGTCAACAATGGTCGACTTTATTGAATTTATTTCGGTTGGTCTGATGGTCTGGTCTCAACCTTTTTTTTGTGGTATCTCAATCACTCTATTTCACCCTAGCAATGGTAACAACTTGAATCGTGTGCCCCACCAAATCACTTAAAAAATAAAAACAGAAGGATTAAGATTCAACGAGATATGGCGAAACTACCATTTTTTTTTAATTCTAACACCTGAGCTCTGTGCTTTTATGAATAGACTCTTTAGATGTTTCCATCTAATCAGATTGGTTCCTCAACTCCTACAACCAAGATGTTCCCATCCACTTAGATTGGTTAGTGCCAACCTTAATAAACATAAATTTCTAGTCTTTGGAGTTTATTTATTGCAACTAAAAAGTTTCTCCCATACCCCCAAACTTAAATCTAACATTGTCCTCAATGTTCTAAAGATAAAATTAAAAGCATGAACAAGGAGAAACTGTTACCACTCGAAGCAAAAGAGTTAAGGAAAGATATTACCGTGTTTCATGAGATTAGGTTACCTCCCAAGAAGTGTTAAGTTTAAAGTCTTCAGCCAGACATCAGAAGGAATTAATCACCTCATAGAATCATAAAGCAGTAGCCGAAATAACTGTGGGTCATCTGGATCAAAAAGTGTTACCCACAAGAAGAGGAAAGTGCAACAGACCAAGAAGATACCGAACATACCTTTGCTTAAGACAACTACATCTGGTTGTGGTTCAGGTTCAGGTTCTATAAAAGGGTGTAGATAAAATGTTTTCAAGGGACAAATTTCCTCAAAGGTAAGATCCTGAAGGTCAGGTTGAAGAGTCTGGAAATACTTAACTAAGAACTTAGAAGCACATAACAACAACCGGAATAACTGGGGATCCTCTAAGTCAATCAGATTTGACTCACATAGTTGACCACAGTAGCGGTCTTCCTTAAGAAAATGTGTCGACCCTATTCTCATACAGTAATTAGGTTTAGTCTCAAAACTTAATAACCGACACATCTGAAAATCATATGTTCCCACAATAGGAAGAAAAGTTTTTGGTGGGAAAACAAAGTCAATCTTGGTATCATAGCATGGGTTAACCACATCAACTAGAGGATGAGTTTCTAACAACTAAGCTCTCTTATGGACACAACTAGGTTCAGGAAAAAGTGTATGAAGATAACCTTGTAAGATGGTTGAGGCACAAATGTCAAGTCCTACACGAGGGAAGTTAAGAGTTAAAGGTAAGGCATCATGAAAGTGATAATCACCCCCAAACTTAGAGTTTTCAGTGTCTCTAGGTAGACTAGTCACAATTTCCCTAATTTCTAAATCATTAGATTCCTGAAAATGGTCAATTGATTCTTCTAAGTTGTAATCAGGTGTATCCTCACTCATATTTACGAGTTCACTTTATTTGTCTAAGACTGTTGTTTCTAAATCGTTAGACTCAAAATAAACTCGTTCCTTTAAACCATCATTGGCTTCGTAATCAAAAGGAAGTACAACTTCGTCTAAAACGGTATTATCTCTAGTAAAATCCCCGTCCTTTTGAATAGGTGGATAATAATTAAAATTATCGGGATTTGAACCAGAAATATCATTATCATTATCAAGCTCAATAGGAGTAACAAATTCCTGATCACCATGCCTAAATACTTCAGATTCTTCATCAACATTGTCCACATCATACTCATCATTATCATAACATGGAAATGGCTGAACCTCATCTACACAAGGAGTGTCACCAATTCTAACCTCGATATCTTGATTATGCAAATAACTATCCTCATTTTCAAGAGTATTATTGGATACACTATATTGGAAATTCAAGTCATTTAGAGCAATATTTTCGTTCGTCTCTAACTCAAATCTACGTGTCGACTCAACTATCCTCTCAAGGGTCTCTTCTAAAGAAAGCTCCCTAAGTGTTGGATCTAAGTTTTCACTTAACCTATTGAGGATATCTTCCAAAGAAGATTCAGTCGTTGCTGCAGTTCTTTCGTGCATAACTACGTTGTTCACCTCATCTAATTTGTATGTCGATTCATCTAACTTATGTGATAACTCAGCTAAATTCCTGAGAGACTCTTCTATAGAAGGAATAGGAACTGAAGGATCATAAAAGGACTACTTTTCAATAGTTTGATTGTATCCTCTAAAGACGAAGAACTAGTATTATAATCTTCTTGTCCGTATGACCGATGAGCGTGTGGATAGTAATTGGGCTCACCGTGGTATGACCCAAAACCTTGTAAAGGTTGGCGTGCCCAACCACTATTCACACTATGATCATAAAAAGAGTAATGTCCATGTTGTTCAGTTGGATAATCATTGTATTGGCTATACCAGTTCGACATCTTTACTTCAAGGGAATTCTAAACAAACACAAAGAAGGCTGACTCGACCACAACAAGTCTATTTTATCTAGCAAACAAAAATCATGATGGATTCCTTAGATTGTTTCTAGACCAGCTTTTATTCTTTCGAAAAGGAATTCGTTACAATCTGAGCAAACCTCTCTGGAATCAATCCGAGTTAAAGTAAGTTGGATAGAGACGAGGGAAGCTCAGTGGAGCTTTAATACCCAATGCCTCACCGGCGTTACAAGGCGTCGTATCCAACTCACAGTAACCATCATGAACTTCAAAGTATGCTCAAAAGATTAACCAATATTTTTCGAACGACTTTCCTAATAAGCTCGTTACCCTATCGGTCTCGTTCTAGTCTAAATTTTAAGGCTTAGGTTCGCGTAGGTTACGTGTTCCTAAGGTGGGAAAGAAGGAAATGTGATGAAATCCGAGTCATTATCTTGATTTGGCTAGGCCTTGCCCTTTACTAGAAAATTAAATCTGATTTCAGGTCCGCAACATATATGCATACAAAATCATCCAATAAACCCGCTAACAGGGGATTCGCGGGTGTTTAGAATTCTTAGCTCCCGTTCCAGACGGAGGATGAACCGTTGAAGTCGACTCGGGCCACCGACTCCAATGTCAGTGTACGAATCCGAGGGGCCGAGGCGATATCGTAATCGCCGTCCTTCCCTGTGCAGTTTATATTTAAATTAACCCTTCCTCAGGGTTTTAAAAATAAAGTTCAATATTAAATGTCCAAAAGAAAAGAAAAAAAAAATGTCCAAAAATAAAATATTACAAAAATAAAAACCTTAAGTACAGTTTCTAAAAAAATAAAAATAAAATTATTTACAAAATCTTCTTCTTCACTCCTTTTGGATTTCTCTTTCTTTTTCCTTTTTGGGCTTTTCCCTTCTTTTCAGCACTTTCTCTTTTCCTTTAGCTCAGTTCCAAATCTGAAAGCAAACAAAAATACCAAAACGCGTAAAAAAAAAACACATAAATAAAACCTAAAAACAAATCTATAAAAAAATCCGCGTCGGCGGCGCCAAAAATTGATCCAATTTCAGATAGTGGTAAATAAGGTTGTCGTTCACTCGGACTTTGTTGAGATTGATTTAGGCTTGAATATACAAAATACTAAAAACAAAGGAAAATATACAAAATAAGGTCACGGGATGAAGAGATACTAGGACGCATGATTTCACTACTTTTCGTATTCTTGTGGTTCAATCATTAATTCTAAACAATATAGCTCAAACAAAAGAAGTTGTGACTCTAATTCTTTGCCAAAAATAGATTTCATAAAACATTAGTTGTAAGTTGTGAGCATGACGCATCAAAAGTAATTAAAACCAAGCATGCGACATCAAAAAAAATAACAAATAATTAGTAGAAATCATAACGCAATTAAATCTATGCAAAAAGTCATATAAAGAATTAATTCATTTACCACAATCATGAAAAGTTGCTTCCTCCGTTGTCCCAGTAATGGGTTCTAGCTCCGCATGGTGAAAACACACTCAAAAGTTAATTTCATTGCTCAATAGGTGCTTACAAAGATGAGTAGAGTGAAAACAACAATTTGTAACGCTTATAATTGTTGCAATTGTCACTGTTACAGAGAACGATACAACTTATTTGTCACTGATACTGTAGCTAAACGACAGTTCCGATGCGTCTTATGTTCTTCGTGTTCTTCAGTGCACCAGCAGAAAACAGTTTTCCTGCAACTTGATTTTCAGCTCTGTTGAAGCTCTAAACTGCTCCCCAAACTCTCCATCCCCCTCTATGAACGTCCAACACCCTTTAAATACATAGCAGCACCACCAAATCTCCGCCATAATTCGAGATAATCCTCTCTTTATCACATTATTCTCCATTGCCAGACATGAGAAATAATTTCCATTCTTAGATCTTTCACGCGTCTGCAGAAATCTAACATACTTCAAACATACTCATGCACGTCCCAGAAGAAGATATACATGCTCTGACCTCGTGCAATCTTTCCCAGAATAAAGAAAATCTCGAGAATAACTCACGGGAATAAAAGATACTATGTTTTCTTCCAGACCCACGTTGCAGCCCAATTTTCTCGATTCTAATGGACTTACGGGTTCTGTTTAAGAGTAACAGGCCCAAATCAATCAATTGGAGCGTTTGAATCTCTCCAGAAATCTCCTGAATCAAATCCAGAAAATCCGGTAGTTTCATAGTATTTTCCCGTGAACATGTAGCTTTGTTTCCTTCTCAGCGATTATCTGGTCCAATTGTATTGAATCCAACACTACTACCATCTCTGTTTAGCTCAAATAAACAAATCCAAAGAATTTCTACCCTTGAATCTTTCTAGAACATGATCAAAACTCGAACCCTAAATCTGCCTGCGTCTGCACTATCTTCCCACCAATTTTGAAATTTGAAATGAAGAAGAAGAGGCGCCTTGATCCAAAACACGGGGGCCTTTAACAGCAGGGGTGCCTGGGGGTGCCCTTATCCAAAATGAGGGTGTTTTTAGTACTTTTCCGGGGGTGCTCCGAGCAACTTTTCGATCCGAAATTTCCAAAAATGTTTATTTCCCAAAAATACCTTCAAACACATAAAACACCATAATAAGTACGAAATCGAGTACCAACAATACAGAACATTGAGGACAAATTAGACACAAAAATGTGTCTATCACTAGGAGGGGGTAAGATCAGGTTGCTCAGAAAGACAGAGAAGGGGGAGAAGAAAACTAGGTGAGAAGAAAGTGTTTAGGGTAAGCAATGTTTACTGAATTACTTTTAAGTTGATGTAAATTTGTAGTTTCTTTAAATAAATTTCCTTGAAGTATGTAAAAATCCTTTTAAAGTTTAAGTGATCAAAGAAAATGTAATCGAAGTAATCTTGTGATGGGATCTGTGTGATTTTCAGTAATCGAAGAACATAGGTTTAAGAATCCGCAAAGACCGATTTGTAGGGCAAAAATCGGATGAGAGAGGGGGAATATGCAAAAATGGGAATAGTGGGGGCAGTAGTACTTTTGGGGTGAAACGATGAATGAATATATTACTATTACTTTAAGCAAGTCTTATGGTGGAATTCAACCTATTCCAAGCTTGGAAAAAGTGTGGAATGTCAAGTCTAATGGATTCCGAGTTGGTGCCATCCACACTTTTTCAAAACCAAGTTCCATGGTTTTGTGGAATGGTGTGTGGAATCCAAAGAAATGGTAATCTAACTAGTGTTAAACGTTATTCTAAATAGCGTGTTAAACACTACTATGAGTAGTGTTTTTCGTCTTTTAGCATAAATCAAGCGCATAAAAGTTATTCTTAATCCTAACCATGCAAATATTTTAGTCAAATGCAATTGACCATGTCAAACACTATTCTTTTTAGCGTTGAATGCTGTTTGGATTAACGTTTCTATGATTCCATCATAATACCTGAGCTTCCATAAACAATTCCAAATGTTGAGCTGGCATGGAACATGGAAGATAAGGTTAATTCAAATATTTTGATGACATGTTCCTTTTATAAGACTTTATGTTCCTACCAAAAATGAGCATGATCCTACATAGAAAACCCACATATCGATCTCAATTTCAACCGTTAACCTTTAACGGCTGATTTTCAAAGGGGTGGATGGTGGTGGTGTTATATGTATCGGATTGCGCTCATTTTTAGTAGGAATATAGAGTCATATATGATAAACATATGGCGGTGATATAACTTAATATTGAGAAACAAGCATCGGCTAATAGAAAATGTATGGACTCAAGACATGCAACAAGAGTGAAGGTTTCGTCAAAATATACTTCAAACAGTGAGTAGCCGTGATCGACAAGTATTTCTTTATTTTGAACTATCGTTCCAAATTTATCCGACTTTTTCTTAAATATCCATTTGGTACCTACAATATTTAGATTGGAAGGACAAGGAACAATATTCCATACCTTTTTTTTTATGCAAACACAAATTGGATTACTTAAGCACTATCGTTCTGGATAAAGTTTAACAAGAATGATGGAGGAACTCTTAGACATGTGATAGAGATACCTTCTGTATGGGCATACTTTGTCAATTCATCAGTGCACTTATTAGCCAACCTATTTGTGTGCGTACAAGACCAACTCTCAAAAGAAAGCAAAAGATAAGAAATGTATTCGACAATGCCTCTGTTCTCCCAAGGAACTTCTGCATCTTCTCCCTGGATAGCTTTAATTAGTGGTATATAATCCGTCTCAATGGTAATCTTCTGAAGATTCAGCTCCAAAGCCATCTTGATAGACTCTAACACTGCTAAGCATTCCAGTTATTCTAAACCAATCGCTCCATTGAAGACCACGCACCTCGAGGCTACATGCGCACCTGCAAAGTTCCTAAAAATTAGTCCATAGCGTCCAACATGAGTTAAATGACAGAAGGAAGCATCATAATTAACTTTCACTACATCTAGTTCAGGTGGCAGCCATTTAGGAATGACTGCAGCTCTGCCTTAGTTTTTCCCAGGTTTTGAAACTAGAGACATATCATTGAGAAAGATGTTAATGCAATGCAGGTTTTGTTGAGGAGAGCCGAATTTGTAGTTGAACACTGCAGTACATCTATCTTTCCATAAATGCAACGGATTATCGCCATTTTTGCTATCAGAACCCTTAATCCATGTCGATATCCAGTCTTTAGAGTTATTCCATTGTTGGTCAGGAATGATGTAGCGTGCTCCAAACCAAACTGCTTTTGCAAACAGACATTCTGGGAGATTATGAATTGTGGTTTATGTTTTAACTCTGCACCTGCAACACATGACAGTATCTTGTGGAATTCTTCTACTCATTCTTTCTTTAGAGCAAATGATACCCTTAGCGCATTCCAGGTAAAAAGCCTTATTCTTGGAATAACTAAAATAGATTTGCTTCCATAAACTATTGCTTGTTGTAGCTGACTGAGGCACTCCATTATGATATTTTTTGTTGTAGAGGACTTGATAGGCATATTTAACTGAAAATTTACCTCCCTTCGTTTTTGTCCAAATTAACTTGTCCCCACTTCTCATACTAAGAATCTTTGCAGTTGTTTCCTGATCAAAAAGTTGAGAAATAATATCCTTCTTCCATGATTTATCAATGAGTTCAGAAACAAAAGTATAGCTACTAGGAGATTCCATACCGATAAGTGCATAATTAATATGATTTTAGTGTCCATTCCATACTTGTTTTAACTACTATTCTTGCATATTTTCGTATTATTACTCTTGTTTTCTCTTATTTGCCTCCAATAGGTGAATCATCTAAAAAGAAGCTACAAAGTGCTGAAAAGATCTATGAAGAGAAGTATTCCAATCATTCAAGTGCCCAAGTCTAAGAGAAGTTGAAGAAGTGCGACGAAAAGGAGCAAAACACTCAAAATCAGGACTCAGGCCAAAAACCAAGATTAACGCATTCAAATTAAGGATTTCTCATCATCATATTGAAGATAATTGAAAGATAAAAATAATGCAATAAAAATAATGAGGTCATTCCGAGTTCGGACGAAGAAGTTATGGCCAAAACGAGTTTTTATTGAATACCGAAGACAATAGGGTACGCGTACCCTAGTTCCGAAAATTTCTGCTGGAATTTGAGGTACGTGTACGGGTACGCATACCTAGCAAGTAGGAAATCGTGCATAAACTCCTTGGAAGTCCTAAGGGCACGTTTGGGAACGTTATTTCGTTATTTTGGGTCGGGTTCTTGAACCGAACTAAATACGTGAAGACTAAGCAATGCAAACCTATAAAAAGGTATTAGGTTTTGTAAAATCATATAATTAGGTCACGAAATTGTAAGTCTTGGAGAGAAGAAACATCGAAAGCTAGGGTTTCAGAGCAATTCTCAATGGTAACGATATCTCTAACCTTTTCTCATATGTATATCATGGATGTTACTATATCCATGAGTAGCTAAACACCTATTGATTGGGGATGAATTCTAAGTTGTAAACAAGATTTGAGTTATTATATTAATCTACTTTGAAGTTCATCATATGATTATCGTTTGTTTATACTATTTTAATATTTATGATTGATTGATAGATTGTCTAGGTGGCCAACTAGATTGATTTATTGATTTAATCTATTGCTAGTATTAAGTTAGGAGATAAGTAATCGTCGAATAACTTGTACACAAGTAGAGAACACGAAACCTTGCAGAGGGATTCTGTGGAGCGATTGTGTGTATAAACAACACTAAAAAGTGGACCTTGATCTAAGAGTCTAACTAGTAGGATCAATCTATAAATTCACAAAAGATAAAGCATTCGATTGGATTACACCTTGAGTGATCTACTACTTGGTGGTTCGTTGAATATAATCTGGTATGCGAGAACTTCTGTATCCGGTGATATAAGGAATTTAGGGATAACACTGATCTAGCTGTTATTCCACGGTTGGTGATAATCTATGATTAACGACAAGTAGGAAATATAATAACTCATTGACGGTTTATTAACGAAAAAGGATTCCTCGATCATATTTCTCTCTATTGCTTACAACTTAATATTTTCAATTGCTTTTATTTACTTTATTCGAATCTAAAACAAAACCCCCCGTTTGTGAAACTTTGACAACTAAAACTCACTGCTCTTCATGGGAACGATCCTTACTTCCATTATATTACCAGTTAATTGTGTGGAAATAAGATTATTAATTTGATTGCACTCATGACACGCATCAAATTTTGGCGCCGCTGCTGGGGAGCATTCGGTAGCTTTAGTTGTTATTTTCTTAGTTTTATCTTGTTGTTAGACTTTCTTGTTAGTTTTTAATTTTGTTTTCTAGATTTGTGGTTTCGGGTGCTTAATCTCTGGCACCGAAAGATTGGGATTACTTGAGGTGCAGTAATCAAACCCGTAAAGGAACGATACTACAGGCATGTCAGCAAACGCAACAAGAACCCTCTACAGAAGAGATGGTTAATACAAACGACGAGATAGATCCTCCACCACCTCCTCCTCCAAGGAGGACGCTCAAAGATCTAATATCTCCATCTTTTGATCAAAAAAAGCTTTGCATCGACTTAGATAATTCTATTGAACTCAAATCTCAGTTGATACATTGGTTGCCGAAGTTTAAAGGGCTACCTGGAGATGATCCGAATAAACACTTGTTGTTATTCCAACATAGCTTGACAAGTTTGAAGCCAACTGGGACTGACAAAGACAGAGCTTTACTTACAGATTTGCCTTTTTCTTTGACAGATTCCGCGGAGGAATGGTTTTACAGCCTTCCACAAGGAAGTATTACATCGTGGAATGATATGCAAAAAGTGTTTTTAGAAAAGTACTTTCCCGCTTCAAAAGCAACAACTATTCGTAAAGCAATAAGTGGAATTGAGAAAATTGTTGGTGAAACTCTTTACGACTACTGGGAACAGTACAAGAAGTTATTGTCTAGCTGTCCACACTACCAAATCAGTGAGCAACTCATAGTGCAGTATTTTTATGATGGGATGCTTCAATCAGAGAGGAATCTCATAGATGCGGCTAGTGGTGGTGCATTAACCAACAAAACCATTGATGAAGCCACGGAATTGATCGAGAACATGGCTGCAAATACCTAGCAATTTAATACAAGAGGCGCATCGATGGCTAGGAGGGTCGACGAAGTTAGTTCTTCTTCACACTTAGAGAAAAGAATGGGTAATATGGAGAAGATGATGCAACAAATGGAAGCCTTGCTCATTCCTTCTTATGAAGAAGAGGCCGAACAGGTGAACGCTTTATTTCCAAATCAGAGGCAAAGGTATGATCCCTACTCTAATACTTATAATCCAGGTTGGAATGATCACCATAATTTCAGTTATGCCAACAAGCAAGCAACAACTTCTAGTCCATATGCAAGATAAGGTGGTTTTCAACAACAATTCCAACCACAACAACAAGCTCTAAAGGAGGACGCCTCTGAGAAGATGATTACCATGATGCAAAGTCTTTTATATATATTTCAACAAAGTCAGCAGAAAACTGATCAATTCATGCGAAAAACTGATCAATTCATACAGAAAGCCGAACAGAAGCTAAAAACTGATAATGCTATTAGAGATTTACATACTCAGATGGGAAAATTGGCTACGGATGTGAATCAACTGAAGGAAAAAGCTTCTACAACACTCCCATCACAACCGTTTGTGAACCCACGAGAGAACGTCAATGCAGTAACCTTAAGAAGCGGAAAGCAAGTAACGGATTCTAATATAGATACAGGAGCAGTACGCGTACCTAGTGACAATATTGAGAAGGAAGTGGAGGAGGAGACCGTACCTAAGGAAAAGCCAACATCAACCGTCCAACCTAAGGATACGGTTCCCAGTTTTACCATACCACCTTATTTTCCTAGTTGTTTTGCCAAATCAAAGAAAGAAGCTCAAGACAAGGAGATCATGGATATTTTCAGCAAGAAACGTATCAACATTCCATTTATTGAGGCCATCAGAACCGTATCCAGGTATGCTAAGGTTTTGAAGGATTTGTGTACAAGGAAGGATAGGTTGAATGCTAATGAGATCACTCAAGTGGGAGAAAGTGCTACAACTATGTTACTTAAGAAGATGCCCACAAAGTGTGAAGACCCTGGTGGGTTCGCAGTTCCCGCTACCATTGGTAATCGACGATTTGAGCGTGCTTTGCTTGATTTAGGTGCTTCCATAAGTGTTATGTCATACGATGTTTATGATTCTTTGAATCTCGGACCTTTAAAAGAGGCAAAGATCACTACTCAATTGGCTAACAAGTCCAATATATATCCTAAGGGAGTCGTTGAGGACGTGTTAGTTCAAGTGAATCAATTGATCTTTCCGGTTGATTTCTACATTGTGGATATGCATAATGTACTTCGTTACTTCTTGGGAGACCATTCATGAAGACTGCAAAGACGAAAATTGATGTTGATAGTAGTGCGCTCACTATGAAATTTGATAAGGAGATCATACGATTCAATATTTTTGAAACCATGCGCTATCCTAGTGATGTTCACTCAGCTTTCTCCATTGATGTTATTGGTTCGTTAGCACAACAAATGTTTGAATTGAATGCTGAAGATGAACTTGGAGTTGTGTTACGCAATAACATTGATTCGGACGTTGACGGACAGCCGAACATGGACGTTGAGATAGCCAAAGAACTGATGGAGATGTGTGGTGCTTTAACAACACTACACGAAGCTAAACCGGGTGATATTTCTTATATTTCTTTACCCGTAACTAATGAGGTTCCATTACCTTCTATTTTGCAGGCACCGAAACTAGAACTGAAGCCACTTCCAGAACACCTAAAGTACACGTACTTGGGTGATAAAGAAGAACTTCCAGTGATTATTGCAAAGAACCTCACCCCAATACAAGAAGAACGTCTACTTAGGGTTCTGAATGAGCACAAAACAGCTCTTGGTTGGACAATTCTGATATTAAAGGCATTAGTACATCCATGTGCATGCATAGAATCCTAATGGAAGATGATTTTAAGCCAGTATGTGATGCTCAGCGTAGGCTTAACCCCCAATGATGGAGGTCGTGAAGAAAGAGATCCTCAAATTGCTAAGTGTGGGGGTGATTTACCCAATTTCTGACATCAAATGGGTTAGCCCATTTCAGGTGGTACCTAAGAAAGCAGGTGTCACTGTTGTTAGAAATCAAGATGATGAACTTGTTCCTACAAGAGTTCAAACAGGATGGAGAGTATGCATAGACTACAGAAATCTTAATACAACAACCCGAAAGGATCACTTTCCTTTGCCTTTCATTGATCAGATGTTAGAGAGGTTAGCGGGCATCCACATTACTGCTTTTTGGACGGTTATTCGAGGTACAATCATATTGTTATTGCGTCAGAGGATCAGGAGAAGACTACTTTTACTTTTCCTTTTGGTACGTTTTCCTATAAACGAATGTCGTTTGGTCTTTGCAATGCACCTGCAACTTTTCAGAAGTGTATGGTCAGTATATTTTCTGACTATGTGGAGCGCATTATTAAGGTATTTATGGGTGATTTTAGTATTTATGAAAATTCATTTGATATTTGTTTATAAAATCTTGAACTTGTGCTTAAAAGATACATAAACACTAATCTTGTTCTTAATTGGGAGAAATGTCATTTTATGGTAAACCATGGAATAGTGCTCGGTCACATTGTGACCTCTCGAGGGCTCAAAGTTGACAAAGCAAAGATAGACTTAATAAGAATTTTACAATACCCCACTTCGGTGAGGGAGATTCGTTCTTTTCTTGCTCATGCAGGTATTTACAGGCGGTTTATCAAGGATTTCTCCAAAATCTCAATGCCAATGTGCAAATTATTGCAAAAAGAGGTTATTTATGACTTCAACAAGGAGCGCAAGGATGCACGTGATAGATTGAAAGAATTGTTGACAACTGCACAAACTATCAAGTCACCGGATTGGAGTTTGCCATTTGTATTAATGTGTGATGCAAATTTCTATGCAGTTAGAGCCGTTTTGGGTCAAAGAGTAGACAAGATGTCTCATGTGATTTATTATGCATCTATGACCCTAAACGATGCGCAAATCAACTATTCTACCACCGAGAATTTTTTTTTGGCTACAGTGTTTGCACTAGAAAAATTTATATCCTATTTGGTGGGTTCAAAAGTAATTGTATATTCTGATCATGCAGCATTTCGGTACCTATTAAAGAAGAAAGAAGCTAAGCCAAGACTTATACGGTGGATACTACTATTGCAAGAATTTGATTATGAAATAAAGGATAAAAGAGGTGTTGAAAATACCATTACGGATCATCTTAGTAGACTTATTGTTTCCGAAGAAGAACTTCCTTTACAATATTGTTTTCCAGACGGAAAACTTTTCTCAATTGAAGATTCAACACCTTGGTACGCAGATATAGTGAACTAATTGGTTACAAGACATGTACCTAGTACAATGTCTAATTTTCAAAAGCTTAAGCTTAAGAAAATAGCCAAGCAGTATGTGTGGGATGAGCCCTACTTGTGGAAATACGGTTCTGATCAAATCATCCGCAGGTGCGTACCTAATTCTGAATTTCAATCTATTCTTACTTTTTGTCATACTTATGCGTGTGGTGGTCACTTTGGTTATAAACGTACCGATTTCAAAGTACTTGAAAGTGGATTTTATTGTCCTACCCTATTTGAGGATGCATATATTTTTTTGCAAATCTTGTGATAGATGTCAAAGAACGGGAAATCTAGGTGCTTGAAATCAAATGCCACTCACACCAATTCTTGCTGTTGGAGTATTTGATGTGTGGGGAATTGATTATATGGGTCCTTTTGTCAATTCTAATTGAATATTTTATATACTTCTGATAGACGCATTTATGTGTCTAATATAGCTCATTTGTATATATTGTTAGTACTCGATATTGTACTTATTTGGTTATTTTATGTATTTGTAGGTGTTTTTGGAAAATAATCTCTTGCGGCGAATTTGGCTAAAAATGTGGCATTTGGACCTCCGTTGATAACGTACCGGAAGAGCCTCAGAAGTGTACCGGAAGTATCCCAGAAATACCCCGGAGGAACCCCGAAAAAAGTGCGGAAAATGCCCCAGAGGACACTTGCTATACGGACCCTTGGTTTTGGATAAGGGGTGACCCATTTCCAGGCATCTGCTAAAGGGAGACCGGAACTGGATAGGGGGAGGTCATCTTCAAAGTTTCAAAACTGGATTTTGGCGGGAAAAGAACTCCGCAGAAGAACAGTTTTAGGGGTTCGAATTTGAGCGAGTTTTAAGGAGATTCAACATCGTATTTTCACTGGGATGGACTTCCTATACTATAAAAAGATCAGTATAAGCAATTTAACCCAACCAATTGGACTGGATAAGCCGGAAGAAGAGATCTAAGCTCAAACAGGTCACGTACGCTGCTGTTCAAGTTTCAAAGATTTGTGAGAGATATTTGGGAGAGTTTGACGCTGGAAATTAATGTATTTAGTCTTGTTCACGTCTTAAGAAGAGTTTGGTACCTATTTAATAGCTAACAGAGCGTGAAAAAGCAAAAGAGAACGGATTATCGTTCCAACTGGAAGATAATAGAAATCAGATATTTGATCGAATTTAAGGGACTCTGTTGAGATATAAATAGGTGGTTTTCGAGTCTTAGAGGAGTTAGAAAAGTTTAGAGAGAAATAGGAGAGAGTTCAGAGCCGAAACGAGGAAGATACCATTGATTGTTGCTGCTGCTGCTGCTGTTCAAGGAGGAAGAAGAAGAGGAAGAACAGACCTGCTAAGGCAGTCGTTCTTCATCAGTCTTAAAACCAGAACACGCTGTGTCGCTGTTTACAGCACACGACTTGTATCGTTCTTTCCAGCAGCTTACACCCTGTGTCGCTATTTACAGCACTTTAGTTCTATCGTTTCTTCTCAGCACTTACACCATTTGTAACAGTGACGCTGTAACACTTCTACAGCGTTGCTAATTCCTATTTCATCATATAATCATCAATAAAAACACCTATTTTAGCCATGAATTTATCTTGTGAGTGTGTTTTTGGGATGAGGAGCTAAACCCATTAGCCGAGACGACGGAGGAATCCATTGGCACAAAATTTATTGGTATAATTCTAATTTTTACATTTATTTGCAATATTATTATTTGATTATTTGCACGAATTAAAATTGAATTAATAGTTTTTATTGAGTAATTGTGAATTGACTTGATGAAGCATGCTGGGTTTTAGTAACTTTTGATGTTTTATACTTTTTAATTACAATTATTACTTCAAAAACTTATTTGAGGCAAATATTAGAATTGATTTTAAGGATAAAATTGCATAAGAACTATTTAGAGTTTACTATTAAAATGGTCATTGGTGGAATCCTAGTCTTGGTGTTTTTCTCTATAACTTTGAACAACTCTTTTTATTTGCCTGTTTAAATTTAAATCTAAAAACTGTTTTCTTCACAAGTCTGATACGAATCCGTTTTACCACTATCTCTACAACCATTTGAAAATACATCAAATTTTTGGCGCCGCCGATGCGGATTTGTGTTTAGGTAGCATTTTTTTAGATTTTTTTTTTATTTATTATTTTTGTTCTTCTTTACGTTTTTGGATTTTTTGTTTCCTTGCAGATTTTTGAAGTTGGAGCGAAAGTCAATTTTGCCAAAGCTTGTGGTGATTTACTTAAAGTTTGGGAGTGAAAAGCAAAGCTAAAGGAGCGAAAGAAGAAGATTTTCTTTATTTTGTAAAAGAGAGAAAAAAAAAAGAGAGATTTTTTTTATTATTAGTTTTTTTTTAGGCTTTCATTTTTTGTTTTTGCACTTTATTTTTGGACTGTGAACTTTGGACATTTGGACTCTTTATTTTTATTTATTTTTAAACCCTACGGAAGGGTAGTTAAATATCACTGTTTGCAGGGAAGGACGACGATTGCAATATCGTCTCGGCCCCTCGGTTTCGCACACGGCATAGGAGTCGTGGCCCGAGTCCACTTCAGCGGTTCTTCGCCCGTCTGGTACGGGAGGTAAAATTCTAAACACCCGCGAATCTCCTGCAACCGGGTTACTGGACTCCTTAAGGTGAATATATGCTGAGGACTTGAATATGGACTGTTTTTAAATTCCTTGTAAAGGGCAAGGACTGGACCATATAAGATAAGGGTTCGGATTTCATCACCGCTCCCTTCTTGCCCGCCTTAGGAAAACGAAACCTAAAGCGAACCTAAGCCTAAAATTTGGACTAGAAAGAGACCTATAGGGTATCGAGCTTAACAGGACAATCATTCGAAAAATATTGGTTACTCTTTTAAGCACACCTCGAAGTTCTTGACGGTTTCTGCGAGTTGAATGCGTGACTACGCCGCATTGGATCGGTGAGGTTTTGGGTATCAAAGCTCCACTGAGCTTCCCTCGCCTCGATTCAACTTGCTTTAACTCAGATTGATTCCAGAGGGGTTTGCTTAAATTGTAACGAATTCCCTTTCGAAGGATTAGAAGCTGGTCTAGAAACAATCTAAGTGGAGCCATCATGCTTGTTGTTTGCTAGAAATCTTTAGGTTTGCTGTGGTAAAGTCGAGTCAGCCTGCTGTGTGTTTGCTAGAACCTTCCTGTTAGGATTTTTATTTCTTTTTGAATTCTTTTTAGTGTATGACCGAATTTGTTAGGGCTTGGAAAAGAGATACTCTAGGTCGATTGATTAGCGAAAAACCTAGTAGTTCTTCTGATTTAAGCAGGGAGCTCGAAGATTCTTCTTTTGAGAGCCCTGTTTTTGGAAACTTCTGTTTTGAGAATCTGTCTCTTTGTGAGGATAGTACCCCTAGTACTTATGTTGTGCCAGCGATGGCAACTTTGAAAGATTACATGTTCCCAACTAGGACCAATCGAGCTTCATGCATTAAATTTCCATCCACTACGGCTAATTTTGAGATAAAACCTAGTATTCTTCAGATGATCCCTATATTCTTAGGAAAAGATGATGAGAACCCTTATTTTCATATTAGGGACTTTGAGGAAATCTGTGGGACAATTAGGATAAAGGACCTTACCGATGAAGTCTTGAAACTTAAGATGTTTCCCTTTTCCTTGAGAGACAAAGCCAAGACCTGGCTGAACAACCTACCGTCTGAATCCATAGAAACATGGCAGGCACTTATCGCTGCCTTCTATATGAAATTCTACCCTAAGCATAAAACTGCAGTTGTTAGGCAGAAAATTAGTGCTAGTGTACAACAAGAGGGAGAGTCTCTTTATAGGTTTTTAGAGCGATTCAATGATCTCCTATCTCAGTGTCCTCACCATGGATTTGATAATATGAAACTTGTACAAATTATTTATGATGGTTTAGACTATTCGACCAAAGCCATGGTTGAGTCTATGTGCGCTGGTGAGTTCACTAGTAAAAATGCTGATGATGCTTTTACCTTCTTAGGAGCTATCGCTGAAAAACCCCAACAGTGGGAATCTTGTGTTGAACCCCCTAAAAGACTCTTGGTCAATAGGAGTAGCACCAATATGGTAGATACGAGTTTTGCGTCAGATGCTAAGTTTGCTGCTTTGTCCAGAAGGTTAGAAGCTTTAGAAATGGGTCAGTCTAAAAATAGGTCCCTTGTTGAACCTAATAGAGCCTCTCAAGTCTCTAGTTGTGGAATAGAGCCCGATAATTCATTTTGGGAAGGTCAAGTTAGTGAAGAACAAGCCCATGCTGTCTATAACAACTCTAGGTTTGAGAACCGTCAGAAGTTTGACCCATACTCAGAAACCTACAACCCTGGTTGGAGAAACCATCCTAATTTCTCTTGGTCTAAGGGCCAGAATCAAGGCAGTCTAGTAATTCTCAGCCTCCCCCAGGTTTTGGTTATACTAAGAACTCTTCAGGTCAGACCCAGAACCCATCTGAGAATAGAATAGCTAGCTTAGAGGAAACCCTTAATATATTAAGGAAGAGCCAGGAGATGCTATCACAAAGCCAGGAAATGTTAGTAAAAAGCCAGGGTAATTTTCAAGAGGAAACCAAACAGAATTTTAAGAATAGTGCCCAGTCTTTTGCTAAATTAGAGCTTCAAGTCGGCCAAATAGCTAAGTTTATCAATGAGAGATAATAAGGAAGGTTCCCTAGTCATACTGATCCTAACCCCAAAGGAGAGAAATCGTACAATAATATGAATGCTGTCACAACCCTAAGGAGTGGAAAGAAAGTTGACAACAAGGTCGCCATGCCTGATAATGAACATGCTGTAGTTCACCCTGCTGAGCCAGAAAATGAGGAGACTAATAGAGTCTCCAAAGAGACCAATGAGGGTCCTGTTAAGCACGGATTTGTTCCCATAGCCCCGTTTCCCCAGCTGCTAGTTCCGACTAAGAGGGAGTCCAACTTTAATGATATATTGGAGGTTTTTAAGCAGGTTAGTATCAACCTTCCATTATTAGATGCAATTAGGAAGATTCCCTCTTATGCCAAGTTCCTTAAGGACTTGTGTACGCGAAAGCGAAAGCGTAAGCTCAGTGTCCAGAAGAAAGCCTTCATAGCTAGTCATGTGAGTTCTATTATTCAGAATACCACTACTCCTAAGTATAAAGACCCAGGGTCCCCTACCATTGCTTGTACAATAGGTAAGTACCGTGTTGAGAAAGCTTTGCTTGACTTAGGATCCAGTGTGAATTTACTTCCATATCATGTGTACCTTAAGCTAGGACTTGGTGAGATGAAACCTACCCAGATGACACTTCAGTTAGCTGATAGGTCCGTTAAAATTCCTCGTGGTGTGATCGAGGATGTTCTCATAGAGGTTGACAAATTTATTTATCTAGTGGATTTTGTTATCCTAGATACCCAACCTGTCCCTGACCCAGAGAACCAAATACCAGTGATTTTAGGTCGCCTGTTTTTAGCTACATCCAATGCGATCATTAACTGTCGAAATGGTATTATGAATTTGTCTTTTGGTAATATGACTATTGAGCTGAACATTTTTAATATTAGTAAGCTACCTTCTGAACTAGATGACTCGAATATAGAAGAGGTGAACATGATATGAACATTAGTCGAGGAGTCATTACCAAACACTTTGTTAGAAGATCCATTAGAAAAATGCCTAGCTCACTTTGGGATTGATTTTGATGATGATAATGTAATTAATGAGGTGAATGCTTTGTTAGATTCAACCCCTTTGTTAGATACTAGTAATGGATGGAAACCTAAGTTCTAACCACTACCAGTTTCTAAGTCTACCCTAGTTCCTTCTTTAGAAGAGCCTCCTAAGTTGGACCTAAAACAATTGCCAGATACCCTGAAGTATATGTTTTTAGGCCCGTATGAGACTTTACCTGTGATTGTTTCTTCCGACTTGGATATAGATCAGGAAAGTAGGCTAGTAACCGTCCTTCAAAACAACAAGGAAGCTTTAGGGTGGACCATAGCAGACATTAAGGGTATAAGTCCTACTGTTTGTATGCATCAAATCTATTTAGAGGAAGACACCAAACCTTCTAGGGAGATGCAACGTCGACTAAACCCTAATATGAAAGAAGTAGTTCGAACTGAGGTTCTTAAGCTATTAGATGCAGGCATCATCTACCCTATTTCAGACAGTAAGTGGGTCAGCCCCATTCAGGTTGTTCCCAAGAAATCTGGTATTACTGTAGTCCAGAATAATAACAATGAGTTAATCCCGACCCGAATAACCACGGGTTGGCGTGTTTGTATTGACTATAGGAAATTGAACAAGGTCACTAGGAAGGACCACTTTCCCCTTCCCTTCATCGACCAGATGCTAGAGAGATTAGCTGGACATAGTCACTATTGCTTTTTAGATGGCTACTCTGGATATAATCAGATTGTTATTTCCCCAGAAGACCAGGAGAAAACCACTTTTACATGTCCCTTTGGTACCTT
Organism: Papaver somniferum; assembly: GCF_003573695.1. NCBI lineage: Eukaryota > Viridiplantae > Streptophyta > Magnoliopsida > Ranunculales > Papaveraceae > Papaver > Papaver somniferum. Next base: position 113,124,524 of record NC_039359.1, on the reverse strand, counting down.
TGCGTATAGACGCATGCCTTTCGGGCTATGTAATGCCCCTGCGACTTTTCAGCGTTGCATGATGAGCATATTTTCTGACATGGTAGAACGGTTCTTAGAGGTCTTTATGGATGATTTTTCAGTGTTTGGTTCGTCTTTCGATGAGTGCTTGCATCATTTGTCATTAGTTTTGACTAGGTGTAAGGAAAAGAATTTAGTGCTTAATTGGGAGAAATGTCACTTTATGGTTCGTTCAGGAATTGTTCTAGGGCATATTGTATCGTCAAAGGGTATAGAGGTGGATAGAGCAAAAGTTGACCTTATTAAAACTTTACCGGTCCCAAAAACCGTAAGAGATATTAGGTCATTCTTAGGACATGCTGGTTTTTATCGTCGTTTCATTAAGGATTTTAGCTTGATGTCTAGACCTCTTTGCAATTTGCTTGCAAAAGATGTTAAGTTTGTTTTTGATGATGCTTATTTAGAGGCTTTTGAGAAGCTTAAGTCATTACTCACTACCGCCCCCATAGTCCAGGCACCCAACTGGAACCTACCCTTTGAGATCATGTGTGATGCTTCAGATTATGCTATTGGTGTTGTGCTAGGTCAGCGAGAAAATAAGTTACTTCATGTGATTTACTATGCTAGCAAAACTCTGAATGATGCCCAGTTGAACTATACCATTACCGAGAAGGAACTATTAGCCATTGTGTTTTCCTTAGACAAGTTTAGATCCTATCTTTTAGGTTCTAAGATCATCATATATACTGATCATGCTGCTTTAAAATATCTTTTGTCTAAGAAGGATACTAAACCTAGATTGATTAGGTGGATTCTGTTGTTCCAAGAGTTTTCTCCAGACATTAGAGACAAAAAGGGTGCCGAAAATGTTGTAGCAGATCACTTGTCTAGGCTAGTTGTTAGTTCCCCAGATTATTCCCTTCCTATAAGGGATAGCTTTCCTGATGAACAATTGTTCTTTGTTACCCAATTACCTTGGTATGCGAATATAGTGAACTATCTTGTTACTGGTCGAATGCCCCAACATTGGGGTAAACAAGATCGTTCTAGATTTTTAGCTGAGGTTAAGCACTTCTTTTGGGATGATCCTTATTTGTTGAAGTATTGCCCAGACCAGATTATTAGGAGATGTATACCTGAGAGTGACCAGTCCAGTATTATTTCCTTTTGTCATGATCATGCTTGTGGGGGTCACTTTAGTGCTAAGAAAACTGCTGCTAAGATATTGCAGTGTGGATTCTATTGGCCTTCGTTGTTTAAAGACTCCCACAGTTACTGCGTTACTTGTGAACGATGCCAGAAATTAGGAACCATTTCCCGTAGGAACATGATGCCCTTGAACCCTATTTTAATTGTTGAGGTCTTTGATGTGTGGGGTATTGACTTTATGGGTCCGTTTCCTAATTCTTTTGGTAACCTATACATTCTTGTCGCCGTAGACTATGTCTCTAAGTGGATTGAGGCGGTTGCGTGTAAAACCAATGACCATAGGGTTGTGATTGAGTTCTTGAAAAATAATATACTTACACGTTTTGGTACACCGCGAGCTATAATTAGTGATGGAGGGTCGCACTTTTGTAATGGGACTTTTAGACTTCTGATGAATAAATATGGTATTACACATAAGGTAGCTACCCCGTATCATCCACAGACTAGTGGTCAGGTAGAGGTTTCCAATAGGGAGATAAAACGTATATTAGAGAAAACAGTTAATCCTAATCGGAAAGACTGGCCGTCTAGTCTTACTGATGCCTTATGGGCTTACCGTACTGCGTTTAAGACACCCATTGGAATGTCGCCTTATCGGCTTGTTTATGGCAAGGCATGTCACTTACCTGTTGAGTTAGAACACAGAGCTTATTGGGATGTTAAGCAGCTAAATTTTTCACTTGACAAGGCAGGAGCCCATAGGAAACTCCAGCTCAATGAGTTGGACGAGATTCGTATAGATGCTTACGATAGTGCGAAGGAGTATAAGAACAAAATGAAACTTGTGCATGATAGAAACATATTACGGAAGTCATTTTCTCCAGGTCAAAAAGTTCTTCTGTATGACACTCGTTTGCATCTATTCCCCGGGAAACTGCGCTCTCGGTGGACCGGTCCTTTTGTGGTCCGTACTGTTTTTCCTCATGGAGCTGTTGAGATCGAGACACTGGATGGTAGTAGTTCTTCAAAGGTTAACGGTCAGCGATTGAAGCCCTTTTTAGAGCCTTTTCCTACAGGTGATGTTGAGGAGGTCCCTCTGGAGGACCCTGTTTACCCTTGATTGACCATCGAGGCGATTTGTATGTTGTATAATTTTTGTATTCAGTTTTTGGTTTCACTTCACTCACGTACTATCTTTCCGAACTCTCTCTTTACTATTTCCTCATGTTACTTATATTCTTAGTACTGTTCTTTCATGAGAAACATTGAGGACAATGTTAGATTTAAGTTTGGGGGTGGGGAAGAAACTTTTTGTTAGCTTTTAGTTGCAATAAATAAACTCCAGAGCCTAGAAATTTATGCATATTGAGGATTGCACTAACTAATCTAAGTGGATGGAAGCATTTTGATTGTAGGAGTTTGAGGAACCAATCTGATTAGATGGAAACATCTAAAGAGTCTATTCATAAAAGCACATAGCTCAGGTGTTAGAAATAACATGATAGTTTCACCATATCTCGTTGAGTCCTTTTCACTTCTATTTTTATTTTATTTTGTTTTTAAACTATGTTTCTCTAAGTGATAGGTGGGGCCCACGATTCAAGTTGTTACCAATGCTAGGGTGAATTAGAGTGATTGAGATACCATGAAAAAAAAAAAAGTTGAAAAA